>NC_067248.2:130294419-130597449 GCF_019359855.2 Lolium perenne
GGTAACTTGAGGCAAGCTAGGATGGTCAACGAACACATATCTACTACATCCACACCAATGTTATCTCGGTAACAAGTATCTTCGCATGCATATTTTTCTAGCATCCAACCATGTGGTTGCATCTTGGCATGAATCTCTTGATTTGCAAATGTTGTGCTTCTTGCAAAAGTCTTAATGAAACCTCTTTATTGTGAATGTGAGTAATTTGAGATGAGTGCATTTGTTGGGAAGTATTTTAAATCATGCTCATGATTCATCCATCCCAACTATGCCTATCTAGCAATTTTATTGCATATCAATTCCTCAAGGCTCTCACATGTGCAATATAGATGAAAGTGCAAATTTAGTTACTTCTTTTGGTATCCTTGTTTGTGATACTTGTTGCCTTTCTCAAATGCATCCCAACTATCTTCTATCCCTTGTTGATATTTGTGATGTATTTTAGTTGTTTGTAGTTGAAGTTCATGAATGTACAATAAGATAAAATTGAGCCTTTGGCCATGCTATTAAGCAAAAATTCTTATTGGTATATTGCATGACTTCATCTTGGATATCATAC
Organism: Lolium perenne; assembly: GCF_019359855.2. Lineage (NCBI taxonomy): Eukaryota > Viridiplantae > Streptophyta > Magnoliopsida > Poales > Poaceae > Lolium > Lolium perenne. The sequence continues at coordinate 130,294,979 of NC_067248.2, forward strand.
TATATTTCTTGCGTATCTATTTTGTGTGTGCATGTTTCTTTGTGGATAAATATCCTTGTGATATTTCCCACTTAGAGAAACTTATACACATAAGAGATGATACATCTCCTTTTGATATCTTATTTATTTATTGCATGTTGATTGGTCATGCTAAGCATATAATTCATTGAAGACTATGATCATAAACAACACATAGATAATAGATTGATAATCAACATAGCATAATATTCATTATTCATCGGATCCCAACAAACACAACATGTAGCATTACAAATAGATGATCTTGATCATGTTAGGCAGCTCACAAGATCTAACAATGATAGCACAATTAGGAGAAGACGACCATCTAGCTACTGCTGTGGACCCAAAGTCCAGGGGTGAACTACTCACACATCACTCCGGAGGCGACCATGGCGGTGAAGAGTCCTCCGGGAGATGATTCCATTCTCCGGCAGGGTGCCGCAGGCGATCTCCTGAATCCCCCGAGATGGGATTGGCGGCGGCGGCGTCTCTGGAAGGTTTTCTGTATCGTGGCTCTCGGTACTGGGGCTATTCTCGACGAAGGCTTATGTAGGCGAAGAGGTAAGTCAGGGGGCGCCACGAGGGGCCCACATGCTAGGGCCGCGCGGCCAGCACCTGGGCCGCGCCGCCCTAGTGTGGCATCGCCTCGTCGCCCCACTTCTTTTCCCTTTCGGACTTCTGGAAGCTTCGTGGAAAAATAAGATCATGGGCGTTGATTTCGTCCAATTCTGAGAATATTTCCTTACTAGGATTTCTGAAACCAAAAACAGCAGAAAACAGCAACTGGCTCTTCGGCATCTCTTTAATAGGTTAGTGCCGGAAAATGCATAAATATGACATAAAGTATGTATAAAACATGTGAGTATCATCATAAAATAAGCATGGAACATAAGAAATTATCGATACGTTGGAGACGTATCACTCATGAGGAAGTATGTGGTGTTTTATCTTTCAACCTTGTCATTTACTCCTGATAGACTTTCACCAATGGACTAGTGGCACATCCTCTTATCCAATAATTTTGCAAAAAGAGCTGGCAACGGGGTTCCCAGCCCCAACTAATTAACTTTCATTAATAATTCTCTTCACTTGTTTTGCCCAGATTCATCAGTAAGCAACTTAATTTTGCAATAGACACTCCTCCATGGTATGTGAAATGTTGGAAGGCACCCGAGGATTCGGTTAGCCATGGCTTGTGTAAGCAAAGGTTGGGAGGAGTGTCATCCATAAATAAAACTAAAGTACATGTGTAAACAAAAGAGAAGAGGGATGATCTACCTTGCTGGTAGAGATAACGTCCTTCATGGGAGCCGCTCTTTGAAAGTCTGTTATATGAGGAAGTTGTTTACTAGAATGTCTTGTGTGAATTAATGTGATGCTTCTTGTCCGTATTTCATTTATCGACTCTTCACTCCATAAACATGTGGTCTTGTTTACTGAGTTCAGTTTCGCTTGGGGACAAGCGAGGTCTAAGCTTGGGGGGAGTTGATACGTCCATTTTGCATCACTATTTTCTATCATAATTTACTGTTATTCATTGATATATTTCATATTTAGAGATGATATTTATGTTATTTCACCTATTTTGCATGTTTCATGATTATTGGAGAATTATTCACCGGAGTCAGAATTCTGCTGGAAAAAGCACCATCAGGATACAATATTTCTGAAGATCAACAATTGACGGAAAATATACCAAAGCTCTTATTTTTCCAGAAGACGGAGCCAGCCAAAAGGGGAGGTCGAGGAGGGCCACCATGGGCCCCCCCATAGGCCGGCGCGGGCTCCACCCTAGCCGCGCCGCCTTGTGGGGAGGGGGATCGAGAATACTTCATCTACCTTTCGCGTACTTCATCTACCTGAAACCCTAAGGTGCGGAGGAGGATCGAGAATAGACACAGCCGCCTCTACGGGGCGGAAAACACCAGAGAGAAAAGAGCTCTCCGGCAGGCTGAAATCCGCCGGGGAAATTCCCTCCCGGAGGGGGAAATCGTCGCCATCGTCACCGTCATCGAGCTGGACTTCTTTGGGATCATCATCATCTTCTTCACCACCGACACCGTCATCTCCACCGCGGCACCTCGTCTCCGCTGTAACATCTAGGGTTGAATCTTGATTATTTCATAGGGGAAACTCTCCCGGTGTTGATTACTCTTTGTTATTGATGCTATTGAGTGAAACTGTTGAATTAAGGTTTATGTTCAGATTGTTATCCATCATCATATCACCTCTGATCATGTTCCATATGATGTCTTGTGAGTAGTTCGTTTAGTTCTTGAGGACATGGGTGAAGTCTAAATGTTAGTAGTGAACTATGTTGAGTAATATTTAATGGTTTGATATTTAAGTTGTGGTGTTATTCTTCTAGTGGTGTCATGTGAACGTCGACTACATGATACTTCACCTTTATGGGCCTAGGGGAATGCATCTTGTATTCGTTTCCTAATTGTGGGGTTGCCGGAGTGACAGCAACCTGAACCCCCGTTGGTATATCGATGCATGAGGGATAGCAGGATCTCAGAGTTTAAGGCTGTGGTTAGATTTATCTTAATTACTTTCTTGTATTTGCGGATGCTTGCAAGGGGTTTAATCACAAGTATGTATTAGTCCTAGGAAGGACGGTGCATTAGCATAGGTTCACCCACACAACACTTATCAAAACAATGAAGATTGATCAACTATATGAAGCGAAAGCACTAGACTAAATTCCCGTGTGTCCTCAAGAACGTTTGGTCATCATAAGTAAACAAATCGGCTTGTCCTTTGTGCTAAAAAGGATTGGGCCACTCGCTGCAATTATTACTCTCGCATTTTACTTACTTGTATTTTATTTATCTGCTATATCAAAACCTCCTGAATACTTGTCTATGAGCATTTACAGTGAATCCTTCATCGAAACTGCTTGTCAACACCTTCTACTCCTCGTTGGGTTCGACACTCTTATTTATCGAAAGTACTACGATACACCCCATATACTTGTGGGTCATCAATTGGTAGCATAGATTGCATGCACTAGGAGTGGAAAAACTGTCCATTTGGATGGCAGGGTGCGTACAATGGGCATGAGGAGGGACGGACTGTCATTCTCGAAGCTGTCATATCTCAAGATTTATGGATTTGACATTCATTCTTTAGCATGGCCGGTTCCAACAATGACATCAATGTGTTGCACCGATCACCGGTTTTCAACCGGCTCATGCAAGGCAAAGCTCCCCGGGTGAGCTATGAGATCAATGGAAATGCATATGACAAGCCATATTATCTTGCTGATGGCATCTACCCTGACTGGGCCACATTGGTGAAGACTGTCCATAATCCAAACTCCGAGAAGACGAGGAGGTTTGCCAAGATGCAAGAGGCTTGCAGGAAAGATGTGGAGCGCGGATTTGGTGTGCTCCAAGCTCGGTGGGCAATTTTCCGTCACCCGACAAGAACATGGTCGCTGAAGAACATGCATGAGGTGATGACATGTTGCGTGATCATGCACAACATGATCGTTGAGAACGAGCGTCCTAATGACCGCAATGAGAACCACTGTGAATTCCAAGGTGAGCTGGTGGCGCCACTTCCTGGAGCTTCATCTTGGCAGGACTATCTACATATGAATGTAGAAGTCACTAACGAGAACGTCTGAAAACAGCTGCAGCGGATCTGATTGAGCATCAGTGGACTTTGGCTGGCCATGAAGATCATGCCTAGAGAAATACTATCTTATTTTCATGTAGACTTTTAAAATTTTAATTGTAATAAGTATGACTTCGTTGAATTTCTTATTTTATTGTTTGGAAACTTCATAATTTATGCAAACGTGGAAATGCGTCGGGCCGCTGGAGCCACCCCTAGATGCAAACGGACGCGCAAACAAAAACAGTCTATCTCGCGTCCGCCGCACGACGCAAACGGATATTTCGAACGTCCGAAATGCGTCGCGCCGCTAGAAATGCCCTAACGTTGCAGGTGGGATGGGCTTTTCCACCAAACCTGCCTCCCATCCCGCCTGCAAAACACGCTAATCCATTTTGTTCCATCCCACTAGGAGCCGGCGAAAAAAGCTGCACCGCCCACTAATCCAGTTACGATGAGCATAGGCGGTCACAAGTGTATTCATGGGTATTCAGCTGAATACCCATTATTTTTACCAACACAAAATCATGTACTATTCAGCCCACCTTGCCCAACCTGAATACCCATTATTTTTACCAACAAAAAATCATGTACTATTCAGCCCACCTAGCCCAACCAGTATAGTTCTCGTTCTGGCATAATTGCAGTATACTAGCAGCAAATTTACTCCCGTACTGATTCAGCAGTCCACTTCTGTCTATCTCCCTTGCTTGCTCCAGCGATATAGCTAGGCTGAGATGGGGCTCGATTCTGTATAGGGTGTGGTCGGCGCAGCGACGTCGTGGGCAGCGAGAGGCCGGAATACCTGAGCCGATTGATTCTGGTTTTATGAATACCCTGTGTCCGCCCATGACGTGGGGCATGCAACAGTTACTCGCTTGAGACTAGCTACAATAGGAGTATCATAAGACCATTTCCACTAGTGCGCTCTAAATAGGTGCCGGTAGGGGCGCCGGCACCTCCGTTTGGAGAACGTCGGCATTTGGGGAACGCTGGCACATCATCCTCCATTTGGGGGAGCTGCTCCCACACCGGCGCTTCCAAACAGGCGGTCCCGATAGATAATTTGAATTTAAAATATCAAACACAACCATAGAAATTTGAATAACTTTACGAATATGAAGTTTTGGCCAACACACGGTCAGCAAATACGAATAGGTTTTGGAATAAGAAGTTTGGGCCAACACACGGCCACCGGATCGCCGTTTTCGGCGCAAAAAAGGGCTTTCCAAGCCAGATGATTGCATGATCACACGAAGGAGGTCATGGGCGGCGCAACCTCGACGACATCCTCATCGGCGGCCGACGGCAGCTCTGTCGCCGCAACAGGATCCAAGGACGCCGGGGGAGGCATGAACGTCGACGGTGCCGGGGGAGACATGAACGCGGACGGTGCCGGGGGAGGCATGAACGTCGACGGTGCCGGGGGACACATCAACGCGGACGGTGCCAGGGTAGACATGGACGGTGACGGGGGAGACGCCGACGCAGCTCGCGCCGCCATCACCTCTTCGCTGATGCGCTCGCGGTACATCTCGTGCCACACCCGCGCCAAGGGGTCCATCTTCTCCATGTCGGCCATCAAGATTTTTGATTCTTCAGACATTTTGGCCAACGATAGCTGCGTCGCTTCGTTGTTGGCCTTCATGGCAGCGACGTGAGCTTCCATCTTTGCCGCCTCCACCCTCTCCCTCTCCAACTCGATCTTGGCGTCTTGCTTGTCAAGGATGGCCTTCCACACGACGGCGGCTCTATCGGCAGCTTCCTTGTTTTCCACCGAGAACGAGGTGATCATCTTCTCGATGGAGGCGTGTAATGTCCCAGGTTTAGAGATGATCGAGGGGTAGATTTTAGAAAGGGATGTCCATTGCATCGTAAATTCTGGGGAAATTTCGCGCTTTTAAAGAAAATTGCATCGAAGGGGGACAAGTTTCTCTCTCGACACCTTACATGGTTAGGGTTTCGAGAGTGCGATAAACTTAAACCTCAATTAAACTAAACTAGGGTTTTCGAGAAGAGAGGGGAGTTAGTGCATCACAACTTTAAGTTGCATGATTGAATTCAAACAACTTGTGTTGGAATTTCAAACTTAAACATCACATGATTATTTCATAACTCAAATTTAGATAAACAAATATCAATAATCAAGTATATAATTAATACAACATCTAATTAAAGCTCATTAGAGAAACTTTGAGCTTTATTGATCAACACACATGATACATTGTCATTTACAATATTCAGAATTGAATTATGAAATATTACAACACATTACAAGAATTGAATAAATGGAAAAAATGAGAAAGAAAAGGAAAATTACAAGGAATATAAGAACTAGCTAAACTACACTAAATGATCATCTTGAATTTCTTGATCAACAAGTGGAATTAGACATGCTTGATCATCATATTGATCCCTACAAAGACAAACACAAAAATAGAGAACACATTAGGCCAAGTGGCAAAGCCACTTGGCAGGTTAGCTAAAAATGTGAAAATGGTAGGATAACATCAAACATGCCGAGCTGATCCTCAGCACACAAGTCCCAACCATACACAGTGCAAGCATCTCACAAGGTGAGGTGCATGCTCACCAGCACACTCACACAGGGGGAGTCATCACACACACAGCACCTTGCTGTCGACCAAGGAGAAGAGCACCAGGAGGTATATAAACTTTTCAGTCACCAAACCCTTGATGCTCATCGACACAAGCACCAGGGTAAGAACACATCAAGAACAGCAAGAACAGGTGAACAGCTAGAGCTGCTCCACCTATTCCAGCAAACCACTGAAACAAATCAAGCATCACCAGCAAACCAGGTGGAGCAGGGCAAGCACATAAATCCAACCAGAAGCAAATCCACTACATCAGCACTTAATCTAGGAGCTGGAGTGAGGTATACCCAAATTCATGAGCAAACATCAGTTTTGCTCATAACACAAGCATGTGCATAACACATACACAAGTCACAGGGTATGATTACCCTGTGTGCATCATCATTTGGTGTTAAACCATTTGATGCTGGCAAAATGGGGAATAAGCCAGAAGAGAATAACCCTAGGGAAGAATTGGTCAAGCCAAGTGTATCATCACTAAGGCAAACCAAAGAATCCAACAAGGATTGATCCACAGCTAGCCTAGCCCAACTCACCTAGCACTAAATGGTTCACTAAACCATCAGATATTGAGGCAAATTATTGTCTATATGATTTTCAACATCAAAAGCTACTGGCAATCCAAAAAGGGGATCACCCAGAAAGCATCTAGCAATCCACAGCAAGCCACAGAGAGGGGAGCTACCCAAAAACAGTAGATGATTACTGTTAGGGTCACCTCAACCACAAAACCATCAAGCCAAGCACTAGTATCATCACCCAGATGGGTTCAAAGAGGAGCTAGGGTCCCCAACAATTGTCGGCATCCCTCTAGCTCAATCAAATTAATTATAAGAGTCATCACTACAAGCAGTTCATCTCATTTATCCAATAAACAATGACAAGCTATACAGATAAATGAAATACATAAGTCACCAGTAACTGGAACACTTGCACATGATCCAGAGGATCACTGCAAGCATCAGTAAGTGCTTTATTAAGCATTTGCAATCACCAGCACATGGTGAGATGCTACACAGCTACAGAGAGCATCACCAATAAGGCACAGACAGAAGCACATCAAAGGCATGAGATACCACTGGATCAAGTTACACAAGGATAGCACACAGCACACATCACTGGTCCCTGCTCAAGCAAGGATTACTTAAAGTAATCAAGCCAGGGATGAGCTATATAATTACACAAGATCAGGTAGTAGCCTAGCAACATCTGGAGCAACATGGCAATGCCATGAGCATCACATCATGCTCATGAGCAAGGGAATAAGCTTCACAGCAACATAACAAGCATAGCTGGCACTTGCAAATGCAAGTATTGCAATCAGCAGTAAGCCAGAGATGCTTAAACAGATGGCTTACACATATATCCAAGCCACTGCCACAACTAGAGTGATCAAGCAAGCAATGAAGCAGGCAGTAGCATAGACAGTAATAAGGAAGGAACAGCAGTAGTAGATCATGGCATCCAAGCATGAAGCAGGCAATAGCATAGCAATATGACATGGCAACTAGAGCAAAGAAATCATCAGTAGCGCAGCAGCATGCCAAGCCCTAGCACGGCACAGCAGTAGTAGCACGGCATGGCCAGCATCTCCACGAGGGGAAGCAAGGCCAGTAGCCAAAGCTAGACAAAGAGGAGGAGGAGAGAAGGAAGAAGAACAGGGGTACTGACCTGGAGCAGAGCACCGCAGCGTGCCCATGGCGGCACGGCGGCACGGGCCGACCACGGCGGCGCCAAGCCGTAGCTAGGCCAGGCGTCGCCGGGCGCAAACACCCCAGCACCACCACGGCGAGACACACGGCCACGCTACGGCGCCAGGATCGTCGGCGGGCGACGAATCGCCGTGAATCACCACGACCGTGTCGCAGATGCGTTGGGGGCGAACGGTGGCGGAGAAGAAACGCAGATCGGCACGGACCGATCGGTGCGCCGTCGAGCGGCCGTCCTTTTGCGACCGATCTCACCGGCGGGAGTGGCCGGAGGCGGCCGGAGTAATTCGGTGACGGCGCAGGCGACCACGGCATCGCGAGAGAGGAAAGAGCTAGGGTTTTGCAAGAAAGAAGAGGAAGGGGGCGACTGAGTCTGACCGAGCCGGTTGGTGCGGCTCGGGTTAGACTCAACCCGCTGGGACTCACTAACAGGTGGGCCCAGGGACATTTTAGTAATTTCACAAATTCATTTAAACCAGAAACTTTGAAATTAAATGGAAAATTGATCAGAGCTCTAAAAAAATAATTAAAAATATGAAAAATGCTCAGCATAAAATTCTCTATCAGAATAAAATATCAAAAGGAAATTTTGAAGACAACTAAGAGTAAGTCCTAATTTGATGATTATAATAACCATTTAAATCACACTTTATATTTTCAATAATGAAAATAAGTCCATAAATTCTTTTGGACTTTAAAAACACCTTGACAGCATTTCAAGGTTGTATTTTACCCTAAAGAGAGTATCCCTAAATTGTTCTTAGTATTTAACTCTCACATAAAATAATAAGACACCGGAGGGGGGAACAAACCCTAAAAATGAAAAGCATGCATAATTGCTTCTTTAACCATTGCCCTTATCGGACAATGATGCTATTTTTCAGCAACAGAGGACAAGGGTCAGTCCACACCATCCAACTGCAACACTTTGCAGTGTTCAGGCAAGTTCATCACTTGCTCATGTAATTTGAGTATTTTTACCAAATTACTTGCAAAGTACTATGTTTATCACTATTGCATACAAAGCAAAACCACTATTTTCATAACTATGAATATGACTAAATGGTGGGCAATGGAACCATGGATTGTGTGGATATGGTGGAGGTTCCATTGCAAGGGTTTATATCCATCTAGGATTAAACAACAAATGTCGTCCAGTGATTCTTGTGCCGTAAAACTCGTGTTAACCATAAGATCTGAAATGGGACGGACTAGTCAATTGTATTTCCACCTCTTGTACATCAACGGATGCGCTTACCTCTTGCGGAGCAACTTGAGGGTGGGGATCCCACTCTAATTCCCACGGTTATGCTGTGCATACCGTAGCAGTTGCGGCTTGCGGAACAACTTGAGGGTGGGGATCCCACTCCAAGTCCCCACGGTATTGCGGTCTATGAGGGGTTGCATCTACCGGCGAAGGAGTTTGGTTCGATCCCAGATTGTTGTCGTGGTCGGGGGCCATCCTTAATTGGTATAAGTACACCGGCGAGGACCCAGGGTCGGGGATGCAACAAAGGGCGGGTGTGCGAGGTAGCGGAGGAATATAATTGGCTATGACCTTATACCGGGCCACACACCAAAGGAAGTGTGGACGGGAAGGCTATGACCTTATACCGGGCCACACACCAAAGGAAGTGTGGACGGGAAAGCTGCCCGGTTGGCACCAAGGATAAGATCTCTTATGGGTAAAGCAACACACCTCTGCAGAGTGTAATGAATCGTGACCTGTCACTCCCTGTTCCGTGTTTGGAACTGCGAATGCTGCCGGAAAGGAGCTCCATGAAGTTCTAGTAAACCGATGAAGGCTGATGGACATAGTTCTTCTGAATAAAAGCAACCTCTTGAAGAAATGTTTATCAAAACCTGCATTGGTATTAGACTTTCTGGTCTGATATCGTAGATAGTGCATTAAACACCTCTTTTCTATAATGAACTTGTTGAGTACGCTCGTACTCATACCACTCTTAAATCCCCTTCTTAGATTGTCTGAATCGACTGGAGGAGAACAACGACGACCCTAAAGGAGCAGAAGTCATCTGCTATGAAGAACCAGACCTCTCCGGAGGTATCGAAGGAGTAGACTACCTCATCGTCTATGGAACCGAGGAGGGTTCCGGAGGAGAGCAAGCATAGACCTATCGAGTAGTAGTAGTATCCGAGCAGTACGAACTCTTAGTACTTAATTGCTCGAGGAGAATAAATGTATAACTTAGTAAGACTCTTATATTGTAAGTTGAGTCGGGTTCGCCTCGAACCCAGGAGTATTCCTCTTAGGACCCAAGAGGAACTCCGAGATGATATGTACATGTTGCTTGTAATAATAAATGAATGAGTTATGGACCTGCTATGTTCTGTTGTACTACTCTGAGGGATGTAATATTTGCGGATTGGTACTTCGTGAATGTTATATCAACGACTGGCATACTACAACATGCAGTGGTATGCAGGGTCACCACAAGGCGTATCAGAGCCAAAAGCTTTGACCTTAGGTTGGAACCTAGTAAATGGGACAAAACGTTAGGAGTCAAATAGGATTAGTAAAGAATTCTCTAAAAATATGGTGTATATTCACTTGAGAATAAAACAATCATATCTTTTAGTGCGATAATTCTTTATTATCTCTATTATGATGCATCATTACTAATATTATATTCTTTCTATTCTACAGCCAACTATGGCAAGTTCACGTTCGGGACGTAACGTGAAAGTGAAGGAATCAACCTTGAGTGACTATGACGGAGGACTCGCGGACATTCTTCGTGCTATGTTGCTTGAATTTGAGTGCGATCCCCAAATCCAAGTAATGAAATACATGTACTACGACGGTACAGTATTGGCGAAGTGTAGGGTAGGACTAAGACTTCTAGAATACCATCACTGATATTCGGGAACATAAGACCAAGGAGCTTATTGGTTCCGAATTCGCACATATTCCTCATATGGAGGAGGAAGATGATCCTATGCTTAACCACTTCAAGCTTGCAAAACGCAAACCAGCAGAAGCCGCTAAGTACATGGATAACAGCCGCAATCTACTGACATTGTTCTTTCAGTTGAACCGACATTTGCCGGGTGCAATTGACACAATGTTGGAAGAATTCACTGAGCCCAAGGAGGAGACAAAGGAAAAGGAACCAATGGAGGGTGAGGTTCACACACCAGTTTATTCAGCTGGTGACTTCATTAGTATTGACCATCCCGAACAACAAACCACACCTATTACACCTAGGTACTTTCCTAGTAGTTCCCATGGAGGATATGAGGGTGGAGAGGAATCCGGAAACCATCAGCGTTCCGAGACTCCTATAGAGAACTCAACAGGTTGGCGTTGGGGATCATACATGGGAACCTATAGCGATCCAGTCAGGTGTAATCCTGAGATGGATGAGGATGCCACAACCCAGTTCCAGAACCATCAGTATAGTAGGGGAGACTATGAGGAGTATCCTATACTGATTGAGTCGGATACATATGGTGGGAATACCTATGGCGGAGTCACAGGGGAGTACACCCCAGGGGTGGATTATGCTGCATTGAATAACCAGTTCATGAACACAGATTTCTCCCTGGGATCATCCTCTGATTCTGACTACCAGCCGACGGGAAGACCCTATGTTCCAGATTCTGTCAGGAGGACTACACGTTCGACCGGATGGAAGCCTGGGATGTACCGGGAGTGAAGCACGACTAGAGACCACCATGGGAGGCGAGACTACAATACAGTTGTACCACATGTATTGTAGTATGTAATATTTGTAGAAATTTGTACATATACTTCAATAAGTGAGTTTGCATACTCACATCACTACTGAGTATTGTAATAAACCACTTAAGTATGTATATACATGGTATATGTTTTGTATGATTTGGATTTGCTTCTTGATTTCCATTGCGTGACTAGTTCTGTGCACAAAGTTGAGCTCAGAAAACTTGCGCATGGAGTAATTATGAGTACCACTTTGTGTTGCAGAACTAGGGGAAAATGTCAGGAGCGACGGGTGAGGAGAGTGAAGCGCAGCACCTCGAACACGAGGCAAGGCAGAAGGAGGAGGCCGACGAAGCAGCCAGAAACCAGTTTCCACCACCACCACCACCCATGACGCAACAGAACTTCCTCCAATACATGCAAATGTTGGAGGAAAGGCAACGGGTGACCATGGAGCAGCAAAATAAGTTCTTTCAGGAGCTACTTCAACAGAACAAGGTGGAGAGGCCAGAAAATCAGGGAGTCACTTTGTCAGACTTCCAGAATACAAAGCCAATATCCTTCGCATACGCGCCCGAACCTATGGACGCGGAGGAGTGGTTGATGGACACTGAGCGAAAGCTCAACACGGTGGGATGCAAAGACCTGGAGAAGGTCAGGTACGCAATGCATCTGTTGTGTGGACCCGCCGCATCATGGTGGGATAACATAGTAGCCGTTTATCCGGCTGAAAAGGTGTTTTCATGGGAGGAGTTCAAGAGGAAGTTCAGGGAATCCAATGTCTCTGAAAGTATAGTGGAGTTGAAGCGTCGAGAATTTGAAAGTCTCGAGCAGAAAGATAAGGCCATCCTGACTTATGTCAGGGAGTTTTCAAAACTGTCTCGGTATGCTGTTGAGGAGGTCAACACCGAGGATAAGAAGAAGAGGTTCTTGCGGGGATTAAGTCCTTAGTTGAAGGTACAGCTCAGGATGATGAGAGCTACCGAGTTCCAGGAGTTGGTGGATGCAGCCATCACTCTTGAAGACGACTTCAAACAGCTGCAAGAGGAAAAGAGAAAGAAGGCCAAATTTGAGCCTAAGAGATTTGTCAGCAACAAGCCTAACACTGGCTTGAGTTTCAAGCCAAGGTACAACAACAACAACAACAACTACTACAGGAGGAATCAAGGATTCCAGGCCGCAAACCAGGTCATTTGCCGCATCTGTGGATTTAAAGGACATGCCTCGAAGGATTGCCGTAAACCCAGAATCATTTGTTTTGGGTGTCGTCAGGAAGGGCACATGATGAAGGATTGCCCTAATAAAAAGAATGGAGGAGGTCAGTCAGGAGGAGGAGGAAACCGAGGCGGGAATACCGGAGGGAACTGGAAGAACAAGAAGCCCTTTGGCAAGTTGAACTGCACCAGCTTGGAGGAGGTGGTGAACTCCGATCAGGCAGTGATAGGCACGCTTCAGATACTCACTCATCCTGGCAAAGTACTTTTTGATACTGGTGAAACTACATCATTCATTTCTCAGCAATTCATCATCAAACATGGGATTAGTTGCACTAAGTTAGATACACCTATAACCATACTTTCTGCGGGGGGGACGATAGTAGTAACCCACACCAAACAGGGACAGGTCATTATGATCAATAAGTGTGCGTTTGACCCATACCTGCTCATTCCACCGATGAAGGACATTGATGTCATTCTTGGTATGAACTGGTTAGAGGCAAATGGAGCATTGATAGATTGCGTGAACAAAACAGTGTCTCTGAAAAGCCCCGATGGAAGTAGAATGATTTATCAAGGAGATAAGCATACCCATATAGAAGTAGAGGTACAGTTAAACAGCATGAAGGAAGTAAACCTGGAGGATATACCTGTAGTTAATGAATTCCAGGATGTTTTTCCTAAGGAATTACCTGGAATGCCACCAGATAGGGAGATAGAGTTTACTATCGACCTAATTCCAGGAACAACTCCGATTGCTAAGGCACCATATAAGATGGGGCCTAAAGAGCTAAAGGAACTCAAGGAATAGTTGGATGACCTGGAACAGAAAGGATTTATTCAGGAGAGTATCTCACCATGGGATTCACCTGTGATATTCGTGGATAAAAGAGATGGAGGCCGAAGGATGTGCGGAGACTATAGAAACCTGAATAATGTTACCATCAAGAACAAGTATCCACTTCCTAGAATACAAGATCTATTTGATCAAGTTAGAGGCGTGGGAGTCTTTTCCAAGATTGATCTAAGATCCGGATATCATCAGATAAAGATCAAGAAGGAAGACGTTCCGAAAACAGCCTTTGTCTCAAGGTATGGACATCATGAATACCTAGTAGTACCTTTTGGATTAACCAATGCCCCAGCAATCTTCATGAATCTTATGAATAAGATCTTCATGCCATGTCTAGACAAGTTTGTCATCGTATTCATCGATGATATCCTGATATATTCCAAAGATAAAGCTGAACATGCTGAACATCTTAGGATAGTGTTGCAAACACTAAGAGAACATCAACTCTATGCCAAATTCAGCAAGTGTGAGTTTTGGCTAGATCAAGTATAATTTCTTGGTCATGTTATTAGCAAGGATGGGATAGAAGTAAACCCAAGCAAAGTAGCAGCAGTTTTAGATTGGGAAGCACCAAAGACTGTCAAAGAAATCCGAGGATTCTTAGGAATGGCAGGATACTATCGGAGATTCATTGAAGGATTCTCAAAGATAGCAGGACCAATGACTAAGCTGTTAAGAAAGAACACACCATTTGTGTGGTCTGATGAGTGTGAGAAGAGTTTTCAAACTCTGAAGGAGAAACTCACCACAACACCGGTGTTAGCAGTTCCAGAAGTTGGCAAGGATTACACCGTGTATTGTGACGCATCCAAACTTGGATTGGGTTATGTACTCATGCAAGATAGGAAAGTAATATCTTATGGATCAAGGAAACTCAGACCTCATGAAGTGAACTATCCAACACATGATTTAGAGTTAGCAGCAGTCGCATTTGCACTTAAAACTTGGAGACATTTTATCTATGGAGCCAAGTGTGAGCTCTATACAGATCATAAGAGTCTCAAGTACTTCTTCACTCAGAAGGAACTCAATATGAGGCAGAAAAGATGGCTGGAGCTAATCAAGGATTATGACTTGACCATCAATTATACTCCAGGAAAGGCTAATGTTGTAGCAGATGCCTTGAGTAGGAAGAGCACTGGAGGAGTTGAACAAGAAATAGCACCGGAGTTGAAGAACGAAATAAGCCAAGCCCAGATACAACTTTGGGAGAAAGAAGCTCATGAAGAACTATCAGCATTACAAGTAGCCGATGAACTAAGTGTTAATCTAAATAATGAGATAATTATGGGTCAATTGGACGATCCATTCATCGTGGAGGAGATGAGAAGGATTGATGAAGGAAGACCATCAGAATTTCACCGAGGGGAGTCGGGATCACTATGGTTTCAGAAAAGGATTTGCGTTCCGGATATTGACGAGATCAAGGAAGTTATACTTCGGGAAGCACATCAAACACCGTACTCGATACATCCAGGTAGTACAAAGATGTACATGGATCTCAAGGAATTGTTCTGGTGGAATAACATGAAAAGAGAGATAGCACAATATGTAGCGGAATGCCATACATGTCAAAGGGTGAAGGCTGAACATCAAAGTCCGGCTGGAAAGTTGCAACCTTTACCAATCCCAGAATGGAAATGGGAAGAGATAGGAACGGATTTCATCACCGGACTACCCATGACTAATAAAAAGAAGGACATGATATGGGTAATCGTGGACCGGTTGACGAAGAGTGCACACTTCTTAGCAGTAAACCAGCAGGACAAAGGAGAGAAACTCATCGATCTTTACATCAAAGAGATTGTGAGTAAACACGGAGTACCCAAGAAGATAGTGTCAGATCGAGCATCCGTATTCACATCTGCATTTTGGAAACAACTCCATGAAGCTTTAGGATCCAAGTTAGACTATAGCACCGCCTATCATCCTCAGACGGGAGGACAAATAGAGAGGACAAACCAAATATTAGAAGATATGCTTAGGGCTTGTGCCCTAGACTTTGGAGGATCATGGGAGGAGCATTTACCACTAGCAGAGTTTTCATACAACAACAGTTATCAAAGCAGTATCAAGATGGCACCATTTGAAGCTCTGTATGTAAGGAAGTGTAGATCCCCGATATGTTGGTACGAGGCAGGTTCAAGCAAGGAGTTCAATCCAGACTATGTCAAAGAAAAGCAGCAGATCATCGACATCATAAGAGATAGACTCAAAATAGCCCAAAGCCAACAGAAGAGCTATGCAGACCAAAAGAGAAGAACATGGGAGCCAAAAGTTGGAGACATGGTATACCTTAAGGTAAGTCCAATGAAAGGTCTTCAGAGATTTGGAGTAAAGGGGAAGCTTAGCCCTAGATACATCAGACCATTCAAGATACTGAGTCAAAACCGAGGATTAGCCTTTGAATTGGAACTACCGGGAAGGTTAGCTCAGGTACACAATGTATTCCATGTGTCTCAACTCAGGAAGTGTTTAAAGACCCCAGACGAGCCAGTATCACATGATGAGTTAGAGTTACAACCAGACTTGACCTATATCGAGAAGCCAGCCAAGATTCTGGAGGAAAATTGGAAACAACTCAGGAATAGAGCCATTAAGTATTGCAAGATCCAATGGAAGCATCACCCCGAGAGAGAAGCCACCTAGGAAAAGGAAGAAGACCTGAGGAAATCGTACTTAATCGTTCGGAGTATTACAACCACAACTTCGGGATGAAGTTTTCTTTAAGGGGGAAAGGCTGTAATGTCCCAGGTTTAGAGACGATCGAGGGGTAGATTTTAGAAAGGGATGTGCATTGCATCGTAAATTCTGGGGAAATTTCGCGCTTTTAAAGAAAATTGCGTCGAAGGGGGAAAAGTTTCTCTCTCGACACCTTACAGGGTCAGGGTTTCGAGAGTGCGATAAACTTACACCTCACTTAAACTAAACTAGGGTTTTCGAGAAGAGAGGGGAGTTTGTGCATCACAACTTTAAGTTGCATGATTGAATTCAAACAACTTGTGTTGGAATTTCAAATTTAAACATCCCATGATTATTTCATAATTCAAATTTAGATAAACAAATATCAATAATCAAGTATATAATTAATACAACATCTAATTAAAGCTCATTAGAGAAACTTTGAGCTTTATTGATCAACACACATGATACATTGTCATTTACAATATTCAGAATTGAATTATGAAATATTACAACACATTACAAGAATTGAATAAATGGAAAAAATGAGAAAGAAAAGGAAAATTACAAGGAATATAAGAACTGGCTAAACTACACTAAATGATCATCTTGAATTTCTTGATCAACAAGTGGAATTAGACATCCTTGATCATCATATTGATCCCTGCAAAGACAAACACAAAAATAGAGAACACATTAGGCCAAGTGGCAAATGTGAAAATGGTAGGATAACATCAAACATGCCGAGCTGATCCTCAGCACACAAGTCCCAACCATGCATAGTGCAAGCAGCTCACAAGGTGAGGTGCATGCTCACCAGCACACTCACACAGGGGGAGTCATCACACACATAGCACCTTGCTGTCGACCAAGGAGAAGAGCACCAGGAGGTATATAAACTTTTCAGTCACCAAACCCTTGATGCTCATCGACACAAGCACCAGGGTAAGAACACATCAAGAACAGCAAGAACAGGTGAACAGCTAGAGTTGCTCCACCTATTCCAGCAAACAACTGAAACAAATCAAGCATCACCAGCAAACCAGGAGGAGCAGGGCAAGCACATAAATCCAACCAGAAGCAAATCCACTACATCAACACTTAATCTAGGAGCTGGAGTGAGGTATACCCAAATTCATGAGCAAACATCAGTTTTGCTCATAACACAAGCATGTGCATAACACATACACAAGTCACAGGGTATGATTACCCTGTGTGCATCATCATTTGGTGTTAAACCATTTGATGCTGGCAAAATGGGGAATAAGCTAGAAGAGAATAACCCTAGGGAAGAATTGGTCAAGCCAAGTGTATCATCACTAAGGCAAACCAAAGAATCCAGCAAGGATTGATCCACAGCTAGCCTAGCCCAACTCACCTAGCACTAAATGGTTCACTAAACCATCAGATATTAAGACAAATTATTGTCTATATGATTTTCAACATCAAAAGCTACTGGCAATCCAAAAAGGGGATCACCCAGAAAGCATCTAGCAATCCACAGCAAGCCACATAGAGGGGAGCTACCCAAAAAAAGTAGATGATTACTGCTAGGGTCACCTCAACCACAAAACCATCAAGCCAAGCACTAGTATCATCACCCAGATGGGTTCAAAGAGGAGCTAGGGTCCCCAACAATTGTCGGCATCCCTCTAGCTCAATCAAATTAATTATAAGAGTCATCACTGCAAGCAGTTCATCTCATTTATCCAATAAACAATGACAAGCTATACAGATAAATGAAATACATAAGTCACCAGTAACTGGAACACTTGCACCTGATCTAGAGGATCACTGCAAGCATCAGTAAATGCTTTATTAAGCATTAGCAATCACCAGCACATGGTGAGATGCTACATAGCTACAGAGAGCATCACCAATAAGGCACAGACAGAAGCACATCAAAGGCATTAGGTACCACTGGATCAAGTTACACAAGGATAGCACACAGCACACATCACTGGTCCCTACTCAAGCAAGGATTACTTAAAGTAATCAAGCCAGGGATGAGCTATATAATTAGACAAGATCAGGCAGTAGCCTAGCAACATCTGGAGAAACATGGCAATGCCATGAGCATCACAGCATGCTCATGAGCAAGGGCATAAGCTTCACAACAACATAACAAGCATAGCTGGCACTTGCAAATGCAAGTATTGCAAGCAGCAGCAAGCCAGAGATGCTTAAACAGATGGCTTACACATATATCCAAGCCACTGCCACAACTAGAGTGATCAAGCAAGCAATGAAGTAGGCAGTAGCATAGACAGTAGTAAGGAAGGAACAGCAGTAGTAGATCATGGCATCCAAGCATGCAGCAGGCAACATCATAGCAATATGACATGGCAACTAGAGCTAAGAAATCATCAGTAGCGCAGCAGCATGCCAAGCCCTAGCACGGCACATCAGCAGTAGCACGGCATGGCCAGCATCTCCACGATGGGAAGCAAGGCCAGTAGCCAGAGCTAGACAAAGAGGAGGAGGAGAGAAGGAAGAAGAACAGGGGTACTGACCTGGAGCACAGCATCGCAGCGTGCCCATGGTGGCACGGCGGCACGGGCCAACCACGGCAGCGCCAAGCCGCAGCCAGGCCAGGCGTCGCCGGGCGCAAATGCCCCAACACCACCACGGCGAGGCACACGGCCACGCCATGGCGCCAGGATCGTCGGCGGGCGACGAATCGCCATGAATCACCACGACCGTGTCGCAGATGCGTCGGGGGCGAACGGTGGCAGCGAAGAAACGCAGATCGGCGCGGACCGACCAGCGTGGACCGATCGGTGCGCCGTCGAGCGGCCTTCCTTTTGCGACCGATCTCGCCGGCGGGAGTGGCCAGAGGCGGCCGGAGTAATTCGGCGACGGCGCATGCGACCACGGCGTCGCGGGAGAGGAAAGAGCTAGGGTTTCGCGAGAGAGAAGAGGAAGGGGGCGACTGAGTCCGACCAAGCCGGTTGGTGCGGCTCGGGTTAGACTCAACCCGCTGGGACTCACTGACAGGTGGGCCCAGGGACATTTTAGTAATTTCACAAATTCATTTAAACCAGAAAATTTGAAATTAAATAGAAAATTGATCAGAGCTCTAAAAAAATAATTAAAAATATGAAAAATGCTCAGCATAAAATTCTCTATCAGAATAAAATATCAAAAGGAATTTTTGAAGACAACTAAGAGTAAGTCCTAATTTGATGATTATAATAACCATTTAAATCACACTTTATATTTTCAATAATGAAAATAAGTCCATAAATTCTTTTGGACTTTAAAAACACCTTGAAAACATTTTAAGGTTGTATTTTACCCTAAAGAGAGTATCCCTAAATTGTTCTTAGTATTTACCTCTCACATAAAATGATAAGACACCGGAGGGGGGAACAAACCCTAAAAATGGAAAGCATGCATAATTGCTTCTTTAACCATTGCCCTTATCGGACAATGATGCTATTTTTCAGCAACAGAGGACAAGGGTCAGTCCACACCATCCAACTGCAACACTTTGCAGTGTTCAGGCAAGTTCATCACTTGCTCATGTCATTTGAGTATTTTTACCAAATTACTTGCAAAGTACTATGTTTATCACTATTGCATAAAAAAACAAAACCACTATTTTCATAACTATGAATATGACTAAATGGTGGGCAGTGGAACCATGGATTGTGTGGATATGGTGGAGGTTCCATTGCAAGGGTTTATATCCATCTAGGATTAAACAACAAATGTCGTCCAGTGATTCTTGTGCCGTAAAACTCGTGTTAACCATAAGATCTGAAATGGGACGAACTAGTCAATTGTATTTCCACCTCTTGTACATCAACGGATGCGCTTACCGTAGCGGTTGTATCTTGCGGAGCAACTTGAGGGTGGGGATCCCACTCTAATTCCCCACGGTTATGTTGTGCATACCATAGCAGTTGCGGCTTGCGGAACAACTTGAGGGTGGGGATCCCACTCTAAGTCCCCACGGTATTGCGGTCTATGAGGGGTTGCATCTACCGGCGAAGGAGTTTGGTTCGATCCCAGATTGTTGTCGTGGTCGGGGGCCATCCTTAATTGGTATAAGTACACCGGCGAGGACCCAGGGTCGGGGATGCAACAAAGGGCGGGTGTGCGAGGTAGCGGAGGAATATAATTGGCTATGACCCTATACCGGGCCTCACACCAAAGGAAGTGTGGACGGGAAAGCTGCCCGGTTGGCACCAAGGATAATATCTCTTATGGGTAAAGCAACACACCTCTGCAGAGTGTAATGAATCGTGACCTGTCACTCCCTATTCAGAGTTTGGAACTGCGAACGCTGTCGGAAAGGAGCTCCATGAAGTTCTAGTAAACCGATGAAGGCTGACGGACATAGTTCTTATGAATAAAAGTAACCTCTTGAAGAAATGTTTATCAAAACCTGCATTGGTATTAGACTTTCTGGTCTGATATCGTAGATAGTGCATTAAGCACCTCTTTTCTATAATGAACTTGTTGAGTACGCTCGTACTCATACCACTCTTAAATCCCCTGCTTAGATTGTCTGAATCGACTGGAGGAGAATAACGACGACGCTGAAGGAGCAGAAGTCATCTGCTATGAAGAACCAGACCTCTCCGGAGGTATCGAAGGAGTAGACTACCTCATCGTCTACGGAACCGGGGAGGGTTCCGGAGGAGAGCAAGCATAGACCTATCGAGTAGTAGTAGTATCCGAGCAGTACGAACTCTTAGTACTTAACTGCTCGAGGAGAATAAATGTATAACCTAGTAAGACTCTTATATTGTAAGTTGAGTCGGGTTCGCCTCGAACCCAGGACTATTCCTCTTAGGACCCAAGAGGAACTCCGAGATGATATGTACATGTTGCTTGTAATAATAAATGAATGAGTTATGGACCTGGTATGTTCTGTTGTACTACTCTGAGGGATGTAATATTTGCGGATTGGTACTTCGTGAATGTTATATCAATGATTGGCATACTACAACATGCAGTGGTATGCAGGGTCACCACAAGGCGTCCATGGCTACCAATACCGGCGCCGCATTCCTGTCGGCCTTGGCCTTCTTGTTGCCAATGGGGCGCCCGGTGGAGGCGCCGGCTGGATCGACCGACCCATCTTCCCCGTCCTTCAAGAGAGTGTGGAGGAGGTCGTCCCATTTCTTGCAACCTTGGAGCTTGTTGTAGCAATGCATAAACAGAAATTCTTTGTCCTCGTGTTGGTACTTGTACATTTCGAGGGCTTTGAGCTTCTATTCATATGCAACAACATTGATCACCAATTCATATGCAACAAGTTGGATCATCAATTCATATGCAATAACATTGATCACTAATTCATATGCAAATAAGATAGGCTCATCAATTCATATGCAACAACATTGATCACCAATTCATATGCAAATAAGATAGGCGTAGATCATACCCAATCCACCATCGTCGTGCCACTCTCCTTCCGTTCCTTGATCTTCTCATAGTAGCCGTGGAACTTGCTACACGACCCCTTGATCAATTTCCAACGGTGAGAGAGAGCGCCCTCGTTCCGGTTCATCTCTATGGTGGCGTAATCACCATAGTTCTTCTTCTCGTTGAAACAATCGACGATGTGCTTGTAATACTTGCTCCCGGTTTGGTTTGCGCAAGTCATGGGGCAAAAGCTCACTTGCTTCCACGCCTCGATGAGGCATTCATCCTCCAAGGACCTCCACCTCGGACCACGAGTGCCAGCGGAACGCCTGCGCGTCCTCCTCACGGTCGCGCCGGTCTCGGCGTCGATCAGCTCCTCCTGGATTTCCTCCTCACCTTCGTCCTCGTCGGCCTCTTCTTTGTAGTCGTCGGCCGGGGGTTCGTAGGCATGGCCGCGTATGATGCCGGTCAGGATCTCCTCCTCGCCGGAAATCTACGCATAAAGTTACAATCTTTGAGTCGTCGCCGGTGTCTATGATGCACACAACACATAAAAAGGAAGGAAACACACCTCGTCCTGGCCCATGGACACGCCGGACCCACTGTCGAACACCTGCTGGGTGTGTTATCACCAGAATTTGACCAAGTCAGAGGTGGGCCGCGATCAAGATGGACTTAAAGAAATATACATGGAAGAATTACGTGAATCGGCCTCGTGTACCAAGTTTGGGCTAGTTTGCCCTTGTATCTGTAATTTATTAGATCGTATCTTAAGTTAGAGGTTGGAGTTTTACCCGTGCACGGTTAGGTGCACGCCTGAATTAGAAAGTCCCCTGGACTATAAATATGTACCTAGGGTTTATGGAATAAACAACAACTCACGTTCAACCAAACAAACCAATCTCGGCGCATCGCCAACTCCTTCGTCTCGAGGGTTTCTATCCGGTAAGCGACATGCTGCCTAGATCGCATCTTGCGATCTAGGCAGCACAAGCTCCACGTTGTTCATGCGTTGCTCGTACTGAAGCCTTGTTGATGGCGAGCAACGTAGTTATCATAGATTTGTTAGGGTTAGCATGGTTCTTCGCGTAACATGCTAGCGTAGTGCAACCCTTGCATATCTAGCCGCCCTCACACCTATCTTAGGTGTGGGGGCGGCACCCCGCTTGATCATTATTTAGTAGATCTGATCCGTTACGATTGCTCCTTGTTCTACAAGGATTAGTTTAATATCTGCAATAGTTAGGCCTTACAAAGGGGGGGAGGATCCAGCGGCGCGTAGGGTGTCGTTCGCAAGTCCTAAACAGGATGTTTCGGGGATCAACTTTGTGTTGGTTTTTAGGCCTTGTTTAGGATCGGCTTACGGTCACCGTGCGTGGCCGCGAGGCCCAACCTGGAGTAGGATGATCCGATTATGCGGTGAAAACCCTAAATCGTCGTAGATCTCATTAGCTTTATCTTGATCAAGCAGGACCACCATATATTCGTGCACCCCGTACGAATCATGGGTGGATCGGCTCCTTGAGCCGATTCACAGGATAACCTGAGAGCCGATCGAGGCTCGTATTTAATGTTTACGTGTATGCCATGCAGGAAACTAAGCGAGGCATCTCCATCACCTTCCTGGCCAGGTATAGGTCAGGTGGCACGCCCTTGCACTCAGCATCAGACGTGTGACCAGAAGAGCTTTGCGGGCCGTCGCTCGGAGGGGTCTCAGCCAGCCGCAGCTCTAGGCTCTTCCCGGCTCTACGGTGTTGACAGTCGCTGCCCGCCGGTGGGTTTTGGCAGTCAACACATTCTGGCACGCCCGGTGGGACAATCTTCTACATCAACCACATCGCCATCTACATCTGAGATGGCGGACGGCACGCCAGTCACCTACGAGGAGCTGCCCGACGAGCTCAAGAAGAGATATGACGAGATCAAGGCCACCCTCGAAGCCGACCTCATCGGCTCTTTTCAGAGAACCCGTTCCCATGGCATCAGATGGAAGGGATTCTCACCAGAAGGTGCACTCAATGGGATAGACCTCTCTGCCCTGTCGGAGGAACGCACCAGGGGCCTGCGGCAGGAGATCAACTACTTGGTGGCTCACTCGCTACACCGCCACTCTGAGAACCTGGTCAACACGTTGGAGCGTGTCGCTCTTCGCGTGATCCAGGAGATCATGAGGCACCAGTACTCGCCGTCAGGACCAGCTCTCGGGACACATCAAGGAGAGTTGCCACTCCAGTCCCGTCCACCGCTGCCATATGCGTTGGCAGCACCAGAAGTGCCGGCTACACCGGCATTCGTCGTCTACAAGATTGGTGGTGACCCTAGTGACTACCAGTTCTTGCCCGAGGCGCCCAAGGAGATCCCTCACGGGTACGCGTGCACGTATGTGCCAGATTGTGGCAACTGGCCACTCACTAACCAGGCCACAACATCAGGGACTTCTGGGAAAACAGGAGGAACATCAGCGACAGAGCTTGAGAAGCAGACGTGGCTAACTAAGTACGCCACCCCGACGAACCTCCAGAGCTCAGCTCCTGCAGTTGGCTCAGAGCTGGAAAAGCAAACATGGCTGGCTAAGTACGCCACCCCGGCGAATCTTCAGAGTTCAACTCCTACAGCCAGCACAGCGGATCAGATCAGTACTATACTGAGAGACCAGTTTGGCATGATGCCGAAAAGGAGGGCAATCGGCTATTCCAAGCCGTACCCCGACGACTACGAGATGATCCCGCTGCCACCTAAGTATCGGCTCCCTGATTTCTCCAAATTCAGTGGATCAGATGGCTCCAGCTCCATCGAGCACGTCGGCCGGTATTTGGCACAACTGGGACCGGCTTCAGTGTCGGATCAGCTACACGTGAGGCTCTTCTCACAGTCCCTCACGGGATCGGCTTTCGGATGGTATACCTCTTTGCCACCAAACTCCATCCAGACTTGGAAGCAGTTGGAAGAGCAGTTCCATATGCAGTACCATTCAGAGGCTTCCGAGTCTGGCATTGCCGATCTAGCACAACTACGTCAGAAGCGCGGAGAAACTGTGACAGAATACATCCAGCGCTTCAGGAATCTTAGGAACCGATGTTATTCGGTTCGTATAACTGAAAAAGAAGCAGTCGAGTTGGCAGTAGCAGGCCTTGCAACACAGCTCAAGGACATGGCCTCCCAAGCAGATTATCCCTCATTGGCGCACATGGTTCAGAAACTATCGGCATATGAACAGCGCCACCCGGACCTGTACCAAGACAAGTTCAAGCGTGCAGTAGTCCTGGTCGATGCAGAGGAAGACGAAGTTCCTGCGGGAGACCAAGAGGTAGCAGTGGCTGAATGGACTCGGGGAGGAACCCCCGTGCCCTGCAAATGGGTAAAGCCACCAGGCCCACCCAGGGGATTTGATTTTGATGTGACCAAGACTGAGCAAATCTTCGACCTCCTGCTCAAGGAGAAGCAGTTGACGATTCCTGAAGGTCTCAAATTCCCCACGGTGCAAGAGCTGAACGGAAAGCCATACTGCAAATGGCACAACTCGCTCTCCCATGCCACCAACGACTGCAGGGTATGGCGTCAGCACATCCAAGCGGCGATAGAAAAAGGGCGACTAATTTTCAACCAGTACGCCATGAAGGTCGACACCCAGCCCTTTCCCGCCGTTAACATGGTGGAGTGCACGTACCCTGAAGGTTGCCAGCCAGGATCCTCGTTCAGCATCAACATGGTAGGACCTGGGAACCACTCTGGCAAAGATGGAGACGAGGGCAGCTGCTCTCGTAGCAAGGACACAGAGGAGGCCGCTCCACGCGATCGGCTCCGTCATGATGGCAAGCGCTACGTCACAGAGGGGGAAGTGAAGAACATAAGATATCAGCGGCCCCTCTCTGATCACCTCCTCAACAAGTATGTGAGTCAGTATGACCAACGCCGACGGTCCAGCTATGATGATGAAGGAGATCGTCTGGCTAGAGAAGCCAGAAGACATCGTCGGCACGATCGCGATGAGGAGGAGCACGAGCGCCGTGCCACGGAAAGATCAAGGGAGCAAGATGACAACGCCAGGCACTGGGACTGCCCATTCTTCAGACACTGCTGGGATTCAGGAATGAGCCGATTGCCCACAATCGGCAATTGCCCAGAATGCAACAAGAAGAAGAAGGAGGCAGCCAACGTGTCTGTGTTCGAGCGCTTAGGGCCTCTCCCGCCACAGAGCAAACGTGCTGAGTCCCCTCGGTGGGCAGATCTCGAGGATTCCGAAGACGAGGGACAAGAAGAAGAAGAAGAAGACAGGTATCACCGTCCAAGGTGGTGCCCTGACGGACTCAGCCGTTCACAAAAGCGCAGGGTTCAGCGATTGCGCGGCCTGGAGGAAGCCGAAAGGTTGTACTTGCATACGTTAAGGAAGGCACGACCTGATCTAGCTGCGAAAGTTCAGCGGACCCTGGATGAAGAGGGTCGTCCATGGAAAATGGAGTGGCGCCCCAAGCAAAGGAAAGCCGATGATGAAACATCGGCTGGTACAAACATGGTGCTCGTCCTTCCGACGGAGCTGAGTGCTCCACGAGTCTACGATGCACTCAAGGTGGACGACAGCAGGCGCATGAAGTCAGAGGTTGGGTTGGTTTTATCCAGCCTGACCGAGTAGCAATATTAAACCAATGAGCAAACAAGGCGAGGCTGATCCTTGTGATCGGCCCCAAAAATTATGAAGGAGCGTTACAGAACCTTCAGTCAGCACTCTAATGGATATGGAGGCCGATTCCTGCAATCGGCCAAAATTATGTTCATCACATATTCAGCACATATTCTGCTTGTGTTCAGCAACGATCCACTGGGCAGCGGCCACGTCGGCAGATGAGAGTCAGCATGAATCCTTACGGAGCCGACGTGCAAGTGCGGTGCCCTTACTAACCATAGAAGCCGATATCTGCAGTCATTTAGCAGATTCGGCTCGGGGGGCATACAGTCAGATGAACATGTGCAGACAAATGTGTGTAAACATGTGTGCAGTGAAACATTGGGGGCCGATTAAGAAAAATCGGCCAAATAAAAAAATTTAAGCACAGCCGGTGCAGCAGACATCGACTTAAGGGTAGAAAGCTGGTGCATGACCATCGACTCTAGAGGTACAACTGTTATAAGCAGGGGGTCAATGGAGCAGGAAATGAGCCACGAAGAGAGATTCTAATGGAGGAGCTCCTCAATGGAGTGGTTTGATGACTCAGATCCTCTCTTCAAGAACCTCTGAACTCTTTTTGCAAGTGTTCAAGTTCGCAATATCAGCTGGGGCAGGTTTGAGGGATCATGACCCTGACCAAGACCGAGAGCAGCACAGGTGTGCAGATCAGGTTAAGGATGGTTTGCATCAGATCCACCAAAGGAGAGGAGCCGATCTAACCTGCAAGGCGTGAAAAGTGGACTGAAGAAGCTCGGGGGGCAGCTCGCCCTGAAGGTTCTCTGCTTTGGGGAGCCGATTTTGTTGAAATCGGCTGACCCTGCATAAGCGGCACATTTGGTTGATCCATTACCGTTCTCGCCTCGACTGAGACTCGGGGGGCAGCTGGCCTGGTGGATGCTTTGTTTTTGAAAGCCGATTGGCGGCCATCGGCTGGTCCTGCGCCGCGATTTTCGTCAAGGGTGGTGATCCGGCGGAACTCAAATTCATTGTTCGAAAGAACGAAGGATAGCTCATGAAGGCTTGATGCGCTGACATTGGCTTTTTGAGTTTGACCAAGATTGCAGTCACCTTGTTGTCAAAGAAAGGAAGGGCGGATTATGAGAGACCGATGCGTTGCCATCAGCTCATTAAGAATCGGTTAAAAGAGATCGGCAAAGTCGAATTGGAAAATACTTCTTCATTAACAGAGGAGGGTTTTTTACAATGAAGAGCCGATTGCTCAAAGGGGAACAAAAGAAGAGCCGATTGCTCGCATACTACTGATGCTATGTCACTAATCCTCGCTGCCCTCGTCGTCAGCATCGTAGCTGTCACCGGCGCTGCTTCTGGAGAATTCCTCATCACCGCTGCTCCAGCCCTCGACCGGAGCTTCTTCCTCTGCGTCGTCGTCGTCATCTTCACTATCTGCCCAAAGACGGAGGCGCTTCGCCGGCGGGTATCCAGTGGAGGAGGAGGAGTCATCCTCCTCCTCTTCTTCCTCTGTATCTTCGTCTTCCCCTTCCTTATCATCGGAAGTGAGATTCCTCCAGGAGGAGAGGTCATACTAGTTTTCGCTCTCCAGTTCCCCTTCAACAAGGAGGTGGAGGTCGCCCTCCACATCGGTCAGGGGCATGTCGCCATCCGACATGAGGTTGAAGTCCCACTTGAGCTCCGACATTGGCTCGCTTGGGGAAGAAGATTGGAAAGAAAGGCCGGAGGAGACGGAGGAAGGAGAAGACATTGCTACAGGGAAAGAGGGTTTTTTAGTGCCGATAGCAAGAACAGAGGAAGGGGGTGAAGGAGGCTAGTCAATCGGCACAGTTTAATAAGGGGAAGCCTAATGGGGGATTTAAGGCCATTGCGGTCTCCAAGGAAATGGTGCTAAAGTTATCAAGTTTTGCAAGAAGTTGAGGAGACAAGACACCATGGTAAAGGATACTACAACGGTTCTGCCACGACATGACCCGACGATAGAAAGCGTAATGATTTTGGAAAATGTCATTTCCAAAACCAGGGGGGCATGTGTTATCACCAGAATTTGACCAAGTCAGAGGTGGGCCGCGATCAAGATGGACTTAAAGAAATATACATGGAAGAATTACGTGAATCGGCCTCGTGTACCAAGTTTGGGCTAGTTTGCCCTTGTATCTGTAATTTATTAGATCGTATCTTAAGTTAGAGGTTGGAGTTTTACCCGTGCACGGTTAGGTGCACGCCTAAATTAGAAAGTCCCCTGGACTATAAATATGTACCTAGGGTTTATGGAATAAACAACAACTCACGTTCAACCAAACAAACCAATCTCGGCGCATCGCCAACTCCTTCGTCTCGAGGGTTTCTATCCGGTAAGCGACATGCTGCCTAGATCGCATCTTGCGATCTATGCAGCACAAGCTCCACGTTGTTCATGCGTTGCTCGTACTGAAGCCTTGTTGATGGCGAGCAACGTAGTTATCATAGATTTGTTAGGGTTAGCATGGTTCTTCGCGTAACATGCTAGCGTAGTGCAACCCTTGCATATCTAGCCGCCCTCACACCTATCTTAGGTGTGGGGGCGGCATCCCGCTTGATCATTATTTAGTAGATCTGATCCGTTACGATTGCTCCTTGTTCTACAAGGATTAGTTTAATATCTGCAATAGTTAGGCCTTACAAAGGGGGGGAGGATCCAGCGGCGCGTAGGGTGTCGTTCGCAAGTCCTAAACAGGATGTTCCGGGGATCAACTTTGTGTTGGTTTTTAGGCCTTGTTTAGGATCGGCTTACGATCACCGTGCGTGGCCGCGAGGCCCAACCTGGAGTAGGATGATCCGATTATGCGGTGAAAACCCTAAATCGTCGTAGATCTCATTAGCTTTATCTTGATCAAGCAGGACCACCATATATTCGTGCACCCCGTACGAATCATGGGTGGATCGGCTCCTTGAGCCGATTCACAGGATAACCTGAGAGCCGATCGAGGCTCGTATTTAATGTTTACGTGTATGCCATGCAGGAAACTAAGCGAGGCATCTCCATCACCTTCCTGGCCAGGTATAGGTCAGGTGGCACGCCCTTGCACTCAGCATCGGACGTGTGACCAGAAGAGCTTTGCGGGCCGTCGCTCGGAGGGGTCTCAGCCAGCCGCAGCTCTAGGCTCTTCCCGGCTCTACGGTGTTGACAGTCGCTGCCCGCCGGTGGGTTTTGGCAGTCAACAGGGTGCGCCTGCCGTCGCCGGGCAAGAGGTCGCGGGGAAGGCCGATGCCATCCGTCACGTGGCCCTGGGTGCGATGCAGGTCAGGCGAATCGTTTAGGTCGGGGAAGCGGAAGGCGCCGCTGCCCCGAGCCATTGAATCCGGCGAGAACGGGGTGTTGTTGTCGATGGTCATGTCGATGTCGCCGAACTCGGGGGAGTAGCGGGCGCGGCCGTCGATCAGCCGCATCTGCGAGATCGACGGCGCGTCCGCGGTGTACCCCGCGTAGTAACCCGGCGACGACGGGGAGCTCGAGATGCTGTTCAGGCCGCCGCCCAAGCTCAGGCACGCTTCCGCAGAGGCCACCACTTTCGCTGCGTCGAGGGCGGCGATGCGGTGCCTCCTGCGGTCGGCCGTGACGAAGCCGTGGCATCCCATCTCCATCTCCCAGTCCTCCTGCGACTTGGTCGTCGGCTTCTCCTTCGGCGCGACGGTGCGCGTCTTTAGCGGTGCCTTCGTCGGCGCCTTCGCTGCCTTCGCCGGAGCCCTTCTCTTCGGTGGCATGGCGCGGCGGTGAGGGTTTTTCGGGTTCGAGGCTGGATGGGAGATTGAGCGGCTGGCGGGAGAAATGAGGGGCGGAGGGGACAGGGTTTTGGGGGAGAAGATGTATATTTTGTTGTTGTGTGGCTGACAGGTGGCTCCCACATACAAAATTTACAGCCTCGCGAGGCGCCGCGCGCCCAATTCGCGGCCTTGGCGAAGGGCCAGCACGGGGTTACCGGCGGTTCTATTGGGCTCCAAAAATCACCGGCGCCGTTTGGGGCGCGCCGGTGCGAGCCCATTTTCGTCCCCAACCCCCAAAAAGCTATCGAGGCCGCTATTGGGGCCGCCGGTGGAGATGCTTGTGGTGACCCTGCATACCATTGCATGTTGTAGTATGCCAGTCGTTGATATAACATTCACGAAGTACCATTCCGCAAATATTACATCCCTCAGAGTAGTACAACAGAACATAGCAGGTCCATAACTCATTCATTTATTATTACAAATATCATACACATGTCATCTCGGAGCTCCTCTTGGGTCCTAAGAGGATTACTCCTGGGTTCGAGGCGAACCCAACTTAGCTTACAATATAAGAGTTTCATTAAGTTATACATTTATTTCCTCGAGCAGCTAAATACTAAGAGTTCGGGCTGCTCGGCTTCTACTACTACTCGAGATGTTCAGGCTTGATCTCCTCCGGAAGCCTCCCCGGTTCCGTAGACGATGAGGTAGTCTACGCCCTCGATACCTCCAGAGAGGTCTGGTTCTTCATAGCCGATGATCTCGGCTCCTTCATTGTTGTCGTAGTCCTCCTCCAGACGATTCAGACAATCTAAGCATGGGATTTAAGAGTGGTATGAGTACGAGCGTACTCAACAAGTTCATTATAGATAAGAGGTGTTTAATGCACTAGCTACGATATTAGACTAGAAAGTCTAATACCAATGCAAGTTTTGGTAAACATTTCTTCAAGAGATTGCTTTTATTCCAAAGAGCTATGTCCGTCAGCCTTCACCGGTTTACTAGAACTTCATGGAGCTCCTTTCCGGTCGCGTTCGCAGTTCCTTATCCCGGAACAGGGAGTGACAGGTCACAGTTCTTTACACTCTGCAGAGGTGTGTTGCTTTACCCATAAGAGATCTTAACCTTGGTGCCAACCGGGCAGCTTTCCCGTCCACACTTCCTTCGGTGTGAGGCCCGGTATAAGGTCTAGCCAATCATGTTCCTCCGCTACCTCGAACACCCACCCTTTGTTGCATGCCCCGACCCTGGGTCCTCGCCGGTCCCATTATTCCCACTCACGGGTGGACCCCGATGATACGTCTCCGACGTATCGATAATTTCTTGTGTTCCATGCCACATTATTGATGTTATCTACATGTTTTATGCACACTTTATGTCATATTCGTGCATTTTCTGGAACTAACCTATTAACAAGATGCCGAAGTGCCAGTTCCTGTTTTCTGCTGTTTTTGGTTTCAGAAATCCTAGTAACGAAATATTCTCGGAATCGGACGAAATCAACGCCCAAGTTCCTATTTTCACCGGAAGCATCCGTAACACCCGGGAAGGACCGGAGGGGGCACCGGGCCCCCAGACCATAGGCCGGCGCGGCCCAGGCCCTGGCCGCGCCGCCCTATGGTGTCGTCGCCCCTTCGACCCTCCTGCGCCGCCTCTTCGCCTATATAAAGCCCCTGGATCGAAAACCCTGATACGATTGGCGAAAACCACAGAAACCTTCCAGAGCCGCCGCCATCGCCACGCCAAGATCTGGGGGACAGGAGTCTCTGTTCCAGCACGCTGCCGGAGCGGGGAAGTGCCCCCGGAAGGCTTCTCCATCGACACCGCTGCCATCTCCACCGCCATCTTCATCACCGCTGCTGCTCCCATGAGGAGGGAGTAGTTCTCCATCGAGGCTCGGGGCTGTACCGGTAGCTATGTGGTTCATCTCTCTCCCATGTACCTCAATACAATGATCTCATGAGCTGCTTTACATGATTGAGATTCATATGAGTTTGTATCACAATTTATCTATGTGCTACTCTAGCAAAGTTATTAAAGTAGTCTATTCCTCCTGCACGTGTGTAAAGGTGACAGTGTGTGCACCGTGTTAGTACTTGGTTTATGCTATGATCATGATCTCTTGTAGATTGCGAAGTTAACTATTGCTATGATAATATTGATGGGATCTATTCCTCCTACATATGCATGAAGGTGACAGTGTGCATGCTATGTTAGTACTTGGTTTAGTCTGTTGATCTATCTTACACTATAAGGTTACTAAAACATGAGCATTATTGTGGAGCTTGTTAACTCCGGCATTGAGGATTCGTGTAATCCTACGCAATGTGTTCATCATCCAACAAAAGTGTAGAGTATGCATTTATCTATTCTGTTATGTGATCAATGTTGAGAGTGTCCACTAGTGAAAGTGTAATCCCTAGGCCTTATTCCTAAATACTGCTATCGCTGCTTGTTTACTGTTTTACTGCGTTACTACTGCTACAATACTACCACCATCAACTACACGCCAGCAAGCTATTTTCTGGCACCGTTGCTACTGCTCATATATATTCATACCACCTGTATTTCACTATCTCTTCGCCGAACTAGTGCACCTATTAGGTGTGTTGGGGACACAAGAGACTTCTTGCTTTGTGGTTGCAGGGTTGCATGAGAGGGATATCTTTGACCTCTTCCTCCCTGAGTTCGATAAATCTTGGGTGATCCACTTAAGGGAAAACTTGCTGCTGTTCTACAAACCTCTGCTCTTGGAGGCCCAACACTGTCTACAGGAAAGGAGGGGGAACGTAGACATCAAGCTATTTTCTGGCGCCGTTGCCGGGGAGGAAAGGTAAAAGGTACTCACACTCCGGATCTCGGCTACTAAGCTATTTCCTGGCGCTGTAAGTACTCGAAGCTATTTCCTTTAGATCCTGCAATTGCATCTTTTTGTTTCTTGTTTACACTAGTTTGGCATAATGGACAAGAATGATCTTCTTATTCTATTTCCTGATTTAAAACATGGATTGTTTGATGCGAAAATTAAAAAACCTATGGAATCTTATTTGCATGCTGGTAGTAATATTAGTATGAACGCTTTGAACACCATTGTTGATAATAATATAGAAAGTTCTAAGCTTGGGGAAGCTGGTTTGCATGATATTTTTAGTCCCCCAAGCATTGAGGAGAAAATTTTCTTTGATGATACTTTGCCTCCTATTTATGATGATTATAATGATAGTAGTCTTTTGTTACCACCTGTTATGGAGGATAAATTTGATTATGATTACAATATGCCTCCTATATTTGATGATGAGAATAATAATGATAGCTACTTTGTTGAATTTGCTCCCACTATTACTAATAAAATTGATTATGCCTATGTGGAGAGTAATAATTTTATGCATGAGACTCATGATAAGAATGCTTTATGTGATAGTTATATTGTTGAGTTTGCTCATGTTGCTACTGAAAGTTATTATGAGAGAGGAAAATATGGTTGTAGAAATTTTCATGTTACTAAAACACCTCTCTATGTGCTGAAATTTTTGAAGCTATACTTATTTTATCTTTCTATGCTTGTTGCATTATGCTTCTTGAACTTGTTTATTTACAAGATTCCTATGCATAGGAAGCATGTTAGGCTGAAATATGTTTTGTATTTGCTTCTTGATGCTCTCTTTTGCTTCAAATACTATTTCTTGCGAGTGCATCATTAAAACTGCTGAGCCCATCTTAATGGCTATAAAGAAAAGAACTTCTTGGGAGATAACCCATGTGTTATTTTGCTACAGTACTTTGTTTTATATTTGTGTCTTGGAAGTTGTTTACTACTGTAGCAACCTCTCCTTATCTTAGTTTTGTGTTTGGTTGTGCCAAGTGAAGCCTCTAATCGAAGGTTGATACTAGATTTGGATTTCTGCGCAGAAACAGATTTCTATCTGTCACGAATCTGGGCTGTTTTTTCTGTAGAAAAATCAGAAAAATATGCCAATTTACGTGCGTGTTCCTCAGATATGTACGCAACTTTCGTTAGTTTTGAGTTTTCTGATCTGAGCAACGGAAGTATTTATTAGAAATTCGTCTTTACGGACTGTTCTGTTTTGACAGATTCTGCCTTTTATTTCGCATTGCTTCTTTCGCTGTGTTGGGTGGATTTCTTTGTTCCATTACCTTCCAGTAGCTTTGAGCAATGTCCAGAAGTGTTAAGAATGATTGTGTCACCTCTGAACATGTGAGTTTTTGATTATGTACTAACCCCTCTAATGAAGTTTATGAGAAGTTTGGTGTGAAGGAAGTTTTCAAGGGTCAAGAGAGGAGGATGATATACTATGATCAAGAAGAGTGAAAAGTCTAAGCTTGGGGATGCCCCGGTGGTTCATCCCTGCATATTTCAAGAAGACTCAAGCGTCTAAGCTTGGGGATGCCCAAGGCATCCCCTTCTTCATCGACAAATTATCAGGTTCCTTCTCTTGAAACTATATTTTTATTCGGTCACATCTTATGTGCTTTACTTGGAGCGTCTGTTTGTTTTTGTTTTTGTTTGTGTTTGAATAAATTGGATTACATCATGCTTGTGTGGGAGAGAGACACGCTCCGCTGGTTCGTATGAACACATGTGTTCTTAGCTCATAATATTCATGGCGAAGTTCTTCGTTAAATTGTTATATGGTTGGAATTGGAAAATGATACATGTAGTAATTGCTATTAATGTCTTGGGTAATGTGATACTTGGCAATTGTTGTGCTCATGATTAAGCTCTTGCATCATATGCTTTGCACCCATTAATGAAGAAATACATAGAGCATGCTAAAATTTGGTTTGCATATTTGGTCTCTCTAAGGTCTAGATAATTTCTAGTATTGAGTTTGAACAACAAGGAAGACGGTGTAGAGTCTTATAATGTTTTCAATATGTCTTTTATGTGAGTTTTGCTGCACCGGTTCATCCTTGTGTTTGTTTCAAATAAACCTTGCTAGCCTAAACCTTGTATCGAGAGGGAATACTTCTCATGCATCCAAAATACTTGAGCCAACCACTATGCCATTTGTGTCCACCATACCTACCTACTACATGGTATTTTCCGCCATTCCAAAGTAAATTGCTTGAGTGCTACCTTTAAAATTCCATCATTCACCTTTGCAATATATAGCTCATGGGACAAATAGCTTAAAAACTATTGTGGTATTGAATATGTAATTATGCACTTTATCTCTTAATTAGTTGCTTGTTGTGCGATAACCATGTTCACTGGGGACGCCATCAACTATTCATTGTTGAATTTCATGTGAGTTGCTATGCATGTCCGTCTTGTCTGAAGTAAGAGCGATCTACCACCTTATGGTTAAGCATGCATATTGTTAGAGAAGAACACTGGGCCGCTAACTAAAGCCATGATCCATGGTGGAAGTTTCAGTTTTGGACATATATCCTCAATCTCAAATGAGAAAATTATTAATTGTTGTTACATGCTTATGCATAAAAGAGGAGTCCATTATCTGTTGTCTATGTTGTCCCGGTATGGATGTCTAAGTTGAGAATAATCAATAGCGAGAAATCCAATGCGAGCTTTCTCCTTAGACCTTTGTACAGGCGGCATAGAGGTACCCCTTTGTGACACTTGGTCAAAACATGTGCATTGTGATGATCCGGTAGTCCAAGCTAATTAGGACAAGGTGCGGGCACTATTAGTACACTATGCATGAGGCTTGCAACTTGTAAGATATAATTTACATGATACATATGCTTTATTACTACCGTTGACAAAATTGTTTCATGTTTTCAAAATCAAAGCTCTAGCACAAATATAGCAATCGATGCTTTTCCTCTATGGAGGACCATTCTTTTTACTTTCAATGTTGAGTCAGTTCACCTATTTCTCTCCACCTCAAGAAGCAAACACTTGTGTGAACTGTGCATTGATTCCTACATATTTGCTTATTGCACTTGTTATATTACTCTATGTTGACAATATCCATGAGATATACATGTTACAAGTTGAAAGCAACCGCTGAAACTTAATCTTCTTTTGTGTTGCTTCAATGCCTTTACTTGGAATTATTGCTTTATGAGTTAACTCTTATGCAAGACTTAATTGATGCTTGTCTTGAAGTGCTATTCATGAAAAGTCTTTGCTTTATGATTCACTTGTTTACTCATGTCATATACATTGTTTTGATCGCTGCATTCACTACATATGCTTTACAAATAGTATGATCAAGGTTATGATGGCATGTCACTCCAGAAATTATCTGTGTTATCGTTTTACCTGCTCGGGACGAGCAGAACTAAGCTTGGGGATGCTGATACGTCTCCGACGTATCGATAATTTCTTGTGTTCCATGCCACATTATTGATGTTATCTACATGTTTTATGCACACTTTATGTCATATTCGTGCATTTTCTGGAACTAACCTATTAGCAAGATGCCGAAGTGCCAGTTCCTGTTTTCTGCTGTTTTTGGTTTCAGAAATCCTAGTAATGAAATATTCTCGGAATCGGACGAAATCAACGCCCAAGTTCCTATTTTCACCGGAAGCATCCAGAACACCCGGGAAGGACCAGAGGGGGGCACTGGGCCCCCAGACCATAGGCCGGCGCGGCCCAGGCCCTGGCCGCGCCGCCCTATGGTGTCGTCGCCCCTTCGACCCTCCTGCGCCGCCTCTTCGCCTATATAAAGCCCCTGGATCGAAAACCCTGATACGATTGGCGAAAACCACAGAAACCTTCCAGAGCCACCGCCATCGCGACGCCAAGATCTGGGGGACAGGAGTCTCTGTTCCGGCACGCTGCCGGAGCGGGGAAGTGCCCCCGGAAGGGTTCTCCATCGACACCGCTGCCATCTCCACCGCCATCTTCATCACCGCTGCTGCTCCCATGAGGAGGGAGTAGTTCTCCATCGAGGCTCGGGGCTGTACCGGTAGCTATGTGGTTCATCTCTCTCCCATGTACCTCAATACAATGATCTCATGAGCTGCTTTACATGATTGAGATTCATATGAGTTTGTATCACAATTTATCTATGTGCTACTCTAGCAAAGTTATTAAAGTAGTCTATTCCTCCTGCACGTGTGTAAAGGTGACAGTGTGTGCACCGTGTTAGTACTTGGTTTATGCTATGATCATGATCTCTTGTAGATTGCGAAGTTAACTATTGCTATGATAAT
Source organism: Lolium perenne (assembly GCF_019359855.2). Taxonomy (NCBI): domain Eukaryota; kingdom Viridiplantae; phylum Streptophyta; class Magnoliopsida; order Poales; family Poaceae; genus Lolium; species Lolium perenne. The sequence goes on from NC_067248.2 coordinate 130,332,317, forward strand.
ATTGATGGGATCTATTCCTCCTACATATGCATGAAGGTGACAGTGTGCATGCTATGTTAGTACTTGGTTTAGTCTGTTGATCTATCTTACACTATAAGGTTACTAAAACATGAGCATTATTGTGGAGCTTGTTAACTCCGGCATTGAGGGTTCGTGTAATCCTACGCAATGTGTTCATCATCCAACAAAAGTGTAGAGTATGCATTTATCTATTCTGTTATGTGATCAATGTTGAGAGTGTCCACTAGTGAAAGTGTAATCCCTAGGCCTTATTCCTAAATACTGCTATCGCTGCTTGTTTACTGTTTTACTGCGTTACTACTACTACAATACTACCACCATCAACTACACGCCAGCAAGCTATTTTCTGGCACCGTTGCTACTGCTCATATATATTCATACCACCTGTATTTCACTATCTCTTCGCCGAACTAGTGCACCTATTAGGTGTGTTGGGGACACAAGAGACTTCTTGCTTTGTGGTTGCAGGGTTGCATGAGAGGGATATCTTTGACCTCTTCCTCCCTGAGTTCGATAAACCTTGGGTGATCCACTTAAGGGAAAACTTGCTGCTGTTCTACAAACCTCTGCTCTTGGAGGCCCAACACTGTCTACAGGAAAGGAGGGGGAACGTAGACATCACCCGACCACGATGACAGTTTGGGATCGAACCAAACTCCTTCGCCGGTAGCTGCATCCCATCATAGACCACAATACCGTGGGGACTTAAGGCTTCCCCAGCCAACCGCTTGCACTTCGAGCGACAAGTGTCTACGGACTATGCCGTGGGGACTTAAGGCTTCCCCAGCCAACCGCTTGCCCAGACAGATACAAGTGTCTACGGTAAAGCGCATCCGTTGATGAACGAGAGGTGGAAACACTTTTGACTACTCCATCCCACTCCGGATCTTATGGTTAACACGGTTATTACGGCACAAGAATCACTGGCGACATTTGTTGTTTAATCCTAGATGGATATAAGCCCGTGCAATGGAACCTCCACCATATCAACACAATCCATGGTTCCATTGCCCACCACATAGTCATATTCATAGTTATGAAAGTAGTGGTTTTGATTTTTATGCAATAGTGATAACCATAATACTTTGCAAGTAATTTGATAGAAATACACAAATGACATGAGCAAGTGATGAACTTGCCTGAACACTGCAAAGTTTTGCAGTTGGAAGGTGTGGACTGACCCTTGTCCTCTGGTTCTGAAAAATAGCATCATTGTCCGATAAGGGCAATGGTTAAAGAAGCAATTATGCATGATTCCAGTTTTAGGGTTTGTTCCCCCCTTCCGATGTCGTTGTTATTTTATGAGAGGTTAATACTAAGATAGATTTGGAGATACTCTGTTTAGGGTAAATACAACCTTGAAATATTGTCAAGGTGTTTTTAAAGTCCAATTGCATTAATGGACTTATTTTCATTATTGAAAATAATATGTGTGATTTAAATCATTATTTAAATCCTCAAATTAAGACTTATTCTTAATTGTCTTCAAAAATTCTCTTTAATATTTTATTTAAATAGAGAATTTTATGCTGATCCATTTTCATATTTTTAATTTATTTTTTAGAGCTTCAAAGCATTTCTTATTTAATTTCAAAGTTTTCTGCATTTATATGAATTGTGAAATGACTGAAATACCCTTGGGCCCCACCTGTCAGGTGGCCCAGCGGGTTAGGTCGAACCCGAGCCACCCTTTGGGCTCGGTCGGCCCATTCGTCCTCTCCTCTCTCCTCGCGCAGAAACCCTAACCTCTCTCTCTCGCTCTGGCAACCAAATTGCCTCCGCCGTCGCCGATTTATCCCCGCCGCCTCAGGCCGTCGCCGGCGACGAGGTGCTGCGGATCTGGGTCGCCCTTCGACGGTGAACCAGATGGTCCGCGTCGATCTGTCGCTGGCGCCGCTGTTCGCTCGCCATCGACCCGCCAGTACGCCAGACCTTCGGCGTCTGCCGCCGCCGTGCGGTGGAGAGGCCGTGGCCCTTCTTCCAGGCGCCTCCCCTGCGCGTGGTGTAGCGCTAGGGTGCGGTGGTGGTCGCCAGGCTTGTCTTGGCCAGGCCTGGTGCCGCCGTGCTCCGGCGCGCGCCGCCTTGGCCGCCATGACCGCGTCGGCCACCTCCTCCCTAGTATGTTCTTCTCCTACCCTTCTACTTCTACTTCTCCTCCTCTTCTTCGTCTAGCTTGGCCACTGGCCTGCTTGTCCTCGTAGAGGTGCTAGCTGCTGTGCTGCTGCGGTGTTGTTTGTGCTGCTGCTGTCGGGGGGAAGACCCCTGGTAGGGCAATGGACGCGGAGCAGCCGGCTGGCCACTGGCCGGCTCGCGGCAAAGGCCGGCTGAGGAGCAGCCGGCTGGCGCCGTGGTCGGCTGGTCCGGAAGCCGGCTGGCTCTAGGTCCTAGTCGGCTTAGCTACGGCCGCCAATGCTGTAGCTGGGCCGGCTTCTACAAGCCATATCCGACTGGGGGTTTGTACCTCAGACCGACTCGAGGCTGGCGAGTCTTGCACTAGAAGGAACCGGGTTGGTGGTCCGGGTTCCCAAAGTCCACGCTGACTTCATCCTCCGTAAAGCGTGGAGCACTGTGGAGCAATAGTGCCACGCGCCGGACATGCCATCATGGTCTACGTCGATCCGTACTGGCTACAGAGGCTGATGGCGACAGGGACACCTCCTCTCCATACCGCTGACCTTGGCAGCCGGATGGGACAGGCCATGAGGCCTCAACGGCTCCTAACGTCATTACCTCGGGAAGGAGCGGAAGACGGAGCCGGCCAAGCCAGCCAGTAGACTGTAGGGTCTTATATGTAAAGTGCCGGTGCCTATATAAGCCGCACTACCCCCTCTCGTGCAGGGGATCGATCATTCTCACTTCACTTCCACCCTTAGAGCTGCCCTGTGAGAGAGACTCTTGTCTTCTTTAGCCTCCCAGGAGCAGCCGGACACAGCTCAAGGAGCAACCTTGTATTGTGTGATCATCGTATACACTCTAGCAGGAGTAGAGGTTTTACCTCCTTTGGAGGGCCTCGAACCTGGGTACGTCGCCGTGTCGCTCGTCCCCATACCCGCATCCGGATACCGCCTTGAGATCTCCTAGGAACCACCTTCATTAGCCATCCTATGGCATATGCCATGACGATACCACGACAGCTGTTGCGCTGCCTGTGCTATGGCTGTGTTGCTTGTGCTACTGCCATGAATCCTAGCTACGGTGCTGCCCTATTCTGCCTAATGGCTATGCTTAATTCCTGTTATCTTGATTGTGCACATTACTGTGCATGTTCTAGAGCCACATGCTTGTTTAATCTTGCATTTCTGGCTTGAAACCTTCCCTGTGCCTCTGTTCTATTTACTATTCTTGCTAGACACTCATGTGTATTCAACTTGGCTGCTCTGGCTTGATTACTATGTGTATTCCTTGCCATTTGCAAGAATCAGAGCAATGGTATGTTGCTCCTTGTGCTCAATTTCATGTGTATGCTCAATTGAGCATTACTGTTGGTTTAACTGCATGATTCAGTGATGAGCACTAAGTGCTTTGCTTATTTATCTTGATCCAGTGGTTCATTCCAGCCTTGGATGTGCTTCTGGATACAATCATTTGAGTTATCCATTTGGTTATCTATGAAACACTTGTTGATTAGCTATGGCCAATTAAATATCTGGTCCATGCTCTGTTGCTTAGTGATGCTCTAGCATGCCCTAGCATGCTATGGCAAGCTCTGATGATCATGTGATCATCAACAGCTGATAATTGGTTTGCTTATCTGTACCTGTGCATTGCTGTTACCTATTTATGTGTATGTGTGTGGCACAGATCAGTGCTGGTGCTTGCTCAAGCATCAGCTGATACTTGCAGTGATCCTCTGGATCATTAGCAAATGTTTATTCCAAGGTTTGCTTGTTAATATCAATTATCTGTGTTGCTTTAATTGACGGAGTGGATAATTGATGTGAACTGTGATACAGTGATGATCATCACAATTGATTGGCTTAGGCTAGATGGATGCCCACAGTGGTTGGGAACCCTAGCCCTTCTTTGAACCCAATCAGGGTGATGATATTTGTATTTGGCTTGTTGGTTTGGCTGTTCTAGGGTTTGAGGTGACCCTGGCAGTAGTCATATGATGCCCTAGGGTAGCTCCCCTATTTGTTGGCTTGCTGTTGCTCACCAAATGCTTTCTGGGTGATCCATTTATTGGATTGCCAGTGGCTCTTGATGTTGAAATCAAATAGACATTATTCTGTCTAGGTATGATGGTCATCTAGCTGTAGGTGCTAAGTGTGTGTAACTAGGCTAACTTGTGCTCTCATCTCTTGCTGGATTTCTTCAGTTATGCAATGATTGTCATATCTGTTGTTCCCTTTTGATGATTGACTAGTGGCCTTTCTGCTCTTGCTTGCACCATATGGCTTAATAGCCAGATGATGACATAACTTGGGTATCACACCCTGTTGATTATGTGTGCTTGATGCATATGCTTATATATGAACAAAACCATCTGGTTTGTCCATGATGCTTGGTATACCTCACTCCAGCTCCTAGAATGTGATGTTGGTGTAGAGGTTTGCCTCTGTGTTGATCTTATGGTTGCTTTGCTTGCCCTGCTCCTCCCGGTGACTTGATGAAACTTGATTTAATTCAGAGGTGTGCTGGAATAGATTGAACAGTGAGGCTGTTCTATCCGTTCTAGCTGTTCTTGGTGTTCTTGGTGGCTTACCAGTTCAGTTTTGCCGATGGTTGAATCAAATGGCTAGGGTTTGGTTGTGAAAAGCTTTTATATGCTGCTGGCTTGCTCTTGTTGGTTGACAGCACCACCTACAGCTTGTGGTGACTCACCCTGGTGTGTGTGTGTGTGTTACACATGCACACAGCCTTGTGTGCTGCCTGGTTGTGTGTGTGTGCAAGTGCTGTGCACTTGGACTTGGTCCTATCTGTGGCATGGATCTGCTCGGCAGAGACTTGAGCATATCCACTTCATTTCATTTGTTTGCTAACCTGCCAAGTGGCTATGCCACTTGGCATAACACTTGTTTTTATTTGCTTTGTGTTTGTGTGCAGGGAAACAACCTGATGCTCCAAGGATCATGGAGATCATCAAGTACAAGGCTAAATGAAGACTAGATTGTAGTGTTAGGATAGAACATTAAATTGTACTTTTCTTTTCTTTTCATTTTCCAATTTGTCCAATTCTTGTAATATGTTGTGATATTCATTTGTTCCAATTTTGAATATTGTAAGTGACAATGTATCTTGTGTGATTATTAATAAAGCTCAAGTTTTCCTTAATGAGCTTTACTTAGTTGTTGTATTATTTATAATCTTGATTAAGGCTAATTGTTCATTAAATTATCTCAAGTTTGGATAATGTGATATTCATTTGATGTTTGAATTTGAAATTCAAATTCAAACTTGGGTTGAATTCATTCATACAACTTAATTTAGAATTCAATCATGCAACTTAAGTTTGTGATGCAAACTCTCCCCTCTCTTCTCAAAACCCTAGTTTAGTTGAATAAGGAACAGGTTTGTCGCACTCTCGAAACCCTAACCCTGTAAGGTGTCGAGAGAGAAACTTGTCCCCCTTTGATGCAGTTTTTGTTTAAAAGCGCGAAATTTCCCCTTAAATTACAATGCAATGCACATCCCTTTCTAAAATCTACCCCTCGATCGTCTCTAAACCTGGGATATTACATCCTTTCCCCCTTAAAGAAAACTTCGTCCCGAAGTTGTGGTTGTAATACCTGAAAAGTTCGGGGTATGTTTTCCTCAGGTCTTCCTCTTTTTCCCAGGTAGCTTCCCTTTCGGGATGATGCTTCCATTGTATCTTGCAGTATTTTATGGCTCGATTCCTGAGTTGTTTCCAGTTCTCCTCGAGAATCTTTGCTGGCTTCTCGATGTAGGTCAAGTCTGGTTGCAACTCGAGCTCTTCATGTGATACTGGTTCATCGGGGGTCTTCAGACACTTTCGGAGTTGCGACACATGGAATATATTGTGAACCTGAGATAACCTTCCCGGTAATTCCAATTCAAAGGCTAACCCTCGGTTTTGACTCAAAATCTTAAAAGGTCCGATGTACCTAGGGCTTAGCTTTCCTTTTACTCCAAACCTCTGAAGTCCTTTCATCGGGCTCACCTTAAGATATACCATGTCTCCGACTTGTGGCTCCCATGTTCTTCTCTTCTGATCGGCATAACTCTTTTGCCGGCTTTGGGCTATCTTCAACCTATCTCTGATGATGTCAATTATTTGTTGCTTTTCCTTGACATAATCAGGGTTGAACTCTTTGCTTGCGCCGGCTTCATACCAACATATCGGTGACCTACACTTCCTTCCATACAGAGCTTCAAATGGTGCCATCTTGATGCTGCTTTGATAGCTATTATTGTATGAAAACTCTGCTAGTGGTAAGTGCTCCTCCCATGATCCTCCGAAGTCTAGGGCACAAGCCCTAAGCATATCCTCTAGGATCTGGTTAGTTCTCTCTGTTTGTCCACCTGTCTGGGGATGATAAGCGGTACTATAGTCCAACTTGGATCCTAAAGCTTCGTGTAGTTGCTTCCAGAATGCTGACGTGAACACGGATCCTCGATCTGACACGATCTTCTTAGGCACTCCATGCTTACTCACGATCTCTTTGGTGTAAAGATCGATGAGTTTCTCTCCTTTGTCCTGCTGATTTACTGCTAAGAAGTGTGCACTCTTTGTCAACCGGTCCACGATTACCCATATCATGTCCTTCTTTTTATTAGTCATGGGTAGTCCGGTGATGAAATCCATCCCTATTTCCTCCCATTTCCATTCTGGAATAGTTAAAGGTTGTAGCTTTCCTGCCGGACTTTGGTGTTCAGCCTTCACTCTCTGGCAGGTATGGCATTCCGCCACATATTGTGCTATTTCTCTCTTCATGTTATTCCACCAGAATAGCTCCTTTAGATCCATGTACATCTTTGTACTTCCCGGATGTATGGAATATGGTGTTTGATGGGCTTCCCGGAGTATTACTTCCTTAATTTCAGCAATATCCGGAACACAAATTCTCTTCTGGAACCATAATGATCCAGATTCTCCACGGTGAAATTCTGATGGTCTTCCTTCATCTATTCTTCTCATCTCCTCAACGATGAATGGATCGTCCAGCTGACCCATCATTATCTCATTCTTCAGGTTAACATTTAACTCATCGGCTACTTGCAACGCCGATAATCCTTCATGGGCTTCCTTCTCCCAAAGTTGTATTTGGGCTTGACTTATTTCCTTCCTCAACTCCGGTGAAATTTCTTGTTCCACTCCGCCGGTGCTCTTCCTACTCAAGGCATCTGCTACAACATTGGCCTTTCCAGGAGTGTAATTGATGGTCAAATCATAATCCTTGATCAATTCAAGCCATCTTTTCTACCTCATGTTGAGTTCCTTCTGAGTGAAGAAATATTTGAGGCTCTTATGATCTGTATAGAGCTCACACTTAGCTCCATAGAGAAAATGTCTCCATGTTTTGAGTGCAAATACAACTGCTGCTAATTCTAGATCATGTGTTGGATAGTTCACTTCATGAGGTCTGAGTTGCCTCGATCCATAAGATATCACTTTCCGATCTTGCATGAGTACGGAACCCAATCCATGCTTGGATGCGTCGCAGTACACGGTGTAATCCTTGCCAACTTCCGGAACCGCTAACACCGGTGCTGTGGTGAGTTTCTCCTTCAGAGTTTGAAAACTCTTCTCACACTCCTCTGACCACACACGAATGGTGTGTTCTTTCTTAACAGCTTTGTCATGGGTCCTGCTATCTTGGAGAATCCTTCAATGAATCTCCGATAATATCCTGCCATTCCTAGGAATCCTCGGATTTCCTTGACAGTCTTGGGTGCTTCCCATTCTAGAACTGCTGCTACCTTTCTCGGGTTAACAGCTATTCCATCTTTACTAATGACATGACCAAGGAATTCCACTTGATCTAGCCAAAATTCACACTTGCTAAATTTGGCATAGAGTTGATGTTCCCTTAGTGTTTGCAACACTAACCTCAAATGTTCAGCATGTTCGGCCTTGTTCTTGGAATAGATCAAGATATCATCGATGAATACGATGACAAACTTGTCTAGATATGGCATGAAAATCTTATTCATGAGATTCATGAATATTGCTGGGGCATTGGTTAATCCAAAAGGCACTACAAGGTATTCATGATGTCCATACCTTGAAACAAAGGCAGTTTTCGGCACGTCTTCCTTCTTGATCTTTATCTGGTGATAACCGGATCTTAGATCAATCTTGGAAAAGACTCCCGCGCCTCTAACTTGATCGAATAGATCTTGTATTCTTGGAAGTGGATACTTGTTCTTGATTGTGACGTTGTTCAGATTCCTGTAGTCTCCGCACATCCTTCTTCCTCCATCTCTTTTATCCACGAAGATTACAGGTGATCCCCATGGTGAAACACTCTCTTGTATGAATCCTTTTTGTTCCAGGTCATCCAGTTGCTCCTTAAGTTCTTTCAACTCCTTGGGCCCCATCTTGTATGGTGCCTTAGCAATCAGAGCTGTTCCTGGAATTAGGTCGGTAGTGAATTCTATCTCCCTATTTGGTGGCATACCTGGTAATTCCGCAGGAAACACATCCTGGAATTCATTCACTACAGGTATATCCTCTAACTTCACCTCCTTCATGCTATTCAACTGTAGCTCCACTTCAATCTGTGTATGTTTGTCGCCTTGGTATATCATTCTACTTCCATCGGGGCTTTTCAAAGATACTGTCTTGTTCACACAGTCGATCAATGCTCCATTAGCTTCTAACCAGTTCATACCAAGAATGACATCAATGTCCTTCATCGGTAAAATGAACAGGTCCGCGTCAAACGCGCACTTATTGATCATGATGACTTGTTTTTGTTTGGTGTGGGTTACTACTATCGTTCCCCCCGCAGAAAGTATGGTTATTGGTGTATCTAACTTAGTGCAACTAATCCCATGTTTGATGATGAATTGTTGAGAAATGAATGATGTAGTTGCACCAGTATCAAAAAGTACTTTGCCAGGATGAGTGAGTATCTGGAGCGTACCTATCACCGCCTGATCGGAGTTGACCACCTCCTCCAGACTAGTGCAGTTCAGCTTGCCGAAGGGCTTCTTATTCCTCCAGTTCCCTCCGGTGTTTCCTCCACGATTTTCTCCTCCTCCTCCTGACTGACCTCCTCCACTATTTTTCTTGGGGCAGTCCTTCAGCATGTGCCCCTCCTAACGACAACCAAAGCATATTATCCTTTGCTTTCTACAGTCCTTGGCAAAATGCCCTGGAAGTCCACAGCTTCGGCAAACCATTGGATTAGCAGTCTGAAACGCTTGGTTCTTCCTACTACCGTAGTAGTTGCTGTTGTTGTTGTTGTTGTTGTATCTTGGCTTGAAACTCAAGCTAGTATTGGGCTTGTTACTAACAAACCTCTTAGGCTCAAACTTGGCCTTCTTCCTTTTCTCCTCCTGCAGTTGTTTGAAATCGTCTTCCAGAGTGATGGTAGCATCCACCAACTCTTGAAACTCCGTCGCTCTCATCATACGGAGTTGAACCTTGAACTGGGGACTTAACCCCCTCAGAAACCTTTTTTTCTTCTTGTCCTCGGTGTTGACTTCTTCAATAGCATACCGAGACAGTTTTGAGAATTCCCTAACATAGGTCATGATGGCCTTGTCCTTCTGCTCGAAACTTTCAAACTCTCGATGCTTCAGTTCCACAATACTTTCAGGGACATTGGATTCCCTGAACTTCCTTGCAAATTCCTCCCAGGTAAATACCTTTTTAGCCGGATAAACGGCTACTATATTGTCCCACCAGGATGCGGCAGGTCCACACAGCAGATGGGCAGCATAACGAACCTTCTCTTGGTCGTTACATCCAACAGTATTGAGCTTTCGCTCAGTATCCATAAGCCAATCTTCCGCGTCCATTGGCTCAGGCGCGTATGCGAAAGATATAGGCTTGGTGTTCTGGAAGTCTGCTAAGGTGACTCCCGGATTCTCGGGTCTCTCCACCCTGTTCTGTTGCAGCAATTTTTGGAAGAATTTGTTCTGCTGCTCCAACGTTACACGTTGTCTTTCCTCCACCAGCTGCATGTACTGAACAAAATTCTGTTGCGTCATGGGTGGTGGTGGTGGTGGAAACTGATCTCTGGCTGCTCCCTCATCCTCTTCCTTTTGTTTTGCTTCGCGCTCCATGCGCTACGCTTCGGTCTCCTCACCTATCGCTCCCGACATAACCCCCTAGTTCTGCAACACAAGATGATACTCATAATTACTCCATGCGCAAGTTTTCTGAGCTCAACTTTGTGCACAGAACTAGTCACATAATGGAAATCAAGAAGCAAATCCAAATCATACAAAACATATACCATGTATGTACATACTTAAGTGGTCTTATTACAATACTCAAGTCGATGTGAGTATGCAAACTCACTTATTAAAGTATATGTACAAATTTATACAAATATTACATACTATAATACACGTGGTACTTGTGTATTATAGCCTCGCCTCCCTTGGTGGACTCTAGTCGATCTTCACTCCCGGTACATCCCAGGCTTCCATCCGGTTGAACGTGTCGTCCTCCTGATAGACCCTGGAACATAAGGTCTCCCCGTCGGCTGGTAATCCGAATCAGATGATGATCCTAGGGAGAAATCAGTGTTCACAAACTGGTCGTTAAGTGCATCATAGTCCACCCATCGGGTGTACTCCCCTGTAGCTCCACCATAGGTGTTTCCAACACTTGTACCCGACTCAACCTGTGTCGGATACCCCCCATCAACTCCTTCATTACTAGGGTAACACTGGTTCTGGGTTGTGGCGTCATCATTCATCTCTCCGTCATAATACACTGAAGTACTATGAGTTCTCGTATCAGATCCCCAACGCCAACCCGTGGAATTTTCTATAGGAGTCTCGGAACGCTGATTGTTTCCGGATTCCTCTCCGCCCTCATATCCCCCATAGGAACTACCCAGGTAGTTCCCAGGTGTAACAGGTGTAGGTTCACGCTCAAGTGGATCAATACTAATGTAGTCACCAGCTGAGTAAACTGGTGTGTGCACCACATTCTCCATAGGTTCTTTCCCCCTAACCTCCTCCTTGGGTTCAGTAAACTCCTCTAGCATCGTATCAATTGCTCCCGTCAGATGATGGTTCAACTGAAAGAGTAATGATATGAAGTTGAGGCTATTGTCCATGTATTTTGCAGCTGCTATTGGTTTGCGTTTTGCATATTTGTAGTGGTTAAGCATGGGATCCTCTTCCTCCTGATTATGAGGAATGTGGGTGAATTCGGAACCCATAAGCTCTTTCGTCTTATTCTCCCGAATGTCAGTTATGGCTCTCATAACGGCTATATGGTAGGCTGTGTTGATAGTTCTGGCTTCCCCTGCTGGCATTACTACGCTCATACCCAAAGATTCGGGAAGTCGCAGTCCTACCCTACACTTGGCCAATACAGTACCATCGTAGTACATGTATTTCTTTACTTGGATCTGGGGATCACACCCAAATTCAAGTAACATGGCTCGTAGAATATCTGCAAGTCCTCCTTCATATTCACTCAGTGTGGAATCCATCACTTTCACGTTTCGTCCGGGACGTGAACTTGCCATGTTGGTTGTAGAAATAGAAAGATTATAAGATTAGTAATAATGCATAATAATAATAGAGATAATAAAGAATTATCGTACTAAAAGATATGATTGTTGTATTCTCAATTGAATATACACCATATTTTTAGAGAATTCTTTACTAATCCTTATTTGACTCCTAACATTTGGTCCCATTTACTAGGTTCCAACCTAAGGTCAAAGCTTTTGCTCTGATACCAACTGTGGTGACCCTGCATACCACTGCATGTTGTAGTATGCCAGTCGTTGATATAACATTCACGAAGTACCATTCCGCAAATATTACATCCCTCAGAGTAGTACAACAGAACATAGCAGGTCCATAACTCATTCATTTATTATTACAAATATCATATACATGTCATCTCGGAGCTCCTCTTGGGTCCTAAGAGGATTACTCCTGGGTTCGAGGCGAACCCAACTTAGCTTACAATATAAGAGTTTCATTAAGTTATACATTTATTTCCTCGAGCAGCTAAATACTAAGAGTTCGGGCTGCTCGGCTTCTACTACTACTCGAGATGTTCAGGCTTGATCTCCTCCGGAAGCCTCCCCGGTTCCGTAGACGATGAGGTAGTCTACGCCCTCGATACCTCCAGAGAGGTCTGGTTCTTCATAGCCGATGATCTCGGCTCCTTCATTGTTGTCGTAGTCCTCCTCCAGACGATTCAGACAATCTAAGTATGGGATTTAAGAGTGGTATGAGTACGAGCGTACTCAACAAGTTCATTATAGATAAGAGGTGTTTAATGCACTAGCTACGATATTAGACCAGAAAGTCTAATACCAATGCAAGTTTTGGTAAACATTTCTTCAAGAGATTGCTTTTATTCCAAAGAGCTATGCCCGTCAGCCTTCACCGGTTTACTAGAACTTCATGGAGCTCCTTTCCGGCCGCGCTCGTGGTTCCTTATCCCAGAACAGGGAGTGACAGGTCACAGTTCTTTACACTCTGCAGAGGTGTGTTTCTTTACCCATAAGAGATCTTAACCTTGGTGCCAACCGGGCAGCTTTCCCGTCCACACTTCCTTCGGTGTGAGGCCCGGTATAAGGTCTAGCCAATCATGTTCCTCCGCTACCTCGAACACCCACTCTTTGTTGCATGCCCCGACCCTGGGTCCTCGCCGGTCCCATTATTCCCACTCACGGGTGGACCCCGACCACGACGACAGTTTGGGATCGAACCAAACTCCTTCGCCGGTAGCTGCAACCCATCATAGACCACAATACCGTGGGGACTTAAGGCTTCCCCAGCCAACCGCTTGCACTTCGAGCGACAAGTGTCTACGGACTATGCCGTGGGGACTTAAGGCTTCCCCAGCCAACCGCTTGCCCTGACAGATACAAGTGTCTATGGTAAAGCGCATCCGTTGATGAACGAGAGGTGGAAACACTTTTGACTACTCCGTCCCACTCCGGATCTTATGGTTAACACGGTTATTACGGCACAAGAATCACTGGCGACATTTGTTGTTTAATCCTAGATGGATATAAGCCCGTGCAATGGAACCTCCACCATATCAACACAATCCATGGTTCCATTGCCCACCACATAGTCATATTCATAGTTATGAAAGTAGTGGTTTTGATTTTTATGCAATAGTGATAACCATAATACTTTGCAAGTAATTTGATAGAAATACACAAATGACATGAGCAAGTGATGAACTTGCCTGAACACTGCAAAGTTTTGCAGTTGGAAGGTGTGGACTGACCCTTGTCCTCTGGTTCTGAAAAATAGCATCATTGTCCGATAAGGGCAATGGTTAAAGAAGCAATTATGCATGATTCCAGTTTTAGGGTTTGTTCCCCCCTTCCGATGTCGTTGTTATTTTATGAGAGGTTAATACTAAGATAGATTTGGAGATACTCTGTTTAGGGTAAATACAACCTTGAAATATTGTCAAGGTGTTTTTAAAGTCCAATTGCATTAATGGACTTATTTTCATTATTGAAAACAATATGTGTGATTTAAATCATTATTTAAATCCTCAAATTAAGACTTATTCTTAATTGTCTTCAAAAATTCTCTTTGATATTTTATTTAAATAGAGAATTTTATGATGATCCATTTTCATATTTTTAATTTATTTTTTAGAGCTTCAAAGCATTTCTTATTTAATTTCAAAGTTTTCTGCATTTATATGAATTGTGAAATGACTGAAATACCCTTGGGCCCCACCTGTCAGGTGGCCCAACGGGTTAGGTCGAACCCGAGCCACCCTTTGGGCTCGGTCGGCCCATTCGTCCTCTCCTCTCTCCTTGCGCAGAAACCCTAACCTCTCTCTCTCGCTCTGGCGACCAAATTGCCTCCGCCGTCGCCGATTTATCCCCGCCGCCTCAGGCCGTCGCCGGCGACGAGGTGCTGCGGATCTGGGTCGCCCTTCGACGGTGAACCAGATGGTCCGCGTCGATCTGTCGCTGGCGCCGCTGTTCGCTCGCCATCGACCCGCCAGTACGCCAGACCTTCGGCGTCTGCCGCCGCCGTGCGGTGGAGAGGCCGTGGCCCTTCTTCCAGGCGCCTCCCCTGCGCGTGGTGCAGCGCTAGGGTGCGGTGGTGGTCGCTAGGCTTGGCTTGGCCAGGCCTGGTGCCGCCGTGCTCCGGCGCGCGCCGCCTTGGCCGCCATGACCGCGTCGGCCACCTCCTCCCTGGTATGTTCTTCTCCTACCCTTCTACTTCTACTTCTCCTCCTCTTCTTCGTCTAGCTTGGCCACTGGCCTGCTTGTCCTCGTAGAGGTGCTGGCCGTGCTAGCTGCTGTGCTGTTGTGGTATTGTTTGTGCTACTGCTGCGCTGCCTGTGCTATGGCTGTGCTGCTTGTGCTACTGCCATGAATCCTAGCTATGGTGCTGCCCTATTCTGCCTAATGGCTATGCTTAATTCCTGTTATCTTGATTGTGCACATCACTGTGCATGTTCTAGAGCCACATGCTTGTTTAATCTTGCATTTCTGGCTTGAAACCTTCCCTGTGCCTCTGTTCTATTTACTATTCTTGCTAGACACTCATGTGTATTCAACTTGGCTGCTCTGGCTTGATTACTATGTGTATTCCTTGCCATTTGCAAGAATCAGAGCAATGGTATGTTGCTCCTTGTGCTCAATTTCATGTGTATGCTCAATTGAGCATTACTGTTGGTTTAACTGCATGATTCAGTGATGAGCACTAAGTGCTTTGCTTATTTATCTTGATCCAGTGGTTCATTCCAGCCTTGGATGTGCTTCTGGATACAATCATTTGAGTTATCCATTTGGTTATCTGTGAAACACTTGTTGATTAGCTGTGGCCAATTAAATATCTAGTCCATGCTCTGTTGCTTAGTGATGCTCTAGCATGCCCTAGCATGCTATGGCAAGCTCTGATGATCATGTGATCATCAACAGCTGATAATTGGTTTGCTTATCTGTACCTGTGCATTGCTGTTACCTATTTATGTGTATGTGTGTGGCACAGATCAGTGCTGGTGCTTGCTCAAGCATCAACTGATACTTGCAGTGATCCTCTGGATCATTAGCAAATGTTTATTCCAAGGTTTGCTTGTTAATATCAATTATCTGTGTTGCTTTAATTGATGGAGTGGATAATTGATGTGAACTGTGATACAGTGATGATCATCAAAATTGATTGGCTTAGGCTAGATGGATGCCCACAGTGGTTGGGAACCCTAGCCCTTCTTTGAACCCAATCATGGTGATGATATTTGTATTTGGCTTGTTGGTTTGGCTGTTCTAGGGTTTGAGGTGACCCTGGCAGTAGTCATATGCTGCCCTAGGGTAGCTCCCCTATTTGTTGGCTTGTTGTTGCTCACCAAATGCTTTCTGGGTGATCCATTTATTGGATTGGCAGTGGCTCTTGATGTTGAAATCAAATAGACATTATTCTGTCTAGGTCTGATGGTCATCTAGCTGTAGGTGCTAAGTGTGTGTAACTAGGCTAACTTGTGCTCTCATCTCTTGCTGGATTTCTTCAGTTATGCAATGATTGTCATATCTGTTGTTCCCTTTTGATGATTGACTAGTGGCCTTTCTGCTCTTGCTTGCACCATATGGCTTAATAGCCAGATGATGACATAACTTGGGTATCACACCCTGTTGATTATGTGTGCTTGATGCATATGCTTATATATGAACTGTAACACCCCAAATTTCAATGAAAAGAAAGTTAGAGAATTCAGAAAGCAAAATTTCAAACCAACAAAAACTTTTCTTTTGCATATAGTACCATGCATAGGACTTGTGCGTTTGAGTGATATGCCATGATGATTGCTATTACTTGTATTAGATATACTCTAAAACCCTGGAGTGATCCTATGAAGATCACCAACCAAATAAATCAAAGAAGAAGAAAATCCCTAAAATGCAAAACCCTAAAAACTCTCACATATGCCCTATGGCATTTTTATAAATTTTGACCCTAGACCTATTTGGTCTTCACCATTAGTTAAATAATGTTGTTAAACACTTATTACCACTTTTGGAATCAAGGGTTCACAATTCAAATGAATTTCCAACACTTTTCCCACTCACATGTGATGATGGCCAAATCTGCCAATTTTAGTTTGATCCCCACTTTGAGCCCCTGCATTTCAATTTTCTCAAACAAATCCTTGCTAACTCTTTGTACCCTTTCAAAGTCAACATCAAGGTGAACAACTTTGATGAAGACCACCCTGCCAAATTCATCTTTGATCACTAGCTATGCTCATCCAAAGTTGCAACTTTATATTAAGATCAACAATCTCCACTTAGCCATTTTGGCCAAATTTTGAAATCAAATTTTTCCACCACCACCTCAATTCATCTCTGGTCATTTACAACTTATCTCAACCTTCACAAATCACAAACTTTCACCTTTTGAACTTTTTCCAATTTGGATAATTTTGCATTTTCCAAAATTGGGCACTATTTGTAACTATTGCAAATAGTGATCTACCTCACCAAATTTAAACCAAAGCTATACTACAATGTTCCCTGGTCCCCTTAAACCCTAAATGAAATATAGTAGAACTAAGGAGGGAGAGAGAGCAAGCATGGCATGGCCATGCCGGCCACATGCCGGCCATGCTGCACCACCCCCTCTCCCCTTGCTTCCCCAACCCTGGCCCCTGCGCCACAGCATGCCACCGCCTCTCCTACGCCACCCTAGCCCAGCCCTGGTCGAGGAGGAGCTCGACAACGCCCAGACCAGCACGCGCCCATGGCGCCCTGGACGCCGCTCGCGTCGCGCGTGTGCCCGACGCGGACACACACTGGCCACGCGCCGCGCCACGACTACGAGCACGCCCTGGCCTCCCTGACTAGCCGTTGAGCACGCACGCGCCACCAGGACGTCGCCAGACATGGCCAAGACCACGACCCGTGCCCGCCGCCGCCGGAGACGACGACGCGACCCCGCGACCAGCACGGCAGACACGGAAGCAATGCGTCGCCTACAGACGCCGCCCGACCATGCCGTTGCCACCTACAGATTTGCCTGGACGAGGAGAACACCGTAGCACCATTGCCTAGCCCAACACCTCGCCGGAACCGCCGCACCTCGGTCGACTTCTTCACGGCCACGCCGCACCCTTGGCCATCTATAAATACGGAGTTCCCTGGACGAAGCTGAGCACACCACCATGTTCACCATCCTCCACTGCTTCTCCTCCACCCAACCACTCGCTCGATTGTCGCTGGAGCTGCCCCAATTTGAAGATCGGAGCCCGCCAGTACCGCACCTCGCCGCCGTCGATTGGAGCCGATCCAGGAGTTGCCGCCGGTGCCAGGAGCTTCGCCGTCGTCTACATCTACATCACGCACACTGCCAGCCACCGCGGGAGCCCTGGTTAGCTCTCCCACCCCCTACCCAAGCCGCCGGCGAACCTCTCTCTCGCCGGCGAGACGATGCACCTCAGCCGTTAGATCCCTCTCTAATCCTACGCTCCACGTAGCCCCGTACCGTTTCGGGTTTTAAAGGAGGCTGACAGGCGGACCCCACCCTGTCAGGCAGCCCACGCGTCTGTGGACCGTGGTGGGCTGGACTGGGCCGTTTTATTCCGAATCGGGCCCAGTTTCGTTTCCCGCCGGCCTGTTTAATTCAAATTCGATTTAAACTTTTCCAATACTGCCCAAACTTTGAATTTAAATAGTTTCAACTTGGCTAAACCAAATTTAGTGAATTTGATATTGTTGGAAAGCCACTGAAATTCTCTACAACATGCCACTGGCCTCTTGGTCAAATTCTTTGTAGAATTAATGTGACAAAAATAACAAGCCAGGGACTTTTCCCTATTCAAATAATTCTTAAAAATCAACCAAAATAGATATTAAGTTATTTCCAACTCTAATAGCTCACATTGGACTTGCACTAATTAGTTATGCAATAAAATGGTGTGGTCACTTTGCATGATCATGCCATGGTTTAATGAGTGGATATTTTGACTAGCTTAACTAGTTGATATTGTCCAAAACTATTAAAGTTAAATGGTGTGAAGTCTTATACTTCATTTAAACTTGTCTCACATGAATTCATGGGATGTTTGGACCCCTGGTTCCAAACTCTCTTATATGAAATTCTTGAGATTTAAATCAAATGTAGTGTTATTTAAATGGTATGAGGTGATCCACCTCATTTAAATCATTCTACCAAATGATGATGATGATGAACATTTGATTTAGGTCAATATGAGTTCATCCATGATTGTTGGAGAAATTAAATCTTAAGAAGATTTCAATGAGAGGAAATTATTTCTCAAGAACCCTATGGAAACTATCATCTACATATGGAATACACATTCTATTTAAATCCCACAACCCATGCACCCTAGTTTATTTATGTGTGTGCATAGCGTAGTTTGTGTGTTTATTTGTGATGTGTGGAATAGCCATTGAATTAGTGAGTAATTATACTCGTATTCAAATTTAGACGGTAGCACCGGAGAGTACGCCGAAGAAGAAGGTTGCTACCAGGAGGAGGAAGAGGAACAGTTTGAGAACTACCAAGGCAAGCTAAATTACTGTGCAAGCTTTTACCCTTGCAAAGTGCAAAGCCCCTTGGGGCATGGCACCATGTTTCTTATCTTTTCTTATGTGAACCCATCCCAAGTTTTTACTTGTTTTCTAAACGATTTACTTTTATAGTTAACTTTGGTCGAAGTACAAGTTGGGTACTAGAGTAGGGAGTTAGTCTCTTCCAAGCAAGGCAAGATAGCCCCCCCTCATGAATTAGAGCTAGTGCTAATAAACTAAATTTAACTACTTTAGATGGGAGCCTTGTGATTTTGAAAGGATTTTGAAACCTTGGAATGAAGATGCATTCCATTGAATGATTTTTGAAGGTGAATATGACCAAGAGAAGATGGTGATTTTTGATAAAACATGATGTTGGTTTGAATGCGATACCTTTCCAATTCTCAAGTACCCCCACAATACCTGATTATGGGTAGGGCTTAACTGGAAGTTTATGCGTCTTAGTATGGGTTCCCTCTAAACAAGCGTCATCGGGGTTATGCCGAAAGCTACCTCTACCACAAAAGAAACGATACGATATGATGCGAAATGAGGTGAATGTCCGGCCCAAGCCCTGTGCAGTTCCCAGGTTGACAGTTGGTCTTCACTGGGAGGCCAAGCTCATGGGGAGAGGTGCTCATACTAGGGTTCGTAAGTGAAAGGTTATGGTTGATGATCCGCGTACTGTGTTACGATTATTCGGGGAAATCCCGACGGATGAAATCAAATGTTGTGGCACAAGTGTGCAACCTCTGCAGAGTGTAAACCTATTCGAATAGCCGCATCCACGGTTACGGACGGTTGGAAAGGCCATACAGTTTCCGATGTCATATCTTTGAAAATGATGTTGAAAGGTGATGGTGAAATGATTTGTGGTGGATTGAATTGAAATCACCACTTGAATGGTGGGGATGACACTAATGTTCCCACTTGAGTTAGTTAGCACTTGAGTAAGCTTTTCTCAAAACTTTGTGAACTAAAATTAGCTTTATGCAAATAAACTAGAGCTTAGCAAACCCTACTAGATTGTCTAGCACTTACATTAGATTGAGTTTGCGAGTACTCAACGTACTCACGGCTTTGTCCCTGGCTATTCAAATGGCCAGAGTATGAAGATGAACAAGGAGATGACCAGCAGGACGCCTACGACAACTAAGCGCCTTCCGACGTCAAGCGTTGGCCTGTGGACTAGAGAGTCCTTGTATCTTACGCTTTCGCTATGTTGAACTATGAACTTGTGTTTGTTCGTTGATCAATAGATCAACTATTCGTGTAATATGGATCATGTGATTCCAATTTGTAAGACTTATGGTTTGTAATGAATGATGACTGTGATACTTAACTATTATGCCTCGCAACAACAATATTCCTGGGATTGCGATGTATGACATAATAGGCATTCGGACTTAAAAATCCGGGTGTTGACAAGTTGGTATCAGAGCCATTGTTTGACCTTAGAAGACCTTCGTTAGAATGGGCGTTCTGAAAAATTTAACTTTGAAATCAAATGAAAGAACTTATTTGTGAAAATTTACTACACCCTTGTCTTGAGACTTTGCCAAAATTTGATGAATCATGTTCTATCTTATTTGAATCAACTTAAAACTTTGCCACACTTTGCACTCTCTAACCTACTCATCCAATTCTCTTTCAGATGGAGCCAAATGAACCCCTCAACACCAAGTTTTATCAGCTTGGAAACGGAGGAAGCTTGATCTTCGAGCATGACCTCGACTCCCTGTCGGATCACCTTTGCCGCCCACACCCCGAGTTTCACGGGATTCAGGTGGACGACCAGCCGGGAGGGGAACTGCAGTGGATTATCACTGCCGACTTGAGGGGCAAGCTGGAGCCTCCCACCTCGGAGAGGATCCTTTTCTCTTTCAGGGAAAGCAAGCGGCTCGACGGGCTTGCACGTGCTCTTCGGGAAGCACTTGCTCGTACGTGCGGACAGAATACTGAGAAGCCCTTCGTGAGGAACGCTTTGCGCATCTCGCAAGGCGTAACTCGACGGAAGACCCATGGATGTGCCACTCCACCCCCCGTTGAGGCACCATGTGGATCACTTGGACTTCATGCTCTACCAGACTCAGAGGGACCTCGATGCCTCTCGCGCTTACGCGAACCAGACCCATGCTCACATCATCGAGCAGGGTGAGGCGATCAAGCTACTCAACAACGACCGCAGGAACCTTCGCCAGCAGCGTGCCAAGAAGGACGCTACGATTCGCCGCCTTCGCGACCGGATCGCGTCACTTGAGGCCACTGTCAAGGCCCAGGAGGATCAGATTCTTCAGCTGGAGGATGACGATGAAGGCATCGACATTCAGGGAGGAGACGCCTTTCTGAGCGATGACGACGACTTTGAGGAGGACGAGAACACCGAGGAGGAGGACTACGAGTTCCTGGAGGCCGGACAGGATGACTACGCCCCGATCGATATAGATGATGAGGAGTAGTTGCACTAGTATCACTTATAGTAGGTGTGAGTTGTATCCCGTCCTTTGTATCGTAGCATGTGAATGGTTCTTAAAACCATTGGAGTATGTGTGTAGTTTGTGCTATGTGTTGCATGAATGAATGAATGCTATGTTTGCCATGAAAAGTTTACAAGTTTTCAAATGTTTTGCAAACTTAACCAAAATGAACCATAGAATGTTCCCTCTTATCTCATGATCTTCTATATCCTCAGATGGCCCCTCCGAATCGCACCAACGACGCGATGATGCAACTTCTGCAAACCTTGCTTGCAGACCGGGAAACCGAGAGAGCCGAGCGCCAAGCCAACATCATCGCCTTGCAGAACATTGCCAACCAAGGCCATGGAAATCATGACCACCCCGGATCCAAGCTCAAGAACTTCCAGAACACCAACCCTCCGGTGTTTAGCAAGACCGAGGAGCCCCTCGACGCCGACGATTGGCTCCAGACTATGGAGAACAATCTGGAAGTAGCTGGAGTGGAAGCCAACGAGAAGGTGTTGTTCGCCACTCACTATCTCGCTGGACCAGCTCGCGCTTGGTGGACAAGTACCCGTGCCATGAACGGAGGTCAATTCATGACTTGGGAGGATTTCAAACTCAAGTTCAGCAAGTACCATGTACCCCCGGGTCTTATCAAGAAGATGAGGGATGAGTTCCGTGAACTGAAACAAGGTCGCATGACGGTGGTTGAGTACCGCGACAAGTTTCTCACTTTGTCAAGGTATGCCCCTGATGAGACTGACACCGTTGAGAAGAGGAAGGAGAGATTCCTGAACGGACTGCATGATGAGATGCAGACTGTCCTCGTCAACATCCCCTTCGCCGACCTCGAAGCCCTTGTTGACTCCGCCATCCAGATGGAGGGCAAGTTAAACCAAGCCAATGAGAACCGCAAGCGCCGCATGGCAAATCAGAGTGGATCAAGCCACCCCCAAAAGTTTCGCCCTAGCTCAAGCGGAGGTTTCAACCCGAGACACAACAAACTCCCGATGCAGAACTCTCGCCCCGGTTATCAGAACCGGAGTGGAGGAAACTCCAAGCCAGGAGGCTACAACAACAACAACAACAACAACTACAACCGCGCTCCACCCCGAGCCCCGAACACCAACAACACCAACACCAACACCAACCCCAGAACCGGGAGCAACGCCATTCCCGTTGCGAACAAGCAGGACAAGAGCACTATCACTTGTTATGAGTGTGGTGTAGTGGGGCACTACTCCAACGAGTGTCCTAAGCGTCTTGCCAAGCTCGCCGGCAACACCGCTGCTCCTGCTCAGCAGCAACGCCGTGTCTCCACCGGCAAGAAGTTCGTCCCCAACAACCCCAACAATCGCAACGGCCGCCTCTACCACATGAACGCCGAAGAAGCCCAGGAAGCACCAGATGTTGTGCTGGGTATGTTTTCTGTCAACCACACCCCTGCTAGAGTGTTGTTTGATTCCGGAGCATCGCATTCCTTTGTCACCGAAGATTTTGCATCAACAAGTAAAATTCAACCCCTCAGTTTGAAGCATGTTATGATAGTTCAAATCCCCGGATCAACCACCAAAGCCAGAAAATTTTGCAAAAATGTGCCAATCAAAATCCATGATGTAGATTTCTTTGCAAATCTAATCATACTTGGAACCAAAGGTTTGGAAGTTGTCCTAGGAATGGACTGGATGTCCAAGCACAATGGATTGATAGACTGCACCAAGAAAGCCATAACCATGACTAGCAGCACCGGTATCGTAGTTGAGCACGTCTCTGAAAAACTACCCCAAAAATTTACCTGCAACCAAAGTGTATCCAAGCCTACTCTGGATCAAATCAGGGTCGTTTTTCGCTACCCTGATGTGTTTCCGGATGATCTACCCGGTATACCCCCGGACCGGGATATCGAGTTTATCATCGAGTTAATCCCCGGGACTGGACCCATCGCCCAGAGAGCCTACAGCATGAACGCAGCCGAGCTTGTGGAGCTGAAGAAGCAAATAGATGACATGTTAGCCAAAGGTTTGATTAGACCAAGTGCATCCCCCTGGAGATCCCCCGTCTTGTTTGTTGACAAGAAGGATGGTGCAAATCGTTTATGCACAGACTATCGTAAACTTAACGATGTCACCATCAAAAACAAATACCCCTTACCCAAGATCGAAGACTTGTTTGACCAACTCACCGGATCCCGAGTTTTCTCGAAGATTGATCTTAGAACTGGATACCACCAACTGAAGATCCGAGCCACCGACATTCCAAAAACTGCCTTTACCACCAGATATGGGTTGTATGAGTACAACGTCATGTCGTTTGGATTAACCAATGCCCCCGCTTATTTCATGAATCTCATGAATAAGATCTTCATGAACTTCTTGGACAAATTTGTCGTTGTTTTCATCGATGACATTTTGGTCTACTCCAAGTCCGAAGAGGAACATGAACAGCACTTGGAGATTGTCCTAGAAACCCTTAGACAGCACCAATTGTATGCCAAGTTTAGCAAGTGTGAGTTTTGGCTGGAGGAAGTTGGATTCCTCGGACACATCTTGTCTGCAGGAGGAATTGCCGTAGATCCCGCCAAGATCAAAACTGTTATGGAATGGAAAGCCCCAACCACACAAACTGAGGTCCGCGCTTTTCTTGGATTAGCCGGATATTACCGCAGATTTGTAGAAGGTTTCTCGAGCATCGCTCGACCAATGACCCAACTGCTGAAAAAGGACAGAAAGTTTGAGTGGACCGACAAGTGTGAAGAGAGCTTTCAACAGCTCAAGAGTAGACTGACAACAGCCCCAATCCTGATCATGCCAGATATCGCAAAGCCCTTTGACGTATATTGCGACGCCTCCAAGACTGGACTTGGATGCGTGCTTATGCAAGAAGGAAAGGTTGTATCCTACCTTTCTAGACAACTCAAGCAACATGAGCAGAACTACCCAACCCATGATCTCGAGCTTGCAGCCGTGGTCTTAGCCCTGAAAGTTTGGCGTCATTACCTCATGGGTAATCGATGCGAGATCTACTCCGACCACAAAAGCCTCAAATATATATTCACCCAGAAGGAGTTGAACATGAGACAACGCCGATGGATCGAATTGATCAAGGATTACGACACGGAGATTCACTACCACCCCGGCAAGGCCAATGTGGTAGCGGATGCTTTGAGTCGACTGCCGTGCCGATTGAACTCCATGCTCGCAACCGAACAGCCCAGTTTGCACCAAGAGTTTGAACAGTTCAGGCTTGAACTCGTTAGTGAAGGATTCCTAGCCAGCATAGAACTACAACCCACCTTGATTGGTCAGATCAAGGAAGCCCAGAAGGACAACGCTAGCATTGACGGAATCAAGAAACAGATAGCCGCAGGAAAAGCCCCCGGATTCACCATTGCCGACGCCGGAGTGCTTTGGTATAAAGAACGTCTCTGCGTACCATCGGACTCTGACTTGAAACAAGTCATCCTGCAAGAAGCCCACGACACCCTTTACTCAATCCACCCCGGAGGTACCAAGATGTACCAGGACCTAAAGGAACAATTTTGGTGGCACGGAATGAAAAGAGAGATCGGTAGCTATATCGCTAAGTGTGACATTTGTCAGAGAGTCAAGGCAGAACACCAAAGACCCGCCGGACTGTTGCAACCCCTTCAGATTCCAGAATGGAAATGGGACTCCGTAGGAATGGACTTTATCACCGGACTGCCTAAATCCAGCAAAGGCAATGATTCCATATGGGTAGTGGTCGATAGATTGACCAAAGTCGCCCATTTCATCGCCGTCAAAACCACCTATCAAGGCCCCAAGTTAGCTGAACTCTACATCTCCAGAATAGTCGCCTTGCACGGAACCCCCAAATCGTAGTGTCTGATAGAGGATCACGAGTTCACCTCAAGGTTACGCGAAGGTGCATGAAGGACTAGGCACTCGCCTAAATTTCAGCACCGCCTATCACCCTCGGACCGACGGACAGACCGAGAGAGTAAACCGAGATCGGAAGACATGCTTAGGGCATGCATCGGAATACGGATCCAAGTGGGAAGACCGCCTACCTTACGCAGAATTCTCATACAACAATAGTTATCAAGCCAGCCTACGAGATGGCCCCCTTTGAAGCCTTGTACGGAAGGAAGTGCCGTACCCCGAACTGGTCAGAAGTCGGAGAGAGTCAAGTTTTCGGCCCCGACGTTCTTCGTGAAGCCGAAGAGAAGGTTCACAAGATCCGTGAGTATCTCAAGACTGCGCAATCCAGACAGAAGAGCTACGCTGACAAAAGACGTCGGGAGATGACCTTTGAGATCGGAGATTACGTCTATCTCAAAGTATCCCCCTTGAAAGGGATGCAAAGGTTTCAGCTGAAAGGAAAGCTTGCACCTCGCTATGTGGGACCTTTCCAAGTCCTCAGCCGCCGAGGTGAAGTATCTTATCAACTGGAGTTGCCTGAAGAAATGTCGGCTGTGCACGACGTTTTTCACATCTCACTCCTCCGGAAATGTCTTGAAGTCCCTGAGAAGACCGAAGTGTTCAAGAACATCGATCACCGAGCGGTGGATATCAACCAGGATACTGACTTACCGCGAAGTGCCGATTCGCATCCTAGAGGAAGCTTACAGAACCACCCGCACCCGAAGCATCAAGTTTCTAAAGATCCAATGGAGTAATCATACCGAGGATGAAGCCACAGGGAACGCGAAGACTTCATGAAGAAGGAATACCCAGATCTCTTTAGTACCTAACTTTCTTTTTGATCTCGGGACGAGATCTTTTGTAAGGGGGAAGGGTTTGTAACACCCCAAATTTCAATGAAAAGAAAGTTAGAGAATTCAGAAAGCAAAATTTCAAACCAACAAAAACTTTTCTTTTGCATATAGTACCATGCATAGGACTTGTGCGTTTGAGTGATATGCCATGATGATTGCTATTACTTGTATTAGATATACTCTAAAACCCTGGAGTGATCCTATGAAGATCACCAACCAAATAAATCAAAGAAGAAGAAAATCCCTAAAATGCAAAACCCTAAAAACTCTCACATATGCCCTATGGCATTTTTATAAATTTTGACCCTAGACCTATTTGGTCTTCACCATTAGTTAAATAATGTTGTTAAACACTTATTACCACTTTTGGAATCAAGGGTTCACAATTCAAATGAATTTCCAACACTTTTCCCACTCACATGTGATGATGGCCAAATCTGCCAATTTTAGTTTGATCCCCACTTTGAGCCCCTGCATTTCAATTTTCTCAAACAAATCCTTGCTAACTCTTTGCACCCTTTCAAAGTCAACATCAAGGTGAACAACTTTGATGAAGACCACCCTGCCAAATTCATCTTTGATCACTAGCTATGCTCATCCAAAGTTGCAACTTTATATTAAGATCAACAATCTCCACTTAGCCATTTTGGCCAAATTTTGAAATCAAATTTTTCCACCACCACCTCAATTCATCTCTGGTCATTTACAACTTATCTCAACCTTCACAAATCACAAACTTTCACCTTTTGAACTTTTTCCAATTTGGATAATTTTGCATTTTCCAAAATTGGGCACTATTTGTAACTATTGCAAATAGTGATCTACCTCACCAAATTTAAACCAAAGCTATACTACAATGTTCCCTGGTCCCCTTAAACCCTAAATGAAATATAGTAGAACTAAGGAGGGAGAGAGAGCAAGCATGGCATGGCCATGCCGGCCACATGCCGGCCATGCCGCACCACCCCCTCTCCCCTTGCTTCCCCAACCCTGGCCCCTGCGCCACAGCATGCCACCGCCTCTCCTACGCCACCCTAGCCCAGCCCTGGTCGAGGAGGAGCTCGACAACGCCCAGACCAGCACGCGCCCATGGCGCCCTGGACGCCGCTCGCGTCGCGCGTGTGCCCGACGCGGACACACACTGGCCACGCGCCGCGCCACGACTACGAGCACGCCCTGGCCTCCCTGACTAGCCGTTGAGCACGCACGCGCCACCAGGACGTCGCCAGACATGGCCAAGACCACGACCCGTGCCCGCCGCCGCCGGAGACGACGACGCGACCCCGCGACCAGCACGGCAGACACGGAAGCAATGCGTCGCCTACAGACGCCGCCCGACCGCGCCGTTGCCACCTACAGATTTGCCTGGACGAGGAGAACACCGTAGCACCCTTGCCTAGCCCAACACCTCGCCGGAACCGCCGCACCTCGGTCGACTTCTTCACGGCCACGCCGCACCCTTGGCCATCTATAAATACGGAGTTCCCTGGACGAAGCTGAGCACACCACCACGTTCACCATCCTCCACTGCTTCTCCTCCACCCAACCACTCGCTCGATTGTCACCGGAGCTGCCCCAATTTGAAGATCGGAGCCCGCCAGTACCGCACCTCGCCGCCGTCGATTGGAGCCGATCGAGGAGTTGCCGCCGGTGCCAGGAGCTTCGCCGTCGTCTACATCTACATCACGCACACTGCTAGCCACCGCGGGAGCCCTGGTTAGCTCTCCCACCCCCTACCCAAGCCGCCGGCGAACCTCTCTCTCACCGGCGAGACGATGCACCTCAGCCGTTAGATCCCTCTCTAATCCTACGCTCCACGTAGCCCCGTACCGTTTCGGGTTTTAAAGGAGGCTGACAGGCGGACCCCACCCTGTCAGGCAGCCCACGCGTCTGTGGACCGTGGTGGGCTGGACTGGGCCGTTTTATTCCGAATCGGGCCCAGTTTCGTTTCCCGCCGGCCTGTTTAATTCAAATTCGATTTAAACTTTTCCAATACTGCCCAAACTTTGAATTTAAATAGTTTCAACTTGGCTAAACCAAATTTAGTGAATTTGATATTGTTGGAAAGCCACTGAAATTCTCTACAACATGCCACTGGCCTCTTGGTCAAATTCTTTGTAGAATTAATGTGACAAAAATAACAAGCCAGGGACTTTTCCCTATTCAAATAATTCTTAAAAATCAACCAAAAT
Organism: Lolium perenne; assembly: GCF_019359855.2. NCBI lineage: Eukaryota > Viridiplantae > Streptophyta > Magnoliopsida > Poales > Poaceae > Lolium > Lolium perenne. The sequence goes on from NC_067248.2 coordinate 130,360,371, forward strand.
AGATATTAAGTTATTTCCAACTCTAATAGCTCACATTGGACTTGCACTAATTAGTTATGCAATAAAATGGTGTGGTCACTTTGCATGATCATGCCATGGTTTAATGAGTGGATATTTTGACTAGCTTAACTAGTTGATATTGTCCAAAACTATTAAAGTTAAATGGTGTGAAGTCTTATACTTCATTTAAACTTGTCTCACATGAATTCATGGGATGTTTGGACCCCTGGTTCCAAACTCTCTTATATGAAATTCTTGAGATTTAAATCAAATGTAGTGTTATTTAAATGGTATGAGGTGATCCACCTCATTTAAATCATTCTACCAAATGATGATGATGATGAACATTTGATTTAGGTCAATATGAGTTCATCCATGATTGTTGGAGAAATTAAATCTTAAGAAGATTTCAATGAGAGGAAATTATTTCTCAAGAACCCTATGGAAACTATCATCTACATATGGAATACACATTCTATTTAAATCCCACAACCCATGCACCCTAGTTTATTTATGTGTGTGCATAGCGTAGTTTGTGTGTTTATTTGTGATGTGTGGAATAGCCATTGAATTAGTGAGTAATTATACTCGTATTCAAATTTAGACGGTAGCACCGGAGAGTACGCCGAAGAAGAAGGTTGCTACCAGGAGGAGGAAGAGGAACAGTTTGAGAACTACCAAGGCAAGCTAAATTACTGTGCAAGCTTTTACCCTTGCAAAGTGCAAAGCCCCTTGGGGCATGGCACCATGTTTCTTATCTTTTCTTATGTGAACCCATCCCAAGTTTTTACTTGTTTTCTAAACGATTTACTTTTATAGTTAACTTTGGTCGAAGTACAAGTTGGGTACTAGAGTAGGGAGTTAGTCTCTTCCAAGCAAGGCAAGATAGCCCCCCCTCATGAATTAGAGCTAGTGCTAATAAACTAAATTTAACTACTTTAGATGGGAGCCTTGTGATTTTGAAAGGATTTTGAAACCTTGGAATGAAGATGCATTCCATTGAATGATTTTTGAAGGTGAATATGACCAAGAGAAGATGGTGATTTTTGATAAAACATGATGTTGGTTTGAATGCGATACCTTTCCAATTCTCAAGTACCCCCACAATACCTGATTATGGGTAGGGCTTAACTGGAAGTTTATGCGTCTTAGTATGGGTTCCCTCTAAACAAGCGTCATCGGGGTTATGCCGAAAGCTGCCTCTACCACAAAAGAAACGATACGATATGATGCGAAATGAGGTGAATGTCCGGCCCAAGCCCTGTGCAGTTCCCAGGTTGACAGTTGGTCTTCACTGGGAGGCCAAGCTCATGGGGAGAGGTGCTCATACTAGGGTTCGTAAGTGAAAGGTTATGGTTGATGATCCGCATACTGTGTTACGATTATTCGGGGAAATCCCGACGGATGAAATCAAATGTTGTGGCACAAGTGTGCAACCTCTGCAGAGTGTAAACCTATTCGAATAGCCGCGTCCACGGTTACGGACGGTTGGAAAGGCCATACAGTTTCCGATGTCATATCTTTGAAAATGATGTTGAAAGGTGATGGTGAAATGATTTGTGGTGGATTGAATTGAAATCACCACTTGAATGGTGGGGATGACACTAATGTTCCCACTTGAGTTAGTTAGCACTTGAGTAAGCTTTTCTCAAAACTTTGTGAACTAAAATTAGCTTTATGCAAATAAACTAGAGCTTAGCAAACCCTACTAGATTGTCTAGCACTTACATTAGATTGAGTTTGCGAGTACTCAACGTACTCACGGCTTTGTCCCTGGCTATTCAAATGGCCAGAGTATGAAGATGAACAAGGAGATGACCAGCAGGACGCCTACGACAACTAAGCGCCTTCCAACGTCAAGCGTTGGCCTGTGGACTAGAGAGTCCTTGTATCTTACGCTTCCGCTATGTTGAACTATGAACTTGTGTTTGTTCGTTGATCAATAGATCAACTATTCGTGTAATATGGATCATGTGATTCCAATTTGTAAGACTTATGGTTTGTAATGAATGATGACTGTGATACTTAACTATTATGCCTCGCAACAACAATATTCCTGGGATTGCGATGTATGACATAATAGGCATTCGGACTTAAAAATCCGGGTGTTGACATGAACAAAACCATCTGGTTTGTCCATGATGCTTGGTATACCTCACTCCAGCTCCTAGAATGTGATGTTGGTGTAGAGGTTTGCCTCTGTGTTGATCTTATGGTTGCTTTGCTTGCCCTGCTCCTCCTGGTGACTTGATGAAGTTCTATCTGTTCTAGCTGTTCTTGGTGTTCTTGGTGTTCTTGGTGGCTTACCAGTTCAGTTCTGCCGATGGTTGAATCAAATGGCTAGGGTTTGGCTATGAAAAGCTTTTATATGATGCTGGCTTGCTCTTGTTGGTCGACAGCACCACCTGCAGCTTGTGGTGACTCACCCTGGTGTGTGTGTGTGTTACACATGCACACAGCCTTGTGTGCTGCATGGTTGTGTGTGTGTGCAAGTGCTGTGCACTTGGACTTGGTCCTATCTGTGGCATGGATCTGCTCGGCAGAGACTTGAGCATATCCACTTCACTTCATTTGTTTGCTAACCTGCCAAGTGATGACCCACAAGTATAGGGGGTGTATCGTAGTATTTTCGATAAGTAAGAATGTCGATCCCAACGAGGAGCAGAAGGTGTTGACAAGCAGTTTCGATGAAGGATTCACTATAAATGCTCACAGACAAGTATTCAGGGGGTTTTGATGTAACAGCTGAATAAAGTACGAGTAAGTAAAGTGCGAGAGTAACAATTGCAGCGAGTGGCCCAATCCTTTTTAGCACAAAGGACAAGCCGGTTTGTTTACTTATAATGACCAAATATTCTCGAGGACACACGGGATTTTAGTCTAGTGCTTTCGCTACATACGGCTAAATAATCTTCATTGTTATGATAAGTGTTGTGTGGGTGAACCTACGCTAATGTACCGCCCTTCCTAGGACTAATACATACTTGTGATTATACCCTTTGCAAGCATCCGCAACTACAAGAAAGTAATTAAGAATAAATCTAACCACAGCCTTAAACTCTGAGATCCTGCTATCCCTCCTGCATCGATATACCAACGGGGGTTTAGGTTTCTGTCACTCCGGCAACCCCGCAATTGGCAAACGAGTACAAGATGCATTCCCCTAGGCCCATAAATGGTGAAGTGTCATGTAGTCGATGTTCACATGACACCACTAGAAGAATAACACCACAACTTAAATATCATACCATTGAATATTACTCAACCATAGTTCACTACTAACATTTAGACTTCACCCATGTCCTCAAGAACTAAACGAACTACTCACGAGACATCATATGGAACATGATCAGAGGTGATATGACGATGAATAACAATCTGAACATAAACTTGGTTCAATGGTTTCACTCAATAGCATCAACAACAAGTAGAGATCGATACCGGGAGAGTTTCCCCTATCAAACAATCAAGATCAAACCCAAATTGCTACGGCGGTGACGGTGTCCAGCGGTGGAGACGGCGGTGATGATGGTGGAGATGATGATGATGGTGATGGAGATGATGTCCAGCTCGATGACGGTGACGATGGCGTCGATTTCCCCCTCCGGGAGGGAATTTCCCCGGCGGATTCCTGCCCGCCGGAGAGCTCTTTTCTCTCTGGTGTTCTCCGCCCCGCAGAGGCGGCTGTAACTCTTCGGGAGGTACCCTCTGTGTCTTAGGTTTTCGGGACGAAGGGTTTCGCGAAGAAAAGGAGGCGAAAGGGGCTGTGGGCCCCCCACACCACATGGTGGCGCGGCCAGGCCATGGGCCGCGCTGCCCTATGGTCTGGGCCCACCTTGGGTCCAGCTGGCTCCTCCTTCTGGCTTCCTTCGTCATCTTGAAAAATAGGATTTTTGGTATAATTTCCTTCCACAGTTGATCTTCTGAAATATTGCGTTCTGACGGTGCTTTTTCCAGCAGAATCCTGGCTCCGGTGCTTGATCCTCCAATAATGATGAAACATGCAAAATAGATGAAATAACATAAGTATTGTGTCCCAATATGAAATATATCAATGAATAACAGCAAATTATGATACAAAATAGTGATGCAAATTGGACGTATCAACTCCCCCCAAGCTTAGACTTCGCTTGTCCCCAAGCGAAACTGAGCTCAGTAAACAGGACCACATGTTTATGGAGTGAAGAGTCGATAAATAAAATACGGACAAGAAGCATCATATTCATTCACACAAGACATTATAGTAAACAACTTCCTCATATAATTCAACTTGAAACAAGTATAAAGTAATCACAAATAAAGGTGCATAAGAAATCATAGTTGGTGATGGCAAACTTCGTTCTTGGTCAGAGAACAATTAACAGATTATATTTATCTCATTGAGCAGCGCTCTCATGTTAAAGTTTATATGGCACAACTTGCATACTCAATCATAATGGTCTCCTCATAATCATTGATAACATGCAAAGCTATATTCATTCAGATAAAACTTGAACTAAACAAGGAAGAATAAAAGACATGATGAAGCAAATCACAATATAATGGTTTGATCACAACTACTCAAATGCTTGCTTGGGATGTAGGGAAATAGGTTTACTGACTCAATATAAAGTAAAAGACAGGCCCTTCGCAGAGGGAAGCAGGGATTAAATCATGTGCTAGAGCTTTTTCAGTTTTGAAATCATATAGAGATAATAAAAGTAACATTTTGAGAGGTGTCTGTTGTTGTCAACGATCAGAAGTGTACTCTAACCCCCTTGCCAGACAAACTTCAAAGAGCGGCTCCCATATTATTTTCATTTTATGTGGCACTCCTTCCAACCTTTCTTTCACAAACCATGGCTAACCGAATCCTCGGGTGCCTGCCAACAATCTCATACCATGAAGGAGTGCCTTTTTATTTTAGTTTTATTATGATGATGACACTCCCCCCAACCTTTGCTTACACAAGCCATGGCTAACCGAATCCTTCGGGTGCCGTCCATCAATCACATACCATGGAGGAGTGTCTATTTAGTTTAATTAATTTGGGACTCGGAATCCCATTGCCAGCTCTTTTTGCAAAATTATTGGATAAGCGGATGAAGCCACTAGTCCATTGGTGAAAGTTGCCCAACAAGATTGAAAGATAAAACACCACATACTTCCTCATGAGCTATAAAACATTGACACAAATAAGAGATACTAAGTTTTGAATTGTTTAAAGGTAGCACATGAAGTATTTACTTGGAATGGCAGAAAATACCATGTAGTAGGTAGGTATGGTGGACACAAATGACATAGGTTTGGGTTAAGATTTGGATACACGAGAAGTATTCCCTCTCAGTACAGGTTTTTGGCTAGCAAGGTTAATTAGCAAGCATAAGAGTTGAGGGAAACAAACAAATATACATGTGATAGAAACAATCATGCATCTTCCTTGTAAGCACAAACGATTTTAACTTCAGAATAATAAGTTATGAGCTAACAAGAAAGAAAGACAATGAAACAACTACATGTATTTCTCTTTTCTACTTAAACCTCAAAGTGTTGTTGCTATTGACCAATGCTAAGTTTGCCAAAACCAAATAGATTTATTCAATGCTCCCAAAGTGATATCAATACTAATGACAAGATAAATCATATAATAGAGATTGCAAACTAAAATAAGATGTGCAATATGTAAATGATAAGACTTCTCATTAATATTCCATAACGATAACTCACACCAAGGGATACATAGATAACCAACTAAAGGAGAGATACTTCCAAACTGCAACCCATCTTATATGATAACTTCCCTACTCATGATATGACACTACTTGACAATAAAAAGTAAAAGGTAGTGATGATGTGATACCGCGGCACTCCCCCAAGCTTGGAACAAACCAAGGGGATGCCAATACCGATGATGAATTACTCCTTTGGCGATGATGGTGATGAACTCCCGTCATCAAACTTCCAAGGAAGAGGCTCTCCATCAAGAAACGATATCTTGGTCTCGGGAATCCTGAAACTAGCAGCACGGCTTATGTATTTAAACCTGTTTTCATACTCACAGTTCTGATTCTGAACGTCATAGAGTTGTGCTTGGAGCTTGTTGGTGGTGTCGTGAAGTGAGAGGATGTCGCTCCAAAGCTTTGCAGTTTCCTTCTCATGTTCAGCAATGAGTTCAGACACAATCCTGTGGAAGATATCCACCTCGCGCTCAGCCATCTTCTTGTATTTGAAAACCTCTTGTTCTAGCTTCTCCATCCTGTCTTCCAGGCTTCCGTCTCCTTTAGGACCCTGGACATCCTTGATCTGCAGTTCTCCTTCGACAATCAGCAACTCCTTGGGGTGCATCCTCAGCTCCTCCATGTACAAGTTGCCAACATCCTTGCAGGAGCTGTCCTTCGGAGTTTCCGACGAAGACATGATGGCTCTAGATCCGAAGCAAATCCTGGCAGAAACAGCTCGAAACAAAACACGTCGAGAAAACGATATACGGGCCTCCAGGGGTCTGGGGGATTATATAGCAAAAATTTTCACGACAAAAGGAAAGTACCAGATCAAACCAGAGTCGGAAAGGGGCGACGAGGCGGCCAAACCATAGGTCGGCGCGGGCCCAGGCCAGGCCGCGCCGGCCTATGGTGGCACGCCCTCGTGCGTCCTTTCCACTCCGTTTCGAATTCGTAATTTTTCATATTTTCCAAAAACAGCAAAAAATATTGTTCGGAAAGTAAATTGCGTACTTTTCATTACCAGTACTGTTACCTATTCAAAGTCGAGTTCTGGCGGACTGTCAATTTGCCCTTTGATGAAAGCCTCCGGTGTTTCCACTTGAATAATATCAACATCAACATTATAAGAATCACCCGAGATATAATGCTTGAGTCTTTGTCCATTCACCACTTGCGTGGGATTACCTTGGAGAGAGCTAATTTTAATTGCTCCTGAACGATACACCTCCTCAACAACATACGGTCCTTCCCATTTTGAGAGTAATTTCCCTGCAAAGAATCTGAGACGAGACCGATACAATAGGACTTTATCCCCAATATTAAATTCTCTTTTGATAATCCTTCTATCATGCCATTTTTTAACTTTCTCTTTAAAGAGTTTAGCATTTTCATAAGCTTCACTTCTCCATTCATCTAGAGAACTCAATTGCAACAACCTCTTATTACCGGCAAGTTTAGGATCTTTATTTAATTCTCTAACAGCCCAATAAGCTTTGTGCTCTAGTTCTAAAGGTAAATGACAAGCTTTCCCATAAACCATTTTATCAGGCGACATTCCCATGGGATTTTTATAAGCAGTTCTATAAGCCCATAGTGCATCCTTCAATTTACTAGCCCAATTCTTTCTAGTTTTATTAACAGTCTTTTGCAAGATAGATTTAATCTCTCTATTTGATAATTCTACTTGCCCACTAGTTTGAGGATGATAAGCGAAAGCAATTCTATGATTAATACCATACTTAGCAAGAGTTTTTCTAAAACCTCCATGAATAAAATGAGAACCTCCATCAGTCATAATATATCTAGGCACTCCAAATCTAGGAAAAATAATGTCTAAAAAGCATTCTTAAAGAGGTCTCACCATCAGCACTTTTTGTAGGTATGGCTTCCACCCATTTAGTAACATAATCAACAGCAACAAGTATGTGAGTGTTACCTTCTGAAGACGGAAAAGGTCCCATGAAGTCAAATCCCCAACAATCAAATGGTTCAATAACAAGAGTATAATTCATAGGCATTTCATTACGTCTGGAGATATTACCAACCCTTTGGCATTCATCACAAGATAAAATAAACTTTCTTGCATCCTTGAAGAGAGTTGGCCAATAAAAACCTGATTGTAGAACCTTTTGCGCGGTTCTTTCTCCGGCGTGATGTCCTCCATAAGCACTACCATGACATTTACTCAATATCTCTTGTTGTTCATATTCGGGAACACATCTTCGCATAATACCATCCACTCCTTCTTTATATAAGTGTGGGTCATCCCAGAAATAGTGCCTCAAGTCATAAAAGAATTTCCTCCTTTGCTGAGCTGAAAAGGTTGGAGGCAAGTACTTGGAAACAATAAAGTTAGCATAATCAGCATACCAAGGACTGTCTCGCGAGCTCACCTTTATTACAGCCAATTATTCATTTGGAAAACTATCATTAACAGGAACAGGATCATAAGCAATATTTTCCAATCTAGACAAATTATCAGCAACAGGATTATCAGCACCTTTCCTATCTACAATATGTAAATCGAATTCTTGCAAAAGAAGTACCCATCTAATAAGCCTCGGCTTAGCATCTTTCTTTGTCATAAGGTATCTAATTGCAGCATGATCAGTATGAATCGTAACTTTTGAATCAACAATATAAGATCTAAATTTATCACAAGCAAAGACTACAGCTAATAATTCTTTTTCAGTTGTAGCATAATTTCTTTGAGCAGCATCAAGAGTTTTACTAGCATAATGAATAACATTCAGTTTTTTATCTACTCGCTGTCCAAGAACAGCGCCTACAGCAAAATCACTAGCATCACACATAATTTCAAATGGTAAGTTCCAATCAGGAGGTTCAACTATAGGAGCAGTTGTTAAGGCTTTCTTTAGAGTTTCAAAAGCTTCCTTACAATCGTCATCAAAAACAAAAGGTACGTCTTTTTGAAGAAGATTAGTAAGAGGCTTTGAAATCTTGGAGAAATCTTTAATAAATCTCCTATAAAACCCAGCATGACCAAGAACACTACGAATACCTTTAACATCCCTCGGATAGGGCATCTTCTCAATTGCTTCAACTTTAGCTCTATCAACTTCAATACCTCTCTCGGAAATTTTATGTCCCAATACAATTCCTTCATTAACCATAAAGTGGCATTTCTCCCAATTAAGAACAAGGTTAGTTTCTTCACATCTCTGCAAAACTTTATCAAGGTTTCGCAAGCAACTATCAAAAGAATTCCCATAGACGGAAAAATCATCCATGAATACCTCTACAATACTCTCGCAAAAACCATGAAAAATAGCAGACATGCATCTTTGAAAAGTAGCAGGAGCATTATATAAACCAAAAGGCATGCGTCTATAAGCATAAGTTCCATAGGGACAAGTAAAAGTGGTTTTCTCTTGATCTTTAGCTTTAACAGCAATTTGTGAAAACCCAGAATAACCATCAAGAAAGCAAAAATGAGTATTTTTAGACAATCTTTCTAGCATTTGATCAATAAATGGTAAAGGGTAATGATCTTTCTTAGTAACTTTATTAACTTTTCGAAAATCAATGCACATTCTATACCCTACAACTACTCTTTGAGGGATGAGCTCATCATTATCATTTGGCACAACAGTCATTCCTCCTTTCTTGGGAACGCAATGCACAGGACTAACCCATCTACTATCAGCAATAGGATATATAATACCAGCTTCAAGAAGTCTTAATACCTCATTCCTTACCACTTCCTTCATCTTCGAAATTAGACGACGCTGATGTTCAACAACAGGCTTTGCATCATCTTCCATATTAATAGCATGTTGGCAAATAGAAGGAGAAATCCCTTTCAAATCATCAAGAGTATAGCCAATAGCTCCTCGGTGTTTCTTCAATATTTCCAATAACCTTTCTTCTTCAATCTCTGAAAGCTTAGAACTAATAATAACAGGATATATTTTCTTATCATCAATATGAGCATATTTAAGATTATCAGGCAAAGGCTTTAATTCAAAAATAGGATCTTCCTTTGGTGGCGGTGTTGTACCCAAATCTTCCACCGGTAAATCATGCTTGAGAATAGGTTGGCGGAGAAAAATTTCCTCAAGCTCATCTCTTTCTTTTCTAAAAACTTCACTCTCGCTATCCTCCAAATGTTGCTGCAAAGGATTATTAGGAACAAGAACAATAGATGCACACTGTTCCATTTTAAAATCATTATTAGGCAAATCAGCTTTATAAGGAGTTTTGGTAAATTTAGAGAAGTTAAACTCATAAGATTCACCAGCAAATTTAGTCAAAATTTTCTCTTTCTTGCAATCTATAATCGCTCCACAAGTATTTAGAAAAGGTCTACCAAAAATAATAGGACAATAATCACTAGCAGCAGAACCAAGTACCAAAAAGTCAGCAGGATATTTAATCTTACCACATAGAACTTCCACATCTCGAACAATACCAATTGGAGAAATAGTTTCTCTATTAGCCAGCTGAATAACCACATCAATATCTTCAAGTTCACAAGAATCAATTTCGTGCATAATCTCCGTGTAAAGCTCATAAGGAATAGCACTAACACTTGCACCAATATCACATAATCCATAATAGCAATGATCACCAATTCTAACAGATAGCATAGGAACACTAGCTTGTTTGGGTTTATTAGGATGTGAAACAATATTAGAAGCATCTTCACAGAAAATAATATGACCATCCTCCACATTTTCAGTCACAAGATCTTTAACTATTGCAACAGCAGGTTCAACTTTTATTTGTTCTTCAGGTTCTACAGGTTTCTTTTCACTTTTATGAACCGCACTATTTATAACAGAGTACTCCTTCATTTTAGCAGGGAAAGGAGTTTTTTCAATATAAGCTTCAGGAATAACATGATCAGCGGTTTCAACTACAACGCATTTATTAATAGATGAATCAATTTTATCTTTATACGGTTCATGATACTTATCAAAATTCTTCTTAGGCAATTCATAATGAGAGGAAAAAGCTTTATAAAGATTTGCAGCAACTTGAGAATCAAGACCATATGTAGCACTCATATTACGAAATTTATCAGTATCCATAAAAGCTTCAATGCATTTATAATCATAAATTATACCTGATTCTCTATCCTTGTCGTTCTCCCAACCTTCAGTATTTTATTGGATCCGATCAAGAAGGTCCCTTTTAAACTCTTCTTTGTTGCGTGTAAATGATCCAGAACAAGAAGTATCCAGCAAGGTCTTGTCTTGAAAAGAAAGTCTTGCATAGAAATCTATACCTAATAATAAAAGCAAAAGGGTTTCTCCCTCGGTCGTTGTCTAACTTAAAACTACCCAAAAAGTGGATGAAAATTACCCACTGTGCCCTTTGTACGGCGTCCGTCCGCTGGAAACCCACTTTGGCCCGGCTGCGACGGTACCCGTTTATGAGCGACGCACGCACCCACAACTCAGAGTTTGTTATCACCAGTATTTGACCGAGTCAGAGGTGGGCCGCGATCAAGATGGACTTAAAGAAATATACATGGAAGATTTATGTGAATCGGCCTTGTGTACCAAGTTTGGGCTAGTTTGCCCTTATATCTGTAATTTATTAGATCGTATCTTAAGTTAGAAGTTAGAGTTTTACCCGTGCACGGTTAGGTGCACGCCTGAATTAGAAAGTCCCTTGGACTATAAATATGTATCTAGGGTTTATGGAATAAACAACAACTCACGTTCAACCAAACAAACCAATCTCGGCGCATCGCCAACTCCTTCGTCTCGAGGGTTTCTATCCGGTAAGCGACATGCTGCCTAGATCGCATCTTGCGATCTAGGCAGCACAAGCTCCACGTTGTTCATGCGTTGCTCGTACTGAAGCCTTGTTGATGGCGAGCAACGTAGTTATCATAGATTTGTTAGGGTTAGCATAGTTCTTCGCGTAACATGCTAGCGTAGTGCAACCCTTGCATATCTAGCCGCCCTCACACCTATCTCAGGTGTGGGGGCGGCACCCCGCTTGATCATTATTTAGTAGATCTGATCCGTTACGATTGCTCCTTGTTCTACAAGGATTAGTTTAATATCTGCAATAGTTAGGCCTTACAAAGGGGGGGGAGGATCCAGCGGCATGTAGGGTGCCGTTCGCAAGTCCTAAACAGGATGTTCCGGGGATCAACTTCATGTTGGTTTTTAGGCCTTGTTTAGGATCGGCTTACGATCACCGTGCGTGGCCGCGAGGCCCAACCTGGAGTAGGATGATCCGATTATGTGGTGAAAACCCTAAATCGTCGTAGATCTAATTAGCTTTATCTTGATCAAGCAGGACCACCATATATTCATGCACCCTGTACGAATCATGGGTGGATCGGCTCTTTGAGCCGATTCACAGGATAACCTGAGAGCCGATCGAGGCTCGTATTTAATGTTTACGTGTATGCCATGCAGGAAACTAAGCGAGGCATCTCCATCACCTTCCTGACCAGGTATAGGTCAGGTGGCACGCCCTTGCACTCAGCATCGGACGTGTGACCAGAAGAGCTTTGCGGGCCGTCGCTCGGAGGGGTCTCAGCCAGCCGCAGCTCTAGGCTCTTCCCGGCTCTACGGTGTTGACAGTCGCTGCCCGCCGGTGGGTTTTGGGAGTCAACACATTCTGGCACGCCCGGTGGGACAATCTTCTACATCAACCACATCGCCATCTACATCTGAGATGGCGGACGGCACGCCAGTCACCTACGAGGAGCTGCCCGACGAGCTCAAGAAGAGATATGACGAGATCAAGGCCACCCTCGAAGCCGACCTCATCGGCTCTTTTCAGAGAACCCGTTCCCATGGCATCAGATGGAAGGGGTTCTCACCAGAAGGTGCACTCGATGGGATAGACCTCTCTGCCCCGTCGGAGGAACGCACCAGGGGCCTGCGGCAGGAGATCAACTACTTGGTGGCTCACTCGCTACACCGCCACTCTGAGAACCTGGTCAACACGTTGGAGCGTGTCGCTCTTCGCGTGATCCAGGAGATCATGAGGCACCAGTACTCGCCGTCAGGACCAGCTCTCGGGACACATCAAGGAGAGTTGCCACTCCAGTCCCGTCCACCGCTGCCATATGCCTTGGCAGCACCAGAAGTGCCGGCTACACCGGCATTCGTCGTCTACAAGATCGGTGGTGACCCTAGTGACTACCAGTTCTTGACCGAGGCGCCTAAGGAGATCCCTCACGGATACGCGTGCACGTATGTGCCAGATTGTGGCAACTGGGCACTCACAAACCAGGCCACAACATCAGGGACTTCTGGGAAAACAGGAGGAACGTCGCCGACGAGCTTGAGAAGCGTACGTGGCTAACTAAGTACGCCACCCCGACGAACCTCCGTGAGCTCAGCTCTGCCGGTTGGCTCGTAGCTGGAAAAGCAAACATGGCTGGCTAAGTACGCCACCCCGGCGAATCTTCAGAGTTCAACTCCTACACCAAAGACAAGCAGATCAGATCAGTACTATACTGAGAGACCAGTTCGGCATGGTGCCGAAAAGGAGGGCAATCGGCTATTCCAAGCCGTACCCTGACGACTACGAGATGATCCCGCTGCCACCTAAGTATCGGCTCCCTGATTTCTCCAAATTCAGTGGATCAGATGGCTCCAGCTCCATCGAGCACGTCGGCCGATATTTGGCACAACTAGGACCGGCTTCAGTGTCGGATCAGCTACGCGTGAGGCTCTTCTCACAGTCCCTCACGGGATCGGCTTTCGGATGGTATACCTCTTTGCCACCAAACTCCATCCAGACTTGGAAGCAGTTGGAAGAGCAGTTCCATATGCAGTACCATTCGTAGGCTTCCGAGTCCGGCATTGCCGATCTAGCACAACTACGTCGAAGCGCGGAGAAACCGTGACAGAATACATCCAGCGCTTCAGGAATCTTAGGAACCGATGTTATTCGGTTCGTATAATCGAAAAAGAAGCGCCGAGTTGGCGTAGCAGGCCTTGCAACACAGCTCAAGGACATGGCCTCCCAAGCGTACTATCCCTCACCGGCGCATATGGTTCGTAAACTATCGGCATATGAACAGCGCCACCCGGACTGTACCAAGACAAGTTCAAACGTGCGTAGTCCTGGTCGATGCGAGAGGAAGATGAAGTTCTGCGGGAGACCAAGAAGTACCAGTGGCTGAATGGACTCGGGGCGGAACCCCGTGCCTCGCAAATGGGTAAAGCCACCAGGCCCACCTGTGGGATTTGATTTTGACGTGACCAAGACTGAGCAAATCTTCGACCTCCTGCTCAAGGAGAAGCAGTTGACGATTCCTGAAGGTCTCAAATTCCCCACGGTGCAAGAGCTGAACGGAAAGCCATACTGCAAATGGTACAACTCGCTCTCCCATGCCACCAACGACTGCAGGGTATGGCGTCAGCACATCCAAGCGGCGATAGAAAAAGGGCGACTAATTTTCAACCAGTACGCCATGAAGGTCGACACCCAGCCCTTTCCCGCCGTTAACATGGTGGAGTGCACGTACCCTGAAGGTTGCCAGCCAGGATCCTCGTTCAGCATCAACATGGTAGGACCTGGGAAACACTCTGGCAAAGATGGAGACGAGGGCAGCTGCTCTCGTAGCAAGAACACAGAGGAGGCCGCTCCACGCGATCGGCTCCGTCATGATGGCAAGCGCTACGTCACAGAGGGGGAGGTAAAGAACATAAGATATCAGCGACCCCTCTCTGATCACCTCCTCAACAAATATGTGAGTCAGTATGACCAACGCCGACGGTCCAGCTATGATGATGAAGGAGATCGTCTGGCTAGAGAAGCCAGAAGACATCGTCGGCGTGATCGCGATGAGGAGGAGCACGAGCGCCGCGCCACGGAAGGATCAAGGGAGCAAGATGACAACGCCAGGCACCGACCGCCCTTCTTCGTACACTCGCTGGGATTCAGGAATGAGCCGATTGCCCACAATCGGCAATTGCCCAGAATGCAACAAGAAGAAGAAGGAGGCAGCCAACGTGTCTGTGTTCGAGCGCTTAGGGCCTCTCCCGCCACAGAGCAAACGTGCTGAGTCCCCTCGGTGGGCAGATCTCGAGGATTCCGAAGACGAGGGACAAGAAGAAGAAGAAGACAGGTATCACCGTCCAAGGTGGTGCCCTGACGGACTCAGCCGTTCACAAAAGCGCAGGGTTCAGCGATTGTGCGGCCTGGAGGAAGCCGAAAGGTTATACTTGCATACGCTAAGGAAGGCACGGCCTGATCTGGCTGCAAAGGTTCAGCGAACCCTGGATGAAGAGGGTCGTCCACGAAAAATGGAGTGGCGCCCCAAGCAAAGGAAAGCCGATGATGAGACATCGGCTGGTACAAACATCGTGTTCATCCTCCCTTCGGAGTTCAGCGCTCCAGGATTAGATGAGGTACCCGTGGCACAACTTGACTGCGGCCCACGGCCGGTTATCTTTGAGAAGCCACGAGAAAAGAGCTACAGACATCTGAAGGCCCTGTACTTGCGAGGATATATCGATGGGAGGCCTGTAAATAAGATGCTGGTGGACACCGGAGCGGCAGTCAACATCATGCCGTACTCTATGCTACGTCGGCTAGGACGCTCTAGCTCAGATCTAATCAAGACCAACGTGACATTAAGCGATTTCAACGGCCAAGCGTCTGAGGCACAAGGAGTTCTGAACGTGGATCTGACCGTAGGAAGGAAAACTATCCCTACAACGTTCTTCATCGTCGATAGCACGAGCACTTATCAGTTACGCTAGGAAGAGATTGGATCCACGCAACCGCTGCATTCCCTCCACGATGCACCAATGCATAATACAGTGGGATGGAGATGAGGTAGAGGTCGTCCAGGCCGATGACTCAGCCGAAATTTCAACGGCTGGCATGAACGCATGGGAAGCAGCAGGCCAAGAACCCCTCTCAGGTATCAATTTGGATGACTGCGAGCGCATCGACGTGACGAAGGGAAGGGTTAAGCTGGTTTTATCCACTGGCCTGACCATGTAGCTGAAGCGAAGCGATGATCAAACATGGCGAGGCTGATCCCTGTGACCGGCCCCAAAAATCTTTGAAGGGACATTACAGAACCTTCAGTCAATGCTTCAATCATCATGGAGGCCGATCCCAGCAATCAGCCAAAATTATCCTCACCACATGTTCTGCTTGTGTTCGTCCTTGTTCCTACCGGAGCCGATGTATGAATTACAGAGCCGATATCTGCCATGCCCTGACAGATTCGGCTCGGGGGGGCACCTAAACACGATGAACTTGGGAACAGATGCAGGAGGACATGTGTGCAATGAAATATTGGGGGCCGATAGGAGAAAATCGGCCAGTAAAAAAAAAATTTTGGACAGCCGATGCAAGGGCATCGACTTTAGAATTGAGAAGCAGCCGATGCGCAGCCATCGACTCTAGTGGAATTATGCGAGGTTTACTGAATCTCCACCAAATCCCGGCCAACTGTGGTGCCTTCTGCTTCGTCGCAGGAGTAAAACAATGGAAGTTGCTTCGAGCTGGTCCGGGTTCGGCACATTCTCTCTGACATTCTCGCCTCGAGTAAGGCTCGGGGGGCAGCAGGCCTGGTGGATATTCTGTCTTGTTCTGTTCAAGGAGCCGATTGGGGGTACCATCGGCTGATCTTTCATTGCAACCTTCTTCACAAATGATGAGTATTGAAGAGGACCATTGGGTTTGGTTGGACGGATTCAAAGGTTTTCTTGAAGAATTCTACATTATCCACCAGATTTAGAAAATCATCAGCTGAAGAAGGGAAGGGTGAATTTCAAAGGACTGATGCGTTGCTATCGGCTCATTACGCATTGGCAAAGGGGGCGAATCGGTAAGGTCAGTATGAGAAGGAATCGGCTAAATTAAGCTCAAAGGAAATCGGTAAAATCAAATTGGGGAAAAGTTCTTCATTGATAGGCGAGATTTCTTACATAAAAAAGCTGATTGCTCTCAAAAGGAAATACTAGGGGATACATTGCCCCATCTACTACTACTGGCCCTATTCTAGAGGTCCTATCTACGGGCCGTCACTGCCCTCGTCGTCGCCGCTGCCGTCGCTGCCGACGCGCTTCCCGACGAGGCTCGTCGTCGCTCCAGTGGCCGCCGACCGGGCCCTCATTGTCCTCATCTTCTTCGTCAGCGTCATCGTCGCTGTCGAAATCGCTGAGGTTGCCCGGCCAGGGGCAGAACCGCTTGGCCAGCGGCTCGTCGGAGGAGGTGTCATCCTCCTCCTCTTCCTGCTCCTCCTCCTCCTCGGAAGAGGTGAAGTCGCAGGAGAAACTGTCGTCGTCGCTCTCCTCCTCCGTTTCCCCAACGGCGAGGAAGCGGAGGTCGCTCTCCCCGTCGGTCAGGGACTTGTCGTCCTCTGACCAGATGGAGAAGTCGTGGCTAGACTCCTCCCCGGCCGCAATGGCGCGGCGGGTGTTGGCCGCATGGACCTCCGCCGGGTTGTACTCCGGCGTCGGCTCACGGGACGTGGAGGACTGGCTGGCAAGATCCGATGGGGCAGAGGAGGAAGAAGACATGGTGGCGCAGGAGGGCTTTTGGAGTGCTAATGCGAAGGAGATGCAGGGGAGAACTGTTCGTAGCGGTTAAATAAAAGGGGATATAGTGGAAATTTAATGCCACAGCAGTTTCCGAGGAAGTGGTGCCTAAGAGAAAAAAAAAACTGCCAAGTCACGCGGAGAAGTTGAGAAGGCAAGGCATCACGATGAAGGATACTGCAACGGTTCTGCCACGACATGACCCGACGAAAGAAAGCAGAGTGATTTTGGAATTACCAATTCCAAAACCAGGGGGGCATGTGTTATCACCAGTATTTGACCGAGTCAGAGGTGGGCCGCGATCAAGATGGACTTAAAGAAATATACATGGAAGATTTATGTGAATCGGCCTTGTGTACCAAGTTTGGGCTAGTTTGCCCTTATATCTGTAATTTATTAGATCGTATCTTAAGTTAGAAGTTAGAGTTTTACCCGTGCACGGTTAGGTGCACGCCTGAATTAGAAAGTCCCTTGGACTATAAATATGTATCTAGGGTTTATGGAATAAACAACAACTCACGTTCAACCAAACAAACCAATCTCGGCGCATCGCCAACTCCTTCGTCTCGAGGGTTTCTATCCGGTAAGCGACATGCTGCCTAGATCGCATCTTGCGATCTAGGCAGCACAAGCTCCACGTTGTTCATGCGTTGCTCGTACTGAAGCCTTGTTGATGGCGAGCAACGTAGTTATCATAGATTTGTTAGGGTTAGCATAGTTCTTCGCGTAACATGCTAGCGTAGTGCAACCCTTGCATATCTAGCCGCCCTCACACCTATCTCAGGTGTGGGGGCGGCACCCCGCTTGATCATTATTTAGTAGATCTGATCCGTTACGATTGCTCCTTGTTCTACAAGGATTAGTTTAATATCTGCAATAGTTAGGCCTTACAAAGGGGGGGAGGATCCAGCGGCATGTAGGGTGCCGTTCGCAAGTCCTAAACAGGATGTTCCGGGGATCAACTTCATGTTGGTTTTTAGGCCTTGTTTAGGATCGGCTTACGATCACCGTGCGTGGCCGCGAGGCCCAACCTGGAGTAGGATGATCCGATTATGCGGTGAAAACCCTAAATCGTCGTAGATCTAATTAGCTTTATCTTGATCAAGCAGGACCACCATATATTCGTGCACCCTGTACGAATCATGGGTGGATCGGCTCTTTGAGCCGATTCATAGGATAACCTGAGAGCCGATCGATGCTCGTATTTAATGTTTACGTGTATGCCATGCAGGAAACTAAGCGAGGCATCTCCATCACCTTCCTGACCAGGTATAGGTCAGGTGGCACGCCCTTGCACTCAGCATCGGACGTGTGACCAGAAGAGCTTTGCGGGCCGTCGCTCGGAGGGGTCTCAGCCAGCCGCAGCTCTAGGCTCTTCCCGGCTCTACGGTGTTGACAGTCGCTGCCCGCCGGTGGGTTTTAGCAGTCAACAGAGTTAGACATCGATTCATACACGAACATCAGGACTAATAAAAGCAGGGCTGCCTTCTTGGCCCTTGCCCACGATCCCAATCGCAAGGCTGCCAACCCAGCCTAGCACCGATCCGTTATTCGCCGCGTATAATCGACCTATCAAGAGCGATTTCATCAAGTTTTCGCCGATTACAAAGTAGTACACGGAACCGGCCGGCCATGAGCTCTACGTATTAATTGGCACACCAGTGCTGGCCGGCCGGCCGCGATCTAGATGCTCAAGCTTAATCGATCGTCCGGCCATATGTCGGAGGAGTGAGCCGTCGACGAGCAGAGGGAACTCATAATTACATGGCAATCTACAATAACCTCCGATAACGGCGGCGAGCGACGATCGCAGCGCGAATTTGCGGTTGGGAACTCTGCCCGTATGCCGTCCGGCATGTGCATTATGCGCTGTCTCTTGTTACTGATTGGTAACTGCCCTACTCCTTTGGAGCCAGGCACACCGGCGTGTCGGTGTGCATTATGCGCTGTCTCTTGTTACTGATTGGTAGCTGCCCTACTCCTTTGGAGCCAGGCACACCGGCGTGTCGGGGAGGCAGCGCGCCGGCTACCCACGATACATGGATGAGCTCAGCGGAAGGAGGCAAGGAGTACTCCTGCTGTGCTTTTGATGTGCTGCACAAGTACGGTGTCCATCAGTCCGCGGCCCAAGGAGAACGATCGAATTTACAGGCTAGCTGCTCTGTGGATTTAGATTGAGATTTAATTTTAACTGGTCAAAGTCTCAAAGATGCATGCCGTTTAGTACAGTTAGACAGGCACGACCTCAGCGGAAGCAGGCGACGGTGCGCTAGGGAGAGATGAGGTTGATTCATCGAAGCCTTTGTCGGACAGTACAAACCAGCATCTCAGCAAGGCAGCGGTACTGCTCCGCTGCTCTGCCTTTTCCTATCCTTGCTGCTACCGTGTGTCTGCTATTGGTTTAGTTCCGGCAGTATTATACAACTTCTTAACCTGCAGCGGTTGTTTGTTTTTGTTATTTGCTTTGTCTAACATACTACGATGCTACGAAACTTCATTACATGATACTACTCAGAAATCTGGTAAAGGGAAGGCTGGTCGGAGACTTTCTTAAGATGAGAGACAAGTGAATGGCAAATTATGAGATATCTTTTTAGTTGAATCAAGCTCTGGACTTCAGGTCTATCAGGCAGCGAGAGATTTACAGTTTCTGCTCGTGCTACAAACGAAGCAAATGTTATATATTTGGCGAGCCATCCTGCTTTATTGATGTGAAACAAATGCTCAAAGCTGCCCAAGTTATCCGTTCCTTGCTAAAACACAAAAGTTAAAGACGAAATACATCTCAAAAAATATAAGAAACTCCTATCATTTGATTTACTCATTACACGGTTGGGAGACAATTTCACTGTATTTTTGCAGCTAAGCAATTGTTGTGCAGCATGCTCTTACAACATACCTCGTAGATTCTAGAATGAAGATAGTTTGCCTGTACTTCACATGTAGCACAAAGATAAATGTCAATTTTGGAGCAAATCAAACGGTACCTCGTCTGCATATTTGGACTGTCTCAGCTTACATTATGGCTATTGCTCAAGATTTAAGAAATGGCATGCCAAGGTCGAAGTATCATGAGTCGTACACAATGTAACAAATGGTTGGATACACGTTATAAACGGTTCGATCCAAAGACATGCTTTCAATAATAGTCATACATTTGCCATATTCTGGGCTGGGCCAGGAGATAGGGTACTGGTTAGGAGCTTGATCAAGATAGGGATTTTGATGACGCGCTTAGTTCCTGGTAGTCTCTAGAAAGCGAGGCGGGTGCTGGCCACGCTCATGGGAGCTATCACTTTCACAATGACGGCAATCGTCAACATGTAAGCAAGTGCTGGTAGCGCTCACGCACGTTATCACCTCGTGCGGCCGATGATCATCACCGGTGGTGTAACCGTGTCTGTGGAAGAGTTTTTTTTTATCCCGGTACAACGCACGGGTAATTTTCCTAGTTATCAATAATAACATTACCAGGAAGCTCATGAATGGGGCATTTGAGCATTAAAGACTTCAATCTCCCCCAAGCTTGGGCAATACTCTCTCCATCATGAGGCCAAAAATTATATATGCGGTTCCGATCCTTGTGAATTTCACTTGGAGGATAGAACTTAGAATAAAACCGGGGCACAATATCATTCCATTCAAGAGAATCCCCATTATCCAGTAATTTATACCAATGCGCCGCCTTACCGGACAGCGATAAAGAGAATAGTTTCTTCCTCACTTCATCCATAGCAATACCTGCACTTGAATAAACCGCATAATTCATGTAAGAACAATAAATGATCTCCAGGGTGGACAGTTCCATCCCCTTCATAACGGTTATCCATAACACGTTCAATAATTTTCATAGGTATTTTATATGGTATCACTTCCTCACCTGGCGCCTCATCCACTACCGTTGCAGTAGTAGTAGATTTCCCAAATAAAAATTGAAGAGAAGATCTCTCCATAATGGCTTATAGCAGCAGGCAGAAATAAAATCAGCACAAACAGTAAAGGTTTTCCTTACCAATTCCACTTACCAATAGCGCTTCACTCCCCGGCAACGGCGCCAGAAAATAGTCTTGATGACCCACAAGTATAGGGGGTGTATCGTAGTATTTTCGATAAGTAAGAATGTCGATCCCAACGAGGAGCAGAAGGTGTTGATAAGCAGTTTCGATGAAGGATTCACTATAAATGCTCACAGACAAGTATTCAGGGGGTTTTGATGTAACAGCTGAATAAAGTACGAGTAAGTAAAGTGCGAGAGTAACAATTGCAGCGAGTGGCCCAATCCTTTTTAGCACAAAGGACAAGCCGGTTTGTTTACTTATAATGACCAAATGTTCTCGAGGACACACGGAATTTTAGTCTAGTGCTTTCGCTACATACGGCTAAATAATCTTCATTGTTATGATAAGTGTTGTGTGGGTGAACCTATGCTAATGTACCGCCCTTCCTAGGACTAATACATACTTGTGATTATACCCCTTGCAAGCATCCGCAACTACAAGAAAGTAATTAAGAATAAATCTAACCACAGCCTTAAACTCGAGATCCTCGCTTATCCCTCCCGCATCGATATACCAACGGGGGTTTAGGTTTCTGTCACTCCGGCAACCCCGCAATTGGCAAACGAGTACAAGATGCATTCCCCTAGGCCCATAAATGGTGAAGTGTCATGTAGTCGACGTTCACATGACACCACTAGAAGAATAACACCACAACTTAAATATCATACCATTGAATATTACTCAACCATAGTTCACTACTAATATTTAGACTTCACCCATGTCCTCAAGAACTAAACGAACTACTCACGAGACATCATATGGAACATGATCAGAGGTGATAGACGATGAATAACAATCTGAACATAAACTTGGTTCAATGGTTTCACTCAATAGCATCAACAACAAGTAGAGATCGATATCGGGAGAGTTTCCCCTATCAAACAATCAAGATCAAACCCAAATTGCTACGGCGGTGACGGTGTCCAGCGGTGGAGACGGCGGTGATGATGGTGGAGATGATGATGATGGTGATGGAGATGATGTCCAGCTCGATGACGGTGACGATGGCGTCGATTTCCCCCTCCGGGAGGGAATTTCCCCGGCGGATTCCTGCCCGCCGGAGAGCTATTTTCTCTCTGGTGTTCTCCGCCCCGCAGAGGCGGCTGTAACTCTTCGGGAGGTACCCTCTGTGGCTTAGGTTTTCGGGACGAAGGGTTTCGCGAAGAAAAGGAGGCGAAAGGGGCTGTGGGCCCCCCACACCACATGGTGGCGCGGCCAGGCCATGGGCCGCGCCGCCCTATGGTCTGGGCCCACCTTGGGTCCAGCTGGCTCCTCCTTCTGGCTTCCTTCGTCATCTTGAAAAATAGGATTTTTGGTATAATTTCCTTCCACAGTTGATCTTCCGAAATATTGCGTTCTGACGGTGCTTTTTCCAGCAGAATCCTGGCTCCGGTGCTTGATCCTCCAATAATGATGAAACATGCAAAATAGATGAAATAACATAAGTATTGTGTCCCAATATGAAATATATCAATGAATAACAGCAAATTATGATACAAAATAGTGATGCAAATTGGACGTATCACCAAGTGGCTATGCCACTTGGCATAACACTTGTTTTTATTTGCTTTGTGTTTGTGTGCAGGGAAACAACCTGATGCTCCAAGGATCATGGAGATCATCAAGTACAAGGCTAAATGAAGACTAGATTGTAGTGTTAGGATAGAACATTAAATTGTACTTTTCTTTTCTTTTCATTTTCCAATTTGTCCAATTCTTATAATATGTTGTAATATTCATTTGTTCCAATTTTGAATATTGTAAGTGACAATGTATCTTGTGTGATTATTAATAAAGCTCAAGTTTTCCTTAATGAGCTTTACTTAGTTGTTGTATTATTTATAATCTTGATTAAGGCTAATTGTTTATTAAATTATCTCAAGTTTGGATAATGTGATATTCATTTGATGTTTGAATTTGAAATTCAAATTCAAACTTGGGTTGAATTCATTCATACAACTTAATTTAGAATTCAATCATGCAACTTAAGTTTGTGATGCAAACTCTCCCCTCTCTTCTCAAAACCCTAGTTTAGTTGAATAAGGAATATGTTTGTCGCACTCTCGAAACCCTAACCCTGTAAGGTGTCGAGAGAGAAACTTGTCCCCCTTCGATGCAGTTTTTGTTTAAAAGCGCGAAATTTCCCCGTAAATTACAATGCAATGCACATCCCTTTCTAAAATCTACCCCTCGATCGTCTCTAAACCTGGGATATTACAATGCTCTAAGGCCATGTTAGCAAAAATCTGATGTGACGTACCAATTAATGAGGTGAGAGATGAGAGTAGTATAATACCCTATCATAACACGTTAAACTAGAAAACTTAATGGCAATCATGTACACCAATTTGCATTGAGATTATACAAAATATTAAATATGATGATACTATGATAGTATCTTATGATACTATGCATTGTGAGGGTACTATCATAAACTAGTATCATGTGCATGATATTAGTGTATGATACTTCTCATTGTGACTAGTCTGAGGCAATTAGCATGCACTGGACGTGGGCCGCTCCATTCTTAGGCCGGGATTCCATTTCTTGTATGTGCACATGCTAACACACGTTGAGTTAATTGCCGGGAACCATGGGACCCAGCTGTCCCACTTTCTAATATCCCTATGATCCTGCACTAGTGGAAAACTAGTGGAAAACAGACCTTTAGCACAGGTTAGTAAGGGCCATATACACCGAATGGTCAACTTGTGCTAAAGGCCCCCCTTTAGCACCGGTTCAGTTACGAACAAGTGCTAAAGGTGCACCACGTGGAGGCTACCGAACGCACAAGCGAGATGATCTTACGAACCGGTGCTAAAGGGTCTGCCGCGGCAGGAAAACGTTTCAAAACGCTGCCGCGGTCGAACACCGCTACCGTAATTTTTTTTCCGAATTATTTTCCACTCCCTTTTTTCTTTTTCTTTCAAAATTTCTAATATTTTAGTTATTTTACAAGTTTAGTCTCTAAGTACACTTATCTCTAGTCAAATTACTTACTCGTACTCAAACTTTTCGTTCGGTCACCCATCCCTCACTACTCTAGCACTAGCAGGATTAACTTCCAAGTTCTGTCCCATTCCGCATCTAAATGTTTCACGCGCATGTATGTGATACTAGTATCATATCAATCCTACTAACATGTTGGTCGATGTCATATTTCTTTATTGTTTGAATTTCAAATAATTCTTTTAATAAACAAAACTAATGATGTAATAATAATCATGAATAAACAAATAAATATTAACTTTATAATTTGTATTATTTTTAATTATTTTCAATTTTTAATTTTTTTACCAAACCTAAAACCTAAAAATTTGAAAATCTTATAATTTGCTAAAACTAATAGTAATCTTTATGCAGGATGCAATTATTAATTTTAATTTGTAAAAAATAAAAAAATATATGAAATCCTAAATTTCTAGCAAAAAAACTAAAATCTTCCAGCTTTCATATTTTAATTTGGAATTTTGAGAATCTAAAAATTGGCTAATAGGGTAAACCCCGATGAATTCGGATGTAACTTTTTCCCACGATCATTTTGATATATTATATGCTTTTTTCCGACGTCGTAGGCAAAAGTTAATGCCATTTCACCTTTTTCTAAACTTTTTATGCAAAAAATCGAAATTCAAATTTTTAAATTTTTCCTAATAGTAGGTTGTGTAACATACAGGAATCCCAAAATATTTTGTTCTTTGAATTTTCTATCATTTTCTTTCTATTTTACAGAGTTAAAAAAGACGATCCACATGGGGGTGGATGTGCGTGGGAGCAAAAAAAATCGTTAGCACCGGTTCGTGTTACGAACCGGTGCTAAAGGGTTCACAGCTGACGCCAACCCTTTAGCATCGGTCTGTGGCACGAACCGGTGCTAAAGGTCCGCACGAACCGGTGCTAATACCGCGGCGCGTCTCCTGGATGTCCAGACCGCACGAACTAGTGCTAATGACCCCCTTTAGCACCGGGTCGTGCCAATTCCGATGCTAAAGCTCTTTGGAGCAAAAAAACCAAAACCCTCTTTTTTACTAGTGTTGTTTTAGTCACAACAGGATTAGGAAGGCGGGAGCGGGATATCCCGAGACCGCGCCGCTTGCATCGTTATCTAGAAGGCAACCGAGAGAAGGACATCACAATACCTGAAGAGTTGGCGAATCAATTGGAGATCAGAAGTCAGACTGGAGGGGTTCGATGGACGCGGTACGTGATATTCCTTGGCGCAAGACTTGGGCGGCGAGCCAGCCAAGGGTTTGGAAGCTTTCTGGCATCTCCAGCGGCGTGATACATTTCAGACATCCAAAATATCCACGGGTGTTCGTTTACGTCGCCTGGCGGCCGCGGAAATGATCGCGCATCCGTTTACGTCTGGGGCTGGCTCCAGCGGAGCGACGCATTTTGGCGCAGGCCAGATTTTAAAAAAGAGAAACTAGCATCAATTTTGCACAAAATTACAGCCGCAAAATGAGGTCTGCAATATGTTCATCACACTTTACACAAGGTAGGGCGCAAAGTGGAGCAAAAGGGGCACAACAAGGCCTGAACAGCAATAAAAAAAAGTCCAAAAGGGGGCCAAGGTGCTCGGCGCATGGCGATGGCGATCAGGCGTCTCACACGTGGATTTCGGCGCGCCTCTTCATGAACCATGCCCTGGTGTCGTCGTCGACGCCGCTCAAGTCGGCAAACATGATCCTTGTGTCTTCTGCACGGGTCTTGGCCTCGGCGTCCATCCTCCTCGCCTCGGCGTCTGCCTTTTTGGCCTCGACGTCCATCCTTTAGAGCTCAATGACATCCTTCGCGAGGTTGTGGTAGATGGCAGCCGCGGCCTCTTTTTCCAGACACCTCTTCTCGTCCCTAGCAGCCAAGGCGGCAAGATTCCCGGCCATTATCTTCTCCATGCTCTCGGTGAACGCAATGGCCTGCACCTCCCAGGTTAGATCGGCCTTGGTAGCCTTATGGCCTTGGGGACGAGGTGGAAAGGCTGGACGGCCTTGATCGTCGTCTTCGCCGTCGAGGTTGATCGTTGTCCCATTCCTCACAGCTTCGTTGTAGGACGTAAAGCTTGTCATCCACTTGTTGGCATCCTTGAGCACATCCTAGCAATGGACCATATGGAAGCCCTTCTTATGCGTCGCCCTGAACTTTTCCAAGGCGCGGGATACCTGCAATCATGGCTCGTTGCCAGCCATGCTTCGCACAAACACTTATCCTCGTCGTCGACAAAGCCTTGTGTCCTGCAGCTCTCCCCCTTCTTCTTGGTAGAAATGTCCGTGGGGACAGGCTGTGTTGGCGCGTCGTCGAAGTCGTCGACGGACACGGGTGTTGGATGCGTCTGCTGGGTGGCGAACAGCCGTGCGGTTTCGATGTCCTCCGCATCTTGCGTTGCTGCCCACTCATCATGCGGGCCTGTCCCGGCCCGATCATCGCGAACGAAGCCACCGCCGAAGTTAATGGCATGGATGTCTGTCTCATGGCGGTCCTTCCAATAGTCCTACGAATGACCGGACATCAGACGCATGATACACGGCAGTCGCACACATTGACAGAGCTCACGTACCGGGTCGTCCATTGTCGGGGAAGGCGGCGCCATTTCGTCGAACATGATGCGGGGTTGTGGCATGCTCTCCTCCGTCACCTGGCGCGTCTTCTGTGTCACGCCGGGGCAGGAGTCACCGCTTCTAGACGTCCGGTTGAGGTCGGGAACCGCCGCCCCATTGAACTGCTCCGGCGCCCCGGTCAACTGCACCGGCGGCAGGCCGGAGGCGAACCGCGACGCCGGGTGGACCTGCAAGGGAGCGGGAGTTTCAGGACGCAGCTGGGAACTTACCGAGCTCACGGACGAGGCCGGAGGAGCGACGCCGACTTTCCCCTCTCTCTTGACGAGCATGTAGCCCTCCGCTAAGGTCGGATGGAGGGCTACTTGCGCGACGCCGGCTTTGATCTGCATCTGTCAGGCCTGCTGGTTGGCGGCCGCGATAGTCTTGTTCTTCTGGTTCTTGCGCCGGCCGCGATGCATCGCTGCCTCGATGACTTTCCCCTCCTTGGAGAGCACCTTCTTTTCCGCCTTCGGCTTTGCCTCCCGGCCGCCGCCGGTGCCGGCCCGCTTTGCTTCCGCCGGAGCTGCACCCTTCATTTGTGCTATGGTCGTGGCTACGGGGGAGTGTGGGGCGGCGGCGGGTGCGAAGGTTTGCTCCGCATCCATGGCGGTGGCTGCGGCGGAGAGGACGTCCATCGCTTCTGGACTACTCGCGCAGGTCTAGTTTGATATTTCGCGCGGGGAATGACCAGTGGCGGAAATATTATTGGTCTCCCCGCCACTGACGCACGGGTCCTACATCTTTTTCGGCGGATACTCGGCGCGACCGTGACGGGCCGGTCACTTTGCGTCGCCACGCTGGAGCAGGACCTAGACGCATTTCCGGAAACGGTTGCTCAGCGTTTGTTTACGTCGCGCCGCGGAGATGCCCTTAGGTGGAGTGGTGATGATGGCCTGTGTTTGATGCCGCTTTAGGTGATAGTGAGTGCAGGGATAGCTGCCAGCCTGGGATGCAGTGTTGCTGCTTAAGCTTTGGGGTTGTGCCTATTCCTGTACTAGATTTAGATGTGCGCCTTGGCGCACGATCCCGTGAAGGTCGTGTTGATGTTCATTTTATGGAAGTAGGATAAAAATGTACCAGCCCATAAGAATCAGGTGAAAATCAAAATGTGACAAACAATTATGAATATCTCAGCAGCAATGAGAAATCCTATCAGAAAATTGGGAAACCTATTACACATAGCAGCAAAAACTTGGATCAAAATAGCTTAGTCTCACTTTCTTTGATTGTAGTATCGTCAGCCGAGTAAAGTTCTTTTATTAGAAGAAAGGATCCACACAATCAACACACCATTGGCATCTACATGTGATGGTTCAACGGTTGAATCATTTTATAGATAGCTGTTCTCGATCTTGCACTTATTGTAGCGAGCTATGCCTATTTAGGATATTGTTGAACAAAAGCATGATCTTAGGAAGCTATGCATTTTAGAATATTGTGACAAAAACAGAAGGTAATACCAAATTTAACATTGTTGAACCGAAACACACAAACACAAACTATCTAATCTATTAGAGGGGCAATAACCTAGAGAGAACAAATGTTGGAAAAGATAAGGTACACACAACTTACCGCTTACAGATGAACATTCAAATTCTGTGCAACAAAATCAGACACATTTACATAAAAAAGAAGCACTGGTCCATTCCATTACTACATCACGTTGGGTATATCACCAGCAACTGTGTTTGAAACAAATTAAGAGAATTGGCTCAGCCAGGTCTCTATAAGGCCACTTCCAATAAAGCATCCATGCACAAATAAAGTCCACAAAACATTTAGACTAACTCTCATTTGCAAATTTATCTTTCTAAACGAAGTACCTAATTTATTGAGACCATATTTCTCGCTGGAAATAGCTTGCTTCAGAATCATGGAGTCTGTCTGAAACATTACAGTTTGGTGCCCAAATTTGAGTGCCGGTGATAGCTTTGTTTGAAGCTGGAGCTTCTGCATGTGGCTATAGTTAGCGACATGTTCCAAATTGCCTGCACCGGCGGCAAGATTCACCCTGGTCATTTTGGATGGTGAAGCCCCAACCTCCAGATTTTGATGACTACATTGGCCCACGATCCCATGAAGTTCGCAGTGATATACAATCTGTGCAACAACAATAAAAATCAGGTGGGAAACAAAAAAAATTGGATTTTACTAAACAAAGTCAATAAGATGAAATTAGGATAAAAGTCATGAAATCAATGTTGAAGTGTTAGATGCATTGGCACTGTAATTCGAAGAATATAATGTCACAGAAGCCATCACACATATAGAAGACAACATTAGGTGGACATTTAATCTGACGTAAGTGTTTGAGCAAAATAAATTTCACAAGTCCATAGAGGAAATCAATGTTAAAGTTGTTAGATGCATTGGCACTGTAATCCGAAAAATAAAATGTCACAGAAGCCTTCACACATACAGAAGAACACATTAGGTGAACATTTAATCCGACATAAGTGTTGGAGCAAAATAAATGTCATAAGCCCATAGAGGCAATAGGACCATACAGACACCGAAAAACATTATATTGTTAGCATGTATCTTGTTGCATCGGGAAAAATAGAAGTCTATATTACTAAACATGTGTTTCTTGTCTAAACATTGAACTTCATAACTATTAGTAGTTGGTATCTTTTAGCACCGTACAGTTTTGGCATCCAAAACAGTAGTAGTAGTATTAAGCACCAGTACAACCAAAATCTCACAGAAACCATAGCCAGCACCACAATATATCAATCAAAGTGCACAAAAGTACAGAGGAGAACCAGGTTATACCTGAACCGGAGATCATAGTCTAAGGAGACGGCAAGCTATTCGTAGCGGGGGCCGGACAACCATAGTCTACCACCGCACCACGGTGTGGGAGGACATGGCCAGGCCAGAGCAGCAGAGGTGAGCTCATAGGGGAGGTGCAGGCAGAGGCACGGGAGCACCCGCACCACATAGGCAACCACTGAAACCTTGCCACCGATTGCGTAAAAAACTGCTACCACTCAAACCTAAGCAGTCGGGATCACACCTTAACATCTCGAAATAAACACGCAAAAAAAAGAATATGCACTTATATCGACAACAACAATGATACGGGGTTCTAAACAGATGTAAAAGTTCAATCTGAATAGGCGTATATATCACTTTGATATAGATGCAGAGACTAAATAAAAGAGACACAAGAGAATTTATTGTAATCTCAATCAAAATCACTTTTGACGGTGTCGAATCAAGAAGCCATGATCGACACAATAGAATGATCCAGCCACATCCCACCATAGTTTCCACTTCTGTGCCACTGCCATTGATATGGCCTCCTTCAAACTGTAGTCATGATAAATTACACATAAATTAGTGAAGGTACCATATTTCTTAAATTACGCAAGATAACATGTCTTACCATAAGCATGCTTTGTGCCATTGGCTAGTGAACTGGGAGGCCATGTAATGTAAATGAGAGGGCTAGATCTGATTATAATGGATTGGTGCTTCACAAGAAACCGTAAATTTAGTACATGGCTAGATCTGATTATGATGGATTGAAAGACATGCTTCACAGCTGGCAAATTAGTAAAGAGCTAGAAAAATAATTTACTTCAACATTAGGAGTCACATGGCAGTGTTCATCATGAAGATTGGTGGGGCTTGTTGTTTTCAAGTGTGAAGGGTCAACAACATCAAAAATTCATCAATTTAGTAGCAAAGTTGATTTTTAACCTAATAGGAAGCATTATGAGAACTCATCATTGCATTCACGCTATTCTCAGAACGTAGCACATTTTATAAACTCTATATTTTGTAAGAACAACAAAAGGAAGAAAACAGTAAGAATTTACAATTATAGCATATGTTCCTTTCTTCACTTAAGAAACCAAATGCCACTTTGTCCTTTACTTGCAGAATCAGGCCTATTAGGTGTGCATGATCAATAAGAACTGAAAAATACCACCACTTCCGCAAAACTGATAAAGTAAACATCAGATGTCAAAAATGCATTATATACTGATTTAACTATTTATCAATATAATATATGGATTGTATCGCATCCAGGCTATGTTTTATACAATTTATTTCCGGTATTGCGATTTCAATTTTTTAACCAAACATTCTGTCAAATATTTCAAAACACAAAGATGCCACATAAATAAAGATACATATGTAAAAGAAAGCCAGTGAACACACCTGTGTACAACATATGGTGCACACCATCAGTGCCCAATATAACATTAGGACACCTCGGGCATGGCTAAAATAGAGAGCTTACCATCTAATCATACAACACCGTGAAAGTGAAAGATCTGTTATAGTGCGAAACCGAGTACTAAAATATAAAGGAGAGCTCCTGGTAATATAGGTTTGGAACATTGAATTGGTAAAAGGGTCTTCTACCTGAAGGAATATTTTGGTGATCACCTGATCCTCCTGCCCAAAGCTAACCATGTCAATTTTGGACATAAGAAAAGTGAAACAATGAGAACACATAACACCATATGACCAGACTATTTAGATCATGTACCGTTCAATTTCAGGGAAAAAAGGAATGTGTTTCTTAGAGGAAACGGGAAGAAGAATGTGGCACTTAGCATGCCAGAGCAAATCTCAGTCCAATTAGTAACATCACCGACAGCTCAACAACATTGTATGCATATATACATAGAAAACAGTATTGGTGTCTGAATCACACCGTTAAAAAAGATCATATATAGTATGTCTGTTCATTTTCGTTGGCATCATAATTAAGTAAATTTACATAACCAAACTCCAACAAATATATTTGTAATAACCTACTAAAACATCAGAAATGGTTGTCCAAATAGTACCCTGAAACATGCCTCGCCTTGCATACACACAACAACGGCGGTCATTCTCCTTGAAAATAAAAGATGCATAGCTAGTGTTTACAAAGTGAGGGCAACATCAGCAGTAATAATTGCACCTACAATACATTAATTAATGAATAAAATAAAACTAAGTTAGCTAGCTGAAGCACGAATAATGCAAGTGTGGCCACAAACCCAGTTGTTTCCTCATGGATAAGAACATACACTGAAAGATTATTATGGCCTTTAAAACTAAATTATTTCGTTGCTGTCACCTGAAAGTTACAACATGATGGAACACCTACTATTTATCCATATTCAAGAGAACAAATTATCCAACCTATGATACAGGGTTAGGCAATATATACTAAAAGATAAACTCAATTGTGCATATCTAAATTACCAGCTCTTATATACATAAATATAGAAACAAGGCATTGCTTGAAGGACATGAATTTTGACGTTCTTTGTGTAAAGCAAAATTTTATTTAGCTGTACCTAACAGTACTTGCCCTTTCCCTTAGATTCACGTCTTACTAATTACTCGTAATTATATAAACAAGAACCATTGGAAAAGACATCTTACCTTGCTTCCATGTCATTGTGTTTTTCGGGCTGATTCCGGATAAGAAGATAACACACGTTAACACACGCTTACAACTTCATCAAGTAAAAGAAGGTAGATAACTGCAAGAAAATTCTAGATGAGCAATTTGGTGATGCCAAAATAAGATTGATAACAAAACGATTTAGAAAGAAGAACCGACATGAAAGCAAAGCGAGGAAGGAGGCCTTTACCTTGGTCTGAACGTGACTCATAGTCGGATCAGCGCAAGTGCCACAATGATGGCCAACACCTGCTATCTATCACCATTAGAATTCATATTGGTAGGACCATAGCCTGAAATGTGAATAAAAGAACATTAATAAGTGCAATGTATTACAATTGACAGAGAATGAAAGAACAGAGCAACACTGAACACCATATCATATTTTGTAGTGATGTAAGATGCATCCAAGAAAAAGAAGAGATTAAACCAATACCTTAACTGCATATCAAGATGAGGAGGTGAGGCATGGAAAGCACGACGCAGATGAACCTGAAATACATTAATAAAACTGCAGTTTGTAGTTTTGTATATGGATTTAATTTCACCAAGCGCAGAACATGTGGGCACTAACCGGACAGAAGAAAGACTATGATAAAAAATTGAAAGGCCATACCTGAATAGATGATCCGATTGGTAACCACATCTGAAGCGAAACACGTGCAATAACTACATGATAAATTATCTGAAAAGAAGGGTGCCATGCTCTGTTTAACTTTCATTCTTGATGGGTTCAGCATATAGGATAAAATTGGATCAGAACATTAGTAAGGGAAATACCTCCCATAGTCTTCTCATCCTGATTCTCATACCTGCATGTAGCTATACGATTTGTAACAATAGCAGCAAATGACAAGTCTAATTTGGCCGTCAAGGAAAAGAGCAGCAGTCTGTATTGTGAGTTTGTGACTGGCCCGAGTCAAGCTATTTGCTAAATCAGTACATTGAGGATCAGACCAAACCACAACCTAATACATCTGCAAAGCTTGTTAATCCCGACAAGTACATCCATTCCCATTAAGGCAAACATCAATGAAACAGATATTGCAGAAACATTTTGTAGGAGCAGCTGAATCAAGCAAGGGCCAAAGAGTCAAACCTGAAAGAAAGAAAGATGGAGACGACGATTGCCCAGTTAAGCAGCCCAATCAAGCAAGGGCCAAAGAAGCAAACATAGCTGAAGCAAAAATTGCAGAAACATCTACCAATTTCATCGACTGGTCGGGGATTAAGAACACACTTCTTCTGTAGAAGTACAGAAATGCCATTAATAATTTGGTTATGGTTTGTGGCATTAAGAGAATCACAACCCACAGAATTTGTTCTTAGTTTACTAATAGTATGAGAAGAAAAGGCAAATACCATAATTGTTTGAAAGCCCATATCCGTTCCCCCTGATTTTGCATATATGCACCAAACACCACATGGCAATGCTTCAGGACCTAGGAAATATAAAGCAAAGCATATTCAACACATCCAAAAGAGATCAAAGCCAGATCGCACATACAAAATCAAAGGAGAGTAGGGGAGAGAATGGACAGACTAATATTGCACCCTCAGATCCGATGCAAACATCTATCCACTACCAAAGTAGTTTCTGAGAAAATAATTTATCTCATCAAGATATTCATAAGAAAAGAGGAGTTAGCATTTACAATCCAAAATACAATAAATATCAAGATTATATACCTGATTATTGCAGATCTATGTTCATCTGTTGGCTCCTCTTCGACCTCCCTCACCATTTCTTCATTCTCTTCCCATCTCCCTCCAGCAGCAACAAATCATCCAAACAACAACTGAATGCAACAGGGGAAAAATCAAGAAAAAGTAGAGTGAGGGAGAGAGGGGGTCACTTGGGTATGACCCGTTTTAGCTGGAGGAAAAAGAATTGAGAGAAAGAGATACCCATACTGATTTGGATTCGCTGATGCGCGTCCTGTATATATGTTTGCTCCTGTACGCAGTGGTAACCACTGACCTCCGCCTCTCTGCTCGCCTCCTCTCTCTCCCGCATCAGCCGCCAGGTCCATGGCGTATTGGTGCTGGAGGCCCCGCTCCTCCTACCGAGCTGCTCAGCCCTTGGTGCGGCCGCACGCTGCGATGGTGACGAGGACAACACGGACGTCATCCGCCCCTGCTTCATCCGTGCGACCACCACCGATGCTTCCGCCACCGCTGCTCACGCGCCTCCGCACGAACGCATCCGGTTCGTGGCCACCGTCCCCAACCTCTGCGTCGAGAAGAGGCGGCGAATGGGGAGCTGGGATTGGGGAGAGGAGGAGAGGCGGCTCAAGGCAGCGCTCGAGGTGGAAGGTTTGAGGCAGCCGCGAGCGATTGGCAGAGGGGATCGTGACGGGATTGGGGGAGGAGCACACACGCGGGGGATTGGAGGAGAGACGGCTAGGGTTTCCTCCGCGGGATCCTCGTTTTATACACCCATGAGAGATGTGCTCGCTTCCTACACATGCGACCCACACTGCAATCACCCAAGCAGCTGACAACATGGACCAGCCAAAAGAAGGGCCCAAACGCAGTGGCAGACGGGTAGATTCTTGCCGTTCCATGTCTTGATCTAGTGAATCTTACCCATAATGAACGGCTGAGATGCTCCAGTTGACTGCATCGTGTGGTTGAAATGCTCAAATCGTTGTGAGGCCCCCTATGAGGGGGCATCGTTTATACCTTTAGATGCATGCGATGTGGAAGAGTAGCCTGTGGGGTCTTGTGGTGACAGGTTTTGGGTGCTATTTATAGTGTGCGGCAGGAGGTCTGTTTTCATTGGCAATTGTTGTAGGGTGGTCTCCTCTCTGTATCTAAAGGTATAATAGATGCCCCCCATAGGGGGTCTCACAGCGCTTAACGTTTCTGGATCATTGGATCTCACCATCAGCTCTTAGGCGATGCATCCCGTCCGTTAATCCCGAGCCAGCACTGTGTCCGATCGTTCAGTGCTCCTCCTAGAAAAAGCCATGGACCGGCCGATTTCTACCCGCCTGCCACTGCGTGTGGACCCCACGCCAAGTTGGTCCACTCGTCAATCCTCTGGGGTGGGCTTTGGACGAGTCGCGCATGGCTGCGGGTGTAGGGGTCCGCCACCCACCCAATCCCTGCTCCCATTCATCTCCCCCAATCCCCACTCCCCTTCCTCTCCCTACAAACCCTAGGCCAATCTCCACCACACTCGCCGCCAGCTCCCACTCCGGCGGGATACGAAATCTTGGTGCGCCAGATCAAGGCAGGGAGCCAAGCGGGCCAGGGCGGTGAGGTGTGGCGATGCGCGACTCCCGCGCACGGTAGATCGAGGCAGAGGTGGGTCGTCGCCCTCCTCCAAATCCCGTCGCGCGACCTCCTCCCCAGTCCCATGCCCGCGCTCTCCATATCCTTCCCCAACCAACTCCCGCGTCCCTTCCATCTCCCCCTAGAGCAGGTGCAGCGGAATCGCCAAGAAGCCTGCGGCGCGCCGTAGCCTTTGGCTGCCAGAGACGCGGAGGCGGAAGAGCGGTCGCGCCTCTTGCTGGCCGCGGATGAGCGGCGGCTGGCCGGCCCTGGAGTCCTCCTCCGTTTACCTTGATGTGCCTGCCGGTGAGAAGGAGGATGAGATTGCTATTTCTGCGTCCGATCTCCACGTATAGGTTCATCTCTCTCTCTCTCTGTCTCTCTCTGAAGATCTTTTTGCTAGGCAATGGCGTGGCCTACTCCGTCCTCCACCTCTTCTTTGAAGGACACCACCAGGTTATCCCCCTCTCTCTAATGGAATGGAGAAAATCTCATCTTTTTTCTTGAGCAGATCCGTTTTTATCTATGCCCAGAAGGTGCTTGTTGAAAATTGTAGCTCAAATTACTGTATGTGAAGCGTTGTGGCTGGGTTCTTTGGTGCAGATGAGGTGGCTTGGAGAAGCGCTGGCACCTGATCCTCAAATCGTTTGGCTCATTCTCAGCAGAAGGTGGTGCTCAGGGTTCCTACCATGACAAATAGACAAGGTGAAGCAGAAGGCAACTAAAACTGTCGCCAACATCTACTGTAACACTTTACGCCTCCTAGCTCTGTTGTTTGGGTAGCTGTCAGGACTTTAAAAGTATGATTTGGTTATTTGATCAAGCAACACAATATATATAATTGTTAGCATGAACTGGCATAAAAATACTTGCAACATTTTCTTACCGTCCAATCTGCAGTTTATGTATCTAAATGCATCGACACATGTTTTAGGTGGAAGCTTGAGAGCAAAAATACTGTTAAGTGAGATTATTCTGTCACATTTGTCAATGAATGGGTGTGATGGGCAGAACACTTCAGCTATGGTTGTAGGGAGGGTCTGATAGATTCAGCTTCTCGGTTACAGATGTCCATTGTTCATGTTTCTCGACTTCTCCATTGTGGATTTCTTGATAGTTTGTTGTGTGACACTGGCCATTTTCTTACTACAGGTGTTCCTCTGTCCATTGGGTGTCCATTAGTTGCATATATACAACACGCAAATTTCCATTTCTTTGGTCATGCTGCAGATATGTTTTTCGTTCTTACAGATGTACAACCGCCTACACAAATAATTTAGATAATTATAAAGGTGTAATTACCTCTCAATGTCTGTCCAAATTACGTTTACGCCGGATAGAATTATATGGCTTGCACATAGCACAGATACATGCTCTGTTTTTTTTACCTGCAATTTACTATGCTATTTCTTTAGGTCATAACATCTTCAGACTTACTTGGAGAATTTGCACCCATGTTTACTCATGTAGGAAAACCCAAGGATAATCAGAATTCCTTTTAGAATATTACTAAATATAATGCTAGAAAAACTTGGCGTTTCAAAAGCTGAGTACCATCTTCATCTATGTGAAGATAACAAGGTCCGTGTCACTGTTATGTTTAACACGTCTACGCTACCAGTGGAAGGTGCTCCTGTATATCTCTCGATGTCTGGAATAGAGTCCGGCAGTTATGAAATAGCGGAAGATTCTGCGTGTGTTCAGGCCATAACATATGTTGAGGAAGCAACCAAAACAATCATCAAGGATTTAGGCTACAGCCGGCTGGTAGAAGCTAAAGAGGAAAACAAGATCCTGTTACATAAGCTAAAAAAGGCGCACGAATACAAGAAACAACTTGCTAGGGGTTGGTTTCTTTCTGTGAGGCATATGGCTTCATTCTCTAAACAAATGCTCAATATTGCTTACCTTAACTATTCTGGTGGACAAGATTCCGTTGACACGGTTTGGAACAATCTGCTCACCAACTTGGAAGACTTAGGCTTTAGGCTTAGACATGCAGGTGCCGTCCTAGAAAAACGCCTGGAGCAAATGAGGAAGGACCACTTCTCTTAGATAAGAACGCAAGGTACACAATTTTTTATTATTATCATTGAGAGTATAGTGGCTGACTGTTGCAATCTACTACATTTACCTCCTAAATAACCTATGGGTTCTTCTATATTTTTGCAGCAGACCTTACAGAGAACTTTCGTCCTCACTTACATTACAGCGGTATGATCTGGTTCGGAAGCTGGATACATGATTGTGCGGGTTTCTTTTGCTCTTCGTTCGGCTAGACTTCATCCAAGCTACTTCTCTAACGGCCAGTTCTAGATTACTTTTGGAAAAGTGTGTTGTTTCCCAAGAATGTTGTTCACGTGTCATCCAATTGTTTTCTGCAATTTGTTGCCTACGGTAGCATCTTCACGGGTTTTTCCTAAATTTCCATGACATGTACATACATACCTGTTTACTACCTTATGTAATAAACTATCCTGTTTACTACCTTAGGTACAAGTGGATATATATGTTGGTCTCCTTTTTATGTGCTCATGGTAATCATTGGCTCCTCCTTGTGTGTTCAATTGTGGATATTCTCTCTGTTTGGAGAGATTCTTCATGGATTCTTTGTGTATGCTTACATATACACGTTACTCTGATTCTCTCTGTTTCGAGAGATTCTCCATGGATTCTGTGTGTTCAATTAAAGCACTATTAGTACCAGATTGCACATTACCTGTTTGTATGTATCTATATTATCGCCGTTATTTGTTGTATTGATTTCTATTTCGACCACTGGTAATCAAGAAGCATATAGAAACTACTGGTAATCAAGAACCATGTAAATAGTGATAGTGGCTGGAGCATACCATAGCTCGGACCATTATCGCAAGAACTTGAGTTTTGCTTCATGCTATCTATTTGGGGAAAAGACTTTGTACACATGCTTAATTTTATAAGAAATGGATTATCATATTGGCATATATTTTCCTCGCAATTATACAAAATAGACATTGACATGACTTCCACGGGGTCGTGCGCCAAGGCGCACATCTAAATCTAGTCTATATTAACTCTTCTTATCTTTACCTGCTGGTCCTGGGGCGTAGCTTTTGTGGTGGATGGGTGACAGTGTTCTGATGCTGGCAGGGCATTGTGTTTTTTGGTGGCTGAAGCGGGGCACTCGATTCAGTAAGCTGGCAGGGTGCGCTCGATTCAGTCAGTTGGCAGGGTGCGGTGTAATTTCATGGCTGAAACGTTCTGCCTGATCAGTGCTGTGCAGTGATGCCGCTTTAGGTGGGGTGTGGCTATGGATCTGTGTGTGCTGTCGGTAGGATTAGGGAGTGGATTGGGACGAAGGTAGTCTGCCTGTGCTATTTAATGGGTGGAGCTGGACTTGTGGTTTCATTTTGGAGCGGCGTAGGTCATTCTGTTCACCATATCTCTCTGTTTCTTTCTGTTTTAGTAGCGGGTTGAGGCGACGATGGCTGTAGGTGGCAGCATGATGCAGTTTTGGGTGAGAGGGCAATGTTTCTTTGTAGAATGTTGTTCGTATTTTCTTGGAGACTTATTTCGATAATCATCATCTGTTTAAAGTTAGGGCCGGTCCTGAGGTTTCGAGGGCCCGGGGCGAGACAAAAAACCACGGCTCTTTATACATACTTAATGTTATAATACTTGTATCTGAAAATATTAATACAAAATATTATAGTATATATTATATTAAAAAGATCGAACATAACTCATTGATGATGGTATATCAGTATTACTCTTGTCAATTATCATAGTGACTCTGTGTTTAGTCTCGTGCCGTGTCATAGTGGTTGGTGGCGATGGTTTGTCCGAATCTCTTGTCCAAAATTGACGAAGTAGCGCCGCATAGAGGACACAACAAGTAATGAATTGGATTTGTACCAAGTTATGGTGTT
Organism: Lolium perenne; assembly: GCF_019359855.2. Lineage (NCBI taxonomy): Eukaryota > Viridiplantae > Streptophyta > Magnoliopsida > Poales > Poaceae > Lolium > Lolium perenne. Next base: position 130,399,838 of record NC_067248.2, read on the forward strand.
GCAAATTTTTGATTTACAACATATATTGTACGACCATCGGCTATAGATCGTTTATCGCTTTCCTTGCACACTGCCTAGGCCCTCTCAGATCGTTTGTGTTGTATCTTTGATGCCCTTATTGCACTAGTTTATTTTTTGACATAGTCATTGCACTAGGTTGGATGTTCTACTTTTGTGAGTGATTAGAGCAACTAATCAAAACACTAGTAGAACAATCAGCGGTGTGAAAAGTAAAATGAGTTCTTTTAGGGAAAAATGAGTTGATTGTCTGCACTCACCGGTCCCATCCAACTTAATATTCTGGTAGCTAACATCAAAGGAGAAAAGGTTGGCCCAAAGCAAAATAGGCTCAAGGAACAAAAGAAGTAAAGCCCAACTATCAGCCTGTTTGAGAACAGCCTGGAGGAAACGATTCATCCTTCTTCTACAAACATACGAGAAAACAAATCTGGACCTGCTCTAATGGTGGTGCCCCATGAACTCTTCCTCTACTGACTACTGTGTATGTCACACCTAACAGGACCCTTTGGATCCCAGAGCCCGGGGCGGCCGCCCCGCTCGACCCCCCTCAGGGCCGGGCCTGTTTAAAGTTAAAAGAGGTGTTGCGAATTGGTGGCGCTGCCATGCAGATCAAATGCATCGCCACGGTTCCAAAGATGGCCAAAAACACAATTTAACACCTCTCTTAATTTTAAACAGACGGTGATCATTGAAATAAATCTCCAAAAAAATACGAGCAGCATTCTTCAAAGAAATATTCCCCCCTCTCATCCAAAACTGCAGCATGCTGCCACCTGCAAAGTTAAGATCCCCAACCCCTCACGCCTTCACCTGGATCTCCTCCTACCAGCAAGTGGCGGCTCCTCGACGACCGGCCTACTAGCCCATCGAGTTCGCCAAGAGCGGCTTGATCATCTGCTGGTCCGCCGCGCGCCGTTGCTGGACGATTCGGGCTGGCGAGATCTCTCCCGTGACGGCATCCCAATGCTTCCACTAATGGATTCCAGCCACTGGAGACCATCGTTCGGCCGGCGACCATGGGAATCCCGTGTTCTGTTTGTCATGACTGCAGGTATCTGTCGTGCAGTACTTTTGATGTAGTAGGTGGCCATTCAAGTTCCTGCGCATATGAGAGTAGGATCAGGTAGTCGATTTGTTTTCCCTCGGTCCAGATTGGATGTGTTGCCACAACTTCATTGCAGCAACTTTTCTCTTTGCAAATTTGCAGCAACGTGGCTTGATATTTAGAGCATCTCCAGCCGCGTCCCCCAAAACGTCCCCAAACCGCGCCGGATTAAGCGTTTGGGGACGTGTTTTGTTCGTGCCGCGTTTGGGGGACGTCGCTCCCCAGCCGCGTCCCCCAAACGCCTCCCCCAAATATTTAAAATACTTTTTTGACAAAAAGAATTGAGAGAAAGAGATACCCATACTGATTTGGATTCGCTGATGCGCGTCCTGTATATATGTTTGCTCCTGTACGCAGTGGTAACCACTGACCTCCGCCTCTCTGCTCGCCTCCTCTCTCTCCCGCATCAGCCGCCAGGTCCATGGCGTATTGGTGCTGGAGGCCCCGCTCCTCCTACCGAGCTGCTCAGCCCTTGGTGCGGCCGCACGCTGCGATGGTGACGAGGACAACACGGACGTCATCCGCCCCTGCTTCATCCGTGCGACCACCACCGATGCTTCCGCCACCGCTGCTCACGCGCCTCCGCACGAACGCATCCGGTTCGTGGCCACCGTCCCCAACCTCTGCGTCGAGAAGAGGCGGCGAATGGGGAGCTGGGATTGGGGAGAGGAGGAGAGGCGGCTCAAGGCAGCGCTCGAGGTGGAAGGTTTGAGGCAGCCGCGAGCGATTGGCAGAGGGGATCGTGACGGGATTGGGGGAGGAGCACACACGCGGGGGATTGGAGGAGAGACGGCTAGGGTTTCCTCCGCGGGATCCTCGTTTTATACACCCATGAGAGATGTGCTCGCTTCCTACACATGCGACCCACACTGCAATCACCCAAGCAGCTGACAACATGGACCAGCCAAAAGAAGGGCCCAAACGCAGTGGCAGACGGGTAGATTCTTGCCGTTCCATGTCTTGATCTAGTGAATCTTACCCATAATGAACGGCTGAGATGCTCCAGTTGACTGCATCGTGTGGTTGAAATGCTCAAATCGTTGTGAGGCCCCCTATGAGGGGGCATCGTTTATACCTTTAGATTCCAGCCACTGGAGACCATCGTTCGGCCGGCGACCATGGGAATCCCGTGTTCTGTTTGTCATGACTGCAGGTATCTGTCGTGCAGTACTTTTGATGTAGTAGGTGGCCATTCAAGTTCCTGCGCATATGAGAGTAGGATCAGGTAGTCGATTTGTTTTCCCTCGGTCTAGATTGGATGTGTTGCCACAACTTCATTGCAGCAACTTTTCTCTTTGCAAATTTGCAGCAACGTGGCTTGATATTTAGAGCATCTCCAGCCGCGTCCCCAAAACGTCCCCAAACCGCGCCGGATTAAGCGTTTGGGGACGTGTTTTGTTCGTGCCGCGTTTGGGGGACGTCGCTCCCCAGCCGCGTCCCCCAAACGCCTCCCCCAAATATTTAAAATACTTTTTTTGACATTTTTATTTCAATTCCCATAAACTAATACATAATTGGGAACGTGGTTTATACGAAGGCACAGTTTGGAACATGGTTTTTCACAAACTAATACATAGTTTGAACCATGGTGGACACAAATATAAAATTTTACAAAGAAACTAAACCTAACTAGGCCGTGCATCGAAGGTTTCCTGTGTTCGCTGCTAAGAAAGAACACTCGAGGGCACACCAAGTCACCTAAACTAGAAAATCCAGCGGGAGGATGGTGTCCTTGTTGGTTATACCGATGAGGCGAACATCCAGAAACTTCCGTGCACGTGTTCGCTGCGAAGAAACAACACTCAGTCGTCCTCCTCGTCGGTGCTGTCGCCGTGGTAGTCCCGGCGGCAGGGCGTCTCGTCGAAGACTTTGACGCTCATGTCCCTATCGCCGAAGTAGGAGAACAGGAGGATGAAGCCGGCTTCGAGGCCGTGGTGCCGCGCGAACTTCTCCCAGCCGATGTTGAGGTGCATCTTGCCGCGCGCCTCGTAGATCACGTCGACGATCCACCGGTAGTAGCCGCACGCAGCCTCCCGCAGATGCATCGTGCGCGGGCGATCGTCGCCGGCGACATAGTCGGCGAAGGAGTCCGGCAGCCTCTGGATGCCACGCATGTCGCCCTTGAGGACGAGGACGAACTCGAACAGCATGTCCGGCTCCACGTCCATCTCCGACAATGAAGCCGACGGCGTGGGAGGCTACGGCGAGCGTTCAGCTCTGCCGCGGCCACGACCACGACCACGACCACGGCCGCGAGGTCGGCCTCCGCCTCTACCAGACATAGCGTTGAGTCTTGTTGAGATGGTGGCGGCTAGGGTTTGGGAGAGAGGCGCTAGGGTTTGTGTGTGAGAGGGACGATGAGAGGCGGCCCTTTTATAGGCCGGAGGGAGGCGGAGGAGCGGTGGCGCTCATTAACGCCGGCACGCAGAGCTAGGCGCGACGGGACGCGTCGCTGCGGCTCTGCGGGAACTGCACCGTCGCTGCGCGCCAATAACTTCCGTCGCGAGGTAGGCGACGGTTAGGTTAAAATTTATTGTGCCGCTGACGAGTCGGTCCCGCCACTCCCCGCCTCGCTTTTCGGTGTGTCCGGCGTCCCCGGTGCGTCCCCTGTGGGACGGGGACGAGCTCGGGGCGCCGGACACCGTATCGGGACGTGCCGGACAAAAATGGGCTTTGGAGGACGCGGCTGGAACGATTTTTCGGTCCGACGCGCTCCAAATCTCTTTGGGGGACGCGGCTGGAGATGCTCTTATGTTTTGAAATCAGTTTCCGTTGGCTAAGAATAATCACAAAGCTGAATCATGGTCAAAGGATACTTTTGCTAAACGGTCGTTCGAATAATCTTTCTTAGTCATGTCTTGCAGTGCGTTATCAGTTTTACTATGTGGTAATAGGTTATTCACACGATGCCCTCGAGAGTTACATTTTGTTGTGGTTTTGAACTTTTAATTCACCGAAGAAAGAGAGAGATGGAATCTGAGAGCTAGCTAACTAATACTAGGCCTTATTAAGTTTAATCTATATTGGACTTATAAATGGTTTTAAGAATGCAAAAATGTATGGAGGCCTAACTAGCTTTGCTACTGAAAAAATTATAAAATGCAGGTTTCTGCACTGTTTTTGGCTTTCGTTATAAGGGTAGGCGGATAATTGGAAATGACGAAACAACTTGCATTGTTCTCCAATTGACTGATTTGTACGGCGCCACAAGTTCTAATCTAGATCAACTGCATTCCGTGTTTTCCAAATTATTGTCATGTTTCTCATGGTGCTTAGTGCATAAGAAACCATGCTGTTCATTTCGTACAACAAAATGGCAGCATATGTTGTCTTAGTTTTTCTCAAGTTATGTAAAATTACTTGCAATAATTGTGGACTGAGGTGGAGCATTCAACACTCTATTAGTCGTCATTTCAGTTTCCCATAATCGAAATAGTTTGGCAATTTCTCTTATTCCAAGTGATGATGTAGTTGTCCTCTATATAGTGAAAAAAATCATAAATCGGAACTTAAATTTTGGGTTTAGCTTGAATATTCTTCTATCACATACTCTAATATTGTAAGGCGACTGCTTCCATAGACCCCCAAGCGAACAATTGCATAACCGTACCATTATGCACGTGCTCCTTCCGCCGGCGCTAGCGGGCCGGGTTAGGTTAGCCCCCGAAAATCCATGTCGATTGTACCCTTGTATTGTACTCGTTAAAAGGGTATACGTACGGTGTACCCTTGTACTCCTTGAAAGGGTATAGGATGTATGTACGTTTCGGTGTATGTACGTCATCGGTGTATACGTCCGATGGATCGATGTGGTGGTCCTCGTCGGTTGTCACTTTCCATTCTCACGTACCTTCATCAGCTCGTCGCAGCTGCCAGTCCGGCGATCTCTGATCTAGATCCGGCGTCCAACCTTGGCCCGAGTCCACCCCTCCCACGGCCGCCATTCATACCTAGGGTTTTGATCCCTCCGTCTTGTTGTAGCCGGTCGATCCCTCGCCACCGCCATTTGCACGTACCCCGGTTAATCGTAGCTAGCAGGCGTGGTTGGTTACCTCGGCGATCTCCTATCCTTCCCGCATCCGGTGGATCGCTGGCCGTCACAGCGGTGCGCACGACAATACGGCGGCGAACGTCTGAGTCATCCACCTCCGCGTCCCCACGATCAACATATAGGTCGTTCCATTGCAAGGCAGAGCACCGCCGATCCCAACTTCCCGTGGCTGCCCAGATTGCCACCGACGCCCAGAAGTGGTTAGCCCCCGTGCCACACTGTTATTCTATTCTTATTCCATGTATACTTTATACGATGTATTGTCGCATTTGTGCTTAGGGTGTAATTTGTTGTTCAAAATTTTACCAATTTTTTCCAAGCCGAGTTTTTATGTTGATTAGGTCAGTGATGTTGGTTTTATTTGATCAGATGGACGGCTCTATGGCTTCTGGGATTGACAATGAGAAAGCAACTACAGACGTTGATGACTCTAGATGGGAGGCTTTTGATATTTCATCTTCAGAAGATGAATATGAAGTACCTTCGTCTGATGATGATGATAGCATTTTTGGTGATCTTGTATCTGAGTCTGATAATGTGAGTCACTCACATTTTCATATTTTATCAGTACAATGTGCATGGGAATATTTTGTCCTTGAATTTTGCCTCCTTGTTGCAAATTTTGTAGATGGACATCGATGATGAAGACATCATAAGTGGTACAGATGATGAACCCACTTCTGAAAATACGAGTGATGTATGTTTTCTTTTATCTTACTTGCCTTCTTCCAGGTGAAGATGAATATACATGTAATTTGCTATTTTCCTACAAATTGCGCAGGTTGTTGTAATCAGAAACAGTGAGCTCACCTACTACGGGAATTCTGATTTGGAAGACTTTGCTTATGGAGAGGATGTTCCTGAGCAGTCAAAATCATTAGAAGGGGGGGTTTCACAGCTGTCAAAATATGAATGCAAAAGCGAAGTAAGATTTTCTTTTGATGCATTGCAATGCATAATAGAACAAATCAAAGTGTCAGTAACAATAACGCCATGTTTTTCATATTTGTTTAGGTGACAGGAAGTTCCCAGATGGACCATACTAAGCAGGAAGATAATAAGGATCCATATCATATTGATGCTGAAATGAGCAGACAGCGAAAGTATGAGGCTGCAAAGGCCATGATCTTTCTTTCCGAAGAGGCTGCCTATTATTTCTACAACAAGTATGCCAAAGAACATGGTTTTAGCATTCGACGCGAGAAGAAAAAGGAACGCCTTGATGAATTAGGGACACCCACCATGAGGTATAGGCGGTTTCTTTGCTCCAGGGCTGGGCAACGTGAAAGCAAGTACTTAGAAATGGAAGGCCGTACGTATAGGCACCGACCTGAGCCTCGCTGCAACTGTGGTGCCCATTTCAGTGTGTCGTATAACAGAAAAAGGGTGTTTGGACTGTTCTGAGATTTGACGACAATCACAACCATAAGCCTGCTACAGCTGATCAAATCGCTTTTCTTCGGTCTCATAGAAGATCAAGGCTCATCAGAAATCTAGGATCATGTCACTAGGAGCTGCTGGGATGAGATTATTCAACATTATGAGGACATTTATCAGTGACACTGGAAAATACAGCAGGGTACGATTTGTAAGAAAGGATCTTTACAACATGTCTTGCCGTGAAAAGAGGAAGATGATTGCAAAGGGTGACGCTAACACAACCATTGGCATTATAGAGAAGAGAAAGCGAGATGATCCTGAATTCTATTTTGATTACAAGCTTGGTAAAGGTGGAAAATTGTTACACCTGTTCTGGCGTGATTCTCAGTCTCGGCAGGACTATGCCGACTTCGGTGACGTGTTGGTGTTTGACAGCACGTACAAAACAAATCGGTATGCTATGCCGTTCATACCTTTTGTGGGAATAAACAATCACCGCCAGACTACTATTTTTGCATGCGCCATTGTCTCGGACGAAAAGGAAGTAACATACAAGTGGTTGTTAGAAACATTCCTGAAAGCCATGTATCAGCAGAAGCCTAAAGGGATCATCACTGATGGGGATGCTGCAATGATCGCCGATGTTGGTAAAGTCTTTCCAGGCGTGTGGTACCGTGTTTGTACGTGGCATATTGAGAAGAACATGAAGAAGCACATTGACCCCCTGGCTCACAATGAATTTCGGTCGCTGCTGTACTACACCACTTCGGAACAAGTATTCGAGGGGAGATGGAGGGCATTCGTCGAGAAGCACCAGACGGAATTAACCAAAGAATGGATGAAGAGGATGTATAGGAGGAAGAAGTTGTGGTCAGCCGCGTATCTAGCGAATGGATATTTCCTCGGAATGAAAAGCAACCAGAGGAGCGAGAGTTTGAACTCAACCCTACACACCCACCTTGACTTTGGACTGACAATGGTGGATATGGTTGTGCACTACGAGAATAACAGTAGCCGTGTCCGGGAGGAAGAGGCCCGCCAGGACACCATAGACTCTCAGACAGTACCGGTTGCAGTTACCACGTACAAGGATATAGAGATGTCTGCTGCCCGTAAATTCACTGCTACAAACTTCTACCTCGTTCAAGGGGAGCTGAAAAAGATTGGGGGCCTAGAGATTGTAGATCAACTTGGATGTGCTGGTGGGTTAACAACCTTCGTTGTGTCATGGATGAATAACCGTAAGTATTTGTTTTCAGTGGAGTATAGACCTGAAAGCAAAGAGGAAACAATAACGTGCAGCTGCCGAAGGATGTATCGGAAAGGGCTACCTTGCAAGCACATCTTGTTTGTTTTGCATTTTGTGGGGTGCTCTGAAATTCCGAACTATTGTGTTCTCCAAAGGTTCTCGAAGGATGCAAGGTATGGTTTGCCCTCGAGACGCGAGAGTGATTTGTACGGATGGGGATGGGAAGGGGTAGCTGAGCGGAGAAAGCATAGCGAGCTAACCCTAATTGGAGCAGAAGCTTTTGATGCAGCATTGCATGACCCAGAATCTTTCAGCGAGCTTATGAAATGTATGAAAGGCATAATATACAGGAGAAAAGGTGACCAGACCAGTGATACGTCCAAAACGTATCTACTTTCCCGAACACTTTTGCTATTGTTTTGCCTCTAATTTGTGTATTTTGGATGCAACTAACACGGACTAACGCTGTTTTCAGCAGAACTGTTCTGGTGTCTCGTTTTTGTGCAGAAATCCAACTTTATGCAGAAGGTCCTATTTTCCCAGAATATTGGCGGAGCCAGAAGGGGAAGCCAGGTGGAGGCCCGAGGGCCCCACACCATAGGCCGGCGCGGCCCAGGAGGGGCTCGCGCGGCCCTATGGTATGGCGGCCTCGGTCAGCCTCCGACGCCCTCCTTCGGACTACTTATTGCCTTCGACCTAAAAACGCACGGGGAGAAGTCGAAGTCGCCAGAAAGCCTCCAGAACGCCGCCACATCGCGAAACTCCGTCTCGGGAGCCAGAAGTCTCCGTTCTGGCACTCCGCCGGGACGGGGAATTGGAGGAGATCATCGCCATCATCACCACCGACGCCTCTCCATCAACCAGCCATGCTTCCCCCATCCATGTGTGAGTAATTCCCCCGCTGTAGGCCGAAGGGGATGGTAGGGATTGGATGAGATTGGTCATGTAATAGCATAAGATTGTTAGGGCATAGTGCCTAGTGTCCGTAATTGGTACTTTGATGATATTGTTGCAACTTGCTATGCTTAATGCTTGTCACTAGGGCCCGAGTGCCATGATCTCAGATCTGAACATGTTATTATTTCATCATGATATTCATTGTTTATGGTCTTACCTGCAAGTTGTATACACATGTCCATTTGTCAGGAACCAATGGCCCCGAAGTGACAAGAATCGGGACAACCGGAGGATGGTAGTGATGTGAGGATCACATGTGTTCACGGAGTGTTAATGCTTTGCTCCGGTACTCTATTAAAAGGAGTACCTTAATATCCAGTAGATTCCCTTGAGGCCCGGCTGCCACCGGCTGGTAGGACAAAAGATGTTGTGCAAGTTTCTCATTGCGAGCACGTACGACTATAATTGGAACACATGCCTATTGATTGCTTTGTACTTGGACACCATTTTATTATTATCTGCAAATGCCCTGCTATGATTGTTACATGAGTTTCTCTCATCCATGCAACGCCCGTCATCCGTCCCCGTGCCTACAGTATTTTAATTCTGCTGTTTACTATAATCACTACTGTTGTCTACATTGTACTCTGCTTTCTTTGTTATTTCACCTCTTGGTACTGCTATAAAGCTGTTACTCTTGATAAACTCTTGCGAGCAAGTCTGTTTCCAGGTGCAGCTGAATTGACAACTCATTTGTTAAGGCTTTCAAGTATCCTTTGTCTCCCTTGTGTCGAATCAATAAATTGGTTATACTACACCGAAGACTGCTGCGATCCCTATACTTGTGGGTCATCAAGATTGTTTTTAAGCGCCGTTCTTGCCGGGAGCATAGCTTTATTTGGAAGTTCACTTGGATTGATATTGTTCGCTGCAAATTCTCCATCATGGGTAAACCTCGCGATTCTAAAGTCGCCATATTACCATCCACTACAAGAAAAGGTACAACTCTGAGTACCTCTGCTACTCTTGATTCACCATCTGTGATAAGTCAACTTGTTTCACCGCCACAAGCTTCGCTTGGTGGTACTTCTGCTGAATCTGAAAAATCTCATAATATTGATAATGTTTCTGCTGTGCTTGATGATAGTGGTTCATTGGGATTCTTTCTAGATGCTACAATTGCTAGGTCTAGACAAATTGAAAATACTGAAACTCCTGATGTTACTACACCTGTTAATTCACCTGAACTTGATTATTCTAGCGATGATCCTGATGTAGATTATGTGGAGCTTAATGATGATCTTATTAATAGATGCAATGCTACTGCTGATGCAAGAAACATTAAAAAGTTTCTCACACAATATACTGTTAAACATAAGCTATCTCCTGATCCTAAATTTGCCACATCTCCTATATGCATTAAGGATAAAGATTATGATTTTTGTCTTGATCTATCTCATATAGCTATTGTAGAGAAAGCACCCTTTTGTGGTACTGAAAAAGAAAGTGCTGTAGAGCACATGAATGAACTTTCTTCTATGAGTAGCTTGTTTTCTGATGATGACAAGATGCGTACTTACTTTGTCATTAAATTTTTTCCTTTCACATTAAAGGATGATGCTAAAACTTGGTATAACAATTTGCCTCCTGGTTCTATTAAAAGTCCAACTGATTTGCGTGATGTTTTCTTTCGAAAATACTTTCCTGCTAGTGCTCAACATATTGCTTTACAGAAAATTTGTAGGTTTGATCAGGGAGATGAAGAGAAATTGCCTGCGGCATGGGCAAGATTTTGTTCTCTTATCAGAGCTCGACCTGGACATGATTTAGAAAAGAATGATCTACTTGATATATTTTATAGTGGACTAACCATTGAATCTAGAGCATATTTGGATAGTTGTGCTGGTTGTGTTTTCAGGAAAAGAACTCCAGACGAAGCAGAAGAATTATTGGCTAGAATAAGCCGGAATCATGATGATTGGAATACACCTGAATCAACTCCAACGCCAATATTGAAGAAGAGGGGTTTAATTGAATTGAATGATGAAGATATGATGGAAGCTAAGAAGTCTCTCAAGGAGAAAGGTATTAAATCCGAAGATGTGAAGAATCTACCTCCCATAGAAGATATATGTGAGATAATTCCCCCTTCATCCATGATTGAGGTAAACTCCCTTCAACGCTTTACTAGGGAAGATATTCCGTATTCGAAACCTCCTGCGCAATGCTTAGATGAGTTTGATAATTATATTGTTAAGCAAGAAAAATTTAATATGAGAGTAGAGAATCATCTAATGGAAAATTCTCAAGCTATTAGCAATTTGCATGATATAGTGGAGAGAACCTCCAATGATGTTAAGATGCTTGTTAAACATTTTCAAATGATTCAAACTCAAATTGATCAACTCACTAAAGTGCAAAATGACTTGCTAAAAAATAATTCTAAAGAGAAACATGCTTATGAAGTAACAACTAGAGGTGGTGTCTCTACCCAGGATCCTCTATATCCTGAAGGGCACCCCAAAAGAATTGAACAAGATTCTCAACGAATTGAACCTAGTGCTCCTTCTAAGAAGAAAAAGAAGAAGAAACATAAAAAATGTTGTAGAATCCTCTGAACCTGTTAATGATCCTAATAGTATTTCTATTTCTGATGCTGAAACTGAAAGTGGTAATGAACATAATAATAATAATGATAATGATAAGAATGATGCTTCTGATAAATAAGAGGTTGAAGATGAACCTGAAAAGCATGATAAAAATAAAAAGTATACTAAAGAAGATTTTATTGCTAAGAAACATGGTAATAAAAGAGAACCTTGGGTACAAAAGCAAATGCCTTTTCCTGCTAAGAAACTAAAATCGAAGGAAGAAGAACACTATAATAAATTCTGCGATTGGATGAAACCTTTATTCTTGCAAATCCCTTTGACTGATGCTATTAAATTGCCTCCTTATTCAAAGTATATGAAAGATATTGTCACTAACAAAAGGAAAATCCCCAATGAGGAGATTTCCACTATTCTTGCTAATTACTCTTTCAATGGCAAGGTTCCAAAGAAGTTGGGCGACCCAGGTATACCTACTATTCCTTGTTCTATTAAGAATAATTATGTTAAAACTGCTCTATGTGACTTGGGAGCCGGTGTTAGTGTTATGCCTTTTTCTCTTTATAAGAGACTTTATTTAGATAAGTTGATACCTACTGATATATCTTTGCAAATGGCTGATAAATCTACTGCTATTCCTGTTGGTATATGTGAGGATGTTCCTGTTCAAGTTACTAATAACTGCTTGATATTAATTGATGTTGTTGTGTTGGAAATGCCTGAAGATGATAATATGTCTATTATTCTTGGGAGACCTTTTCTTAACACCGCAGGGGCTGTTATTGATTGCAATAAAGGAAAGGTTACTTTCAATGTTGATGATAAGGAGCATACCGTCTATTTCCCCAAGAAGATTGATAAAGTATGTGGAGTCAATACTATTTCTAATGTGAGAACTATCAAAATTGGAACTATTGATTGTCCTATATATGAGCCTAAAGAAGGTTATCAAAATCTTATGATTGGATCCATATCAATACAATTCAAGGTAACATGATTGATTTGAGGTTTATTTCTTCATATGCTATGTAAAAATTATTCGGTGGCAAGACTTGATCAACCTTGTTAACGAATACTTTTTATATGCATAGAGGCGGTAAACAACATCTCTTTCTTCCTCCACTTGTCTTACTTGCTGTAGCACTTTTGATTTGCAAAGTTCCTTATTTAATTAGAGATTTCAAAAAATTTCCTGGCCAGTAATAATAAACTTAATACCCAGAAATGTGCATTTTTCAAAGTTTTCAAAAATTCACAAAAATTATACCGTTGGTCCTATTTTTCGAAAACGCACCTGGGAGCACCTGGAGATGACCTGTGGGGCACCCCAGGGTGGCACCCCACAGGCCGGCGCAGCCTGGAAGGGGGGCGCGCCACCCTGGCGTGTGGGCCCCCCTTTTACCCCACTTTGGCATCTCTTTCTCCCAGACTCTTCTCTCTCCCGAAAAAATCGACACCAGCTTTCTCTCACTCGCGTTTTTGCTCAAGAGCTCAGGATTTTTCGATCTCTTTGCTCAGCCCAGATTTATGTCTGAAATTTGGCACATTTGCTCTCCGGTATGTGACTCCTCCGATTATCCAAGTAGAATTTTGTTTGGTTGAGTATATCTTGAATATTTTGCTGCTGTAGGTAACATGTTTAGTGAGCTTGCATGCTTGTTCTAAGATGAATAAACTAGTTTTGATGCATGATTAGTACTCTAGCAAGTTCCTATAGTAGTTCCCCTTGATTATATGTCACCAAATCAAGTTTTATATTGTTTGTTGAAAAATTTCAGAAAATGGAGTGGAATAGATATCAACTAAGCCAACAAGAATTGGAGGTGCAACAAGTCATGAGAGTGAACCGTGAAGAGGGAGTATACCCCTCTTACTACCCGTGCACAGATTTCATGAGAAGCGCAGGAATATTGGAAGATGTTCAGAATCTAATTTCTCGTGCAGGGTTGAATGATTTTGTTGATGGAGAACCATGCCAATATGCAAAATTGACTATGTCTGTTGTGCAGGACTTTAAGTTCAATTGGTCGCAATCTAACCCCATGGTTCAGTATGAGATTTATAATAAAACTGTCAACTTGCCATTCAATGATTTTTGCACAGCGATTAGAGTACCGCAATGGGGATCATGCGAGAAGATAAGGGGATCGCCGCGAGAGCTCTTAAGCCTCTTCGAGAGGATTTGTTATGGAAGGAGTTTCTCAGAGGATGGTGGTAAAATTACTAGCATTCAACTCCCAGCTATCCGCTACTTTGCTTATTTCATTACTAAATGCGTTCTTGCTAGAAAGAGTGGTGGTAAACTATCTATCCAGGATTTAGCTTTTCTAGCTGCTGCACTGCAAGGTAGTAAGACTTATAATTTGGGGGCATTGATAGCCTATAGACTTGCTACTAACCGTGAGAAAGGTGGAATTTGTGGAGGTCTCATCGCCTCTCGTTTACTAGCTTTGCATAATGTAGAACCTCATCATCTTGATATTCAACTTTCCATAGAAAAACTTGACATAGTCTCTATGATTAAACATGAATTTGTTTCTGATTCATCTAATTTGGGTAACCTGTTCTACAAGATGACATTTTATAAGAAAGTTTGGAGAATAACTAAGAAAACTGAAAAACTAGTAAGATTGCCTGCGCATGTTCTATTTAACCTTGATTCCAGGGAGGATTGGTCAGTCACAGAAGGTGCACTGAATGCACACATAGAGGGAGGAGGCCATCATGCAAGAGACAACACGGAGGAGGCCGAGGAATACCTCGACTCATCATCCGATGCAGCAAGTTCCTCGCATCATCATGTTGGGCATGTGGAGCCCCCACGCTTTTCTTCTGCACAGGAACCTTACTATGACTACGCCATGCATTATCCACCGGCGAGGAACAGCGACCCTCGTTGGGGTTGAACTCCACTTAGGCCAAAAGCCTAAGCTTGGGGGGAGGTATACCGGCATCACTCATTCTTTGCATATTATGATTGCTGGATACTTGTACATACTTGTTTAGTTTGTTTGAGTGGTTTTCTAATGAGAGGGAGATGATATTTGGGGAAGTGCTGCCTGAAAACAGATTCTGGACTGTTACCTAAAAAATTCCCAAAAATAGCCAGAACAGTATTTTGCGAAGCCAATTTTTGTGCATGTTCCCCAGGTTGTTATCTAACTTTCATTAGTTGAACACTTTTTGATTTGAGCAGTGGAAGAATTTCTTAAAAATCGAGTACTGTACTGCTATCAAGTTTGACGAATTTCTGCTGCTTTGTGTTTATGTGACTTTCCTAGTTTGCCATTTCTTGTTTTTGCTTTGTTTCTTTCCCAAAACACAAAAAGACCAAAAATATTTCTGTTGTTTCTCTTCATCATTTGTTTGTTTTGGTTTCTTGCACTTGTTTCGCTTTATTTGCTATTGCTAGTTTGCTATAAGAAACCCAAAAAGATTTTGCTTTGTTTGCTTGTTTCCTTTTGTTCTTGTTTCCAATTCGAAAACACCAAAAATATTTGCTGTTCTTCTTTGGTTTGTAAAGTTCATCATGAGTTCAATGGTCTTCGGTGGCTAGAGCGTGGTTTTCATTTCATATTATCCAAGCTACACAAGTGAAAGGCAATAATGACGATCTACGACAATTGGATTGTGGTGAGAGGCTGGTATGAACTCTATTTGTTTTCATTTTTGTACATATACTCATCCATGTGAGCATGCTTAGTTGGTTCATGTGAGGTATATGTCATTTGAGAAAGTCTACTAGTTCATGATCTCTCATGTTTAGCTCTAATTTATTAATATGAGTAGCATGTCATGGATGTTCATAATCATGCTTGCATTGCTTTATTCATAAGTAAGTATGGCATTGTGGTATCCTCCTCTGAATAATTCATTTATATCGACTTGGCACATGCTCACGCATGCATATGACTGAACAAAAGTCAATTAAGCCTCGATGATTTACATTGCTTCAGAGTTCTTGTATCACTTTTATGCCTCCGTTAATTTATTTTGCCGCAAGCATGATTATGACAGTTAATGCTCTCTTGATTTGTCGTTCCCTAGTCTATTGCTAGCCTTCACTTGTACTGAGCGGGAACGCTGCTCGTGCTTCCAAACACCTGAAAACCAAGTTGTTCCAAAGTGTCCACCATAAATACCTATGCATGGCATTTCAAACCATTCCAAGTAAATTCTCATGCGCTACCTTTAAAACCTTCAAAATGCTTCTCAATTTGTGTTAATGTTTCATAGCTCATGAGGAAGTATGTGGTGTTTAACTTTCAACCTTGTCATTTACTCTTGACGGACTTTCATTATGGACTAGTGGCACATCCGCTTATCCGATAATTTTGCAAAAAGAGCTGGCAATGGGATTCCCAGTCCCAAATTAATTAACCTAAATAGACACTCCTCCATGGTATGTGATTGTTGGACGGCACCCGAAGGATTCGGTTAGCCATGGCTTGTGTAAGCAAAGGTTGGGGGGAGTGTCATCATAATAAAATTAAAATAAAAAGGCACTCCTTCATGGTATGAGATTGTTGGCAGGCACCCGAGGATTCGGTTAGTCATGGTTTGTGAAAGAAAGGTTGGAAGGAGTGCCACATAAACATAAAAATAATTCATGGGAGCCGCTCTTGGAAGTCCGGTTGGCGAGGTAGTTGGTGTACCCATTACCATTCGTTGACAACAACAAACACCTCTCAAAATAATATTACTCCTGTTTTAAAAATGAAAAACTCTAGCGCATGTTAATCCCTGCTTCCCTCTGCGAAGGGTCAATCTTTTACTTTTGTGTTGTGTCTCCATTCTTTCTATGAGCACTATCTTGAGAGCACAACTGTCATTCTTAGTATAATATGCTTGTCTCAAAATATGATTGATTGTGGTATAACTTTGATGCTTTTATCTTTGACAATCACTACTTCTAGTCTTTCTATGAACTTCAGAGGTGCCTGGGCATTTATGTTTTGCCGATCAAATACGGGCAAGCGAGATACCACTTTATCATACTCTCTTATGAACATTGCAATCCTGCTTATATACATGATTCATAATGCTTATTATTAATTGTTGGTACCTCTCCATGATTGACATAGCTGTTAGATGATCTTATTTGTATGCATCTCATTATGAACTCCCTAAGTGTTAGCCATAGCATGAGAATATATACATCATATGAGCAAATGTGTCCGTGAAAGTTCTTTTATCGCTCAGTTGTTAACTGAATTGCTTGAGGACAAGCAATAAGCTAAGCTTGGGGGGAGTTGATACGTCCAAAACGTATCTACTTTCCCGAACACTTTTGCTATTGTTTTGCCTCTAATTTGTGTATTTTGGATGCAACTAACACGGACTAACGCTGTTTTCAGCAGAACTGTTCTGGTGTCTCGTTTTTGTGCAGAAATCCAACTTTCAGGAAAATCCTCGGAATTTATGCAGAAGGTCCTATTTTCCCAGAATATTGGCGGAGCCAGAAGGGGAAGCCAGGTGGAGGCCCGAGGGCCCCACACCATAGGCCAGCGCGGCCCAGGAGGGGCCCGCGCGGCCCTATGGTGTGGCGGCCTCGGTCAGCCTCCGACGCCCTCCTTCGGACTACTTATTGCATTCGACCTAAAAACGCACGGGGAGAAGTCGAAGTCGCCAGAAAGCCTCCAGAACGCCGCCACATCGCGAAACTCCGTCTCGGGAGCCAGAAGTCTCCGTTCTGGCACTCCACCGGGATGGGGAATTGGAGGAGATCATCGCCATCATCACCACCGACGCCTTTCCATCAACCATCCATGCTTCCCCCATCCATGTGTGAGTAATTCCCCCGCTGTAGGCCGAAGGGGATGGTAGGGATTGGATGAGATTGGTCATGTAATAGCATAAGATTGTTAGGGCATAGTGCCTAGTGTCCGTAATTGGTACTTTGATGATATCGTTGCAACTTGCTATGCTTAATGCTTGTCACTAGGGCCCGAGTGCCATGATCTCAGATCTGAACATGTTATTATTTCATCATGATATTCATTGTTTATGGTCTTACCTGCAAGTTGTATACACATGTCGCTGTCCGGAACCAATGGCCCCGAAGTGACAAGAATCGGGACAACCGGAGGGGATGGTAGTGATGTGAGGATCACATGTGTTCACGGAGTGTTAATGCTTTTCTCCGGTACTCTATTAAAAGGAGTACCTTAATATCCAGTAGATTCCCTTGAGGCCCGGCTGCCACCGGCTGGTAGGACAAAAGATGTTGTGCAAGTTTCTCATTGCGAGCATGTATGACTATAATTGGAACACATGCCTATTGATTGCTTTGTACTTGGACACCGTTTTATTATTATCTGCAAATGCCCTGCTATGATTGTTACATGAGTTTCTCTCATCCATGCAACGCCCGTCATCCGTCCGCGTGCCTACAGTATTTTAATCCTGCTGTTTACTATAATCACTACTGTTGTCTCTGTTACTCTGCTGTTGTTATTTCACTACTGCTACTGCTATAAAACTGTTACTACTGATAAACTCTTGCGAGCAAGTCTGTTTCCAGGTGCAGCTGAATTGACAACTCCGCTGTTAAGGCTTTCAAGTATCCTTTGTCTCCCCTTGTGTCGAATCAATAAATTGGGTTATACTACCCGCGAAGACTGCTGCGATCCCCTATACTTGTGGGTCAACAACCAGTCATTCAATGGCTAACCATGAGGACGCACAAAACAGAGGAGATGCACCAGTAGTGGGTGATCCTGAACAAGCTGAGACCCAAGGAGCACCTAAACAAAACAAGAAGTACTATAAGGACAAGGATACGAATCAACAGACGTCAAAACATGGCAGGATACTGTCACACGAAGAGCGGAAGAAGGAGAGGTTGTGCACTGCTTGTAATCAACCAGGTCATAACAGAAACAACAAGATGAAGTGCAGGCTACATAAGGAGTGAGTATCTGGTTCAGCCCTACTTAAATAGCTTGCACTAATCTTCTACTATTTTATGTGCCACTGACTTGTGTGTTATTTCATGCAATGCAGATATGAGGGACCATCGGAAGTATGAGGAACCACCGGAAGTTCTGACAAGCATATGATGATTAATTGCTTGTCTACATTATGAACTACACTACTTGTTGCACTTGTCAAAGGGCGAATTTTGATACTTACAACACAACAAGGAGAATTTTGTTCACAAATAACATAGAGCACAACTTATGTTTTGCACACGTTGCGAATATGATTACAGGCTGCACAAATCACTGAATGATACTTACAACTGTCAACACCCGGATTTTTAGGTCCAGATACCTGTTATGCCATACATCGCAATCCCAGGAATATTGTTGTTGCGAGACATAACAGTTGAATATCATAAGTCATCATTCATTACATACCATAGTCGTCTTACAATTAGAGATCACATGATCCAATATTACACAAATAGTTGATCTATTGATCAACGGACACAAAGTTCATAGTTTCATAGCGGAAGCGTAAGTAGAAGGGACTCTCTAGTCCACAGGCCAACGTCTGACGTCAGAAGATTCCCTAGTTGTCGTAGGCGTCCTGCTGGTCGTCATCTTGATAGTTCTGCTCCTCTTCATAGTCTGGCCATTTGAATAGCCAGGGACACAGCCGTGAGTACTTTAAAGTACTCGCAAACTAATACTAATATAAGTGCTAACAATTCTAGTAAGGGGGTGCTAAGCTCTAGTTTATTTTGCATAAAGCCAATTTGAGTTCACAAACCTTTTAGTAAACAACTCTTCATGTACTAACTAACTCAAGTGGGAACATTAGTGTCATTCCCACAACTCCGTTGTGATTCAAAGTCAAGGTCACCTTTCAAGTTCAAATTCACCAGTCACCATTCACCATTCATAGTTTTTAGAAAAGTTCTGATGACAGAACAGTATGGCCTTCCCAACTGTCCATAACCGTGGACGCGGCTATTCGAATAGGTTTAACTCTGCAGAGGTTGTACACTTGTGCAACAAAAATTGCAATAGTTCGTCAGGGGTAACTGGCCCTGATTTATCGTACGCAGTACGCGAACTACCAATCCTAACCTTTCATTTACATACCATAGTATAGGCACCTCTCCCCATGAGTTTGGCCTCCCGGTGAAAGCAAACCGCCAACCCGGGAACTGCACAGGGCTTGGACGTACAATTCACCTCAATTCACGTCATTTCACTTTCAACGGAGGCAGCCTCGGCATAACCCCTATGACGCTTGTTCAGAGGGAACCCATACTAAGATACCTAAATTTCCAGCTAAGCCTTACCCAGATTCAGGTATTGTGGGGGTACTTGTAAAATTGGAATGATATCGCATCCGAACCCAACCATCAGTTTTTGTAAAGTTCACCAAGTCATTCACAGATCATATTCACCTTCAAAATCTTTCAATAGAATGACTCATCATTCCAAGGTTTTCAAAGTCATTTCATTTCACAAGTTCCCAACTAGAGTAGTCACTTTCAATTTAGCACTAGCATCTATGTATGAGGGGTGCTAAGTATTTTGCTTTGCTTCTAGGCTAACTTTGATACTCTTGTACTAATCCAATACTAACCAAGTGAATCATAAATCAGAAGTACTTTGATAAAACAAAAGTAAATAAAGCTTGTAAAGTAAAACTGGGAAATAGGATCATAAGCATAAAGTAAATGGGGTAATGCCTTGCTCATGGTGAGCTTTGCACTTTGCAAGAGTATTATCTTGCTTTGCTTGAGGGAGACTAACTTTACTACTCTAGTAAATTTCTCTAATTTGACCCAAGTTAACCATAAAAGTAACTTCTTGAGAACACAAGTAAAAACTTGTAAGATATAAACTTGGGATAGGCTTATGTAAGAAAAGATAAGATCCATGGTGCCTTGCCCCAAGGGGCTTTGCACTTTGCAAGAATATTAGCTTGCAACATTATAACTTGCAATAGTCTAGCTTGCCTTGGTTGAGGTGGTGGTCAAAGTTCTCTTCTCCTTCCTCTTTGTAGAAGACCTCCTCCTCCTGATAGTCTCCGGTACTAGCGTCTAAAATACAATACGGGGTACACAATCATCATACCAAACTTATTTACTAAACTAAGCACACACATGATTCACACAACTTAAACTAGCATCATACCTTACTATTAAGTTGGTGAATGTGTTTTTCTTATTTAAGAAAAATATTTTCCTCTCATACTAACTTAGGTGTTACTTTTAATTATTTAGAGAAATAACTTCCTCTCATTATCTTATTAAGATTTAATTTCTCTTATGAATAATATATGACCTAGGTTGACCAAAGTCAACCTTTTCATACTTATCATCTGAGAAGAGGATTTAAATGAGGTTCCATACCTCATGCAATTTAATCCTAACATGGTAGTGATTTAATGTCACCAAATAACTCAATATGAGATTATGTAGACCATGGTCACTACCTCATGTTGAATTACTTGAGAACAAGATTTAAATGAGAGGAATACCTCTCATATGATTTAACACCTAGTTGTAACTAAGTTAACAACTACTATTGAGGTGATTTAATATCATCAACAATTCATTTGAGACATATATGACCAGAGTCTCTACCTCATTTTGAATTGTTCATGACAAGATTTAAGTGAGAGAAAAACTCCCTTATTATTTTTAAATAATTTTGGACAATATCTTTGACTAGAATTAGCCATATAGTCTTTAATTTAACTAGGCCATGATCATTCAAATTAAGCATGGCATATTTTTGCATAAACAATTAGTGCAAGTGAAATGTGATTTATAGGAGTTGGAAACAACTCAAAAGCATTTCTGGTTGATTTTTAAGAATTATTCTAAGGAAGAAAAGTCTTTGTCTTCTTTATTTTTCTACTTTAATTCTACACCATATATGGGTTTGAATCCAATGGCATTGTGTAGAGAAAACTCTAAGCTTTCCAAATATAGAAAATTTGTAAAATTTGGCCAAGTAGATTTGGAGTTATTCAATTTTTAACACAGCATCAGTTTGCAATTTATCTAAAAAGAGTTAAACGAATTTTGAATTCAAACAGGGGGCGGGAAAAGAAGTGGGCCGGCCCAGCTGCGGCCTGGGACACGCATGCATGGCGCATGCACGTCGGGCGCAGGCGACGCACGCGGAGCGTCGGATCAGGATCCGACGGCGCTGGGCCGTCGTCTTCCTCCCGATGCTGCCAACTTGAGGGGGCCATAACTTTCACCTCGGAGCTCGGATTAAGGCGGGGTTGGTTGCGTTGGAAAGCTCTCTTCAAGGGCTACAAGATGGGGTAGGAGTTGGAGGCTATGGTGACAAAAATCTGGGCAGCTTTGAGGGTGGCCGCCGGGTGCACTCCGGCGATGTTTGGGGCCGTGGACAGGTAAGGAGGGAGGAGGAGAGGCTCAAGGAGGGAGAGGAGGATGCTGCTAGGTGGGGTGGTGTTGTCCAAGAGCAGGGGGAAGTGCTCTATTTATAGGTTCAAGGATGGAGAGGAGAGGGGATAGGGTGGCATAGGGTGGGCATGTCCAAGGTGTCAAGTAGGGGGCAAGATGTTGGAGGGGACAAGATGTTGGAGGGGACAAGGTGTTGGAGGGGACCAGATGTTGGAGGGGACAAGGGAACATGTAGAGGCCTAGTGGTGGTCAAGGTTGGACAAGAAACACTATTTCAAATAGTGTTTGCAATTATGCCTATTTGCAACTTGCAAGTTTTGTCAAAAATTTGGTTTGTGCATTATGGTTCAAAAATTTGAAAATTGGATACTTGGATAAGTTGCAATTGACCAGAGACAAACATGTGTGGTGGTGGAATTTTAAAAATCAAAGAATAGCAAAAATTGGCAAAGTGAGATTGTTGTTCATATTAACGAGTCTCCACTTTGCATGAGCATAGTTTTTGATCCAAGATGAATTTGGCATGGTGGTCTTTACCAAAGTTGTTCACCTTGATGTGCTCTTGGATGAAATGCAAAGCATTGGGAAAGTTTAGTTTGAAAAACTTGAAATAGAGAGGCTCAAAGTAGTGACCAGAATATAAATGGCAGATTTGACTATTATTGTATGTGAGCCAATTTTGAGTTTGAATTTGATTTGAATTGTGTTTCTTGGATTCCAAAAGTTGTAATAAGTGTTTAGTAGCATAATACAACTCATGGTGAAGACTAAAATGGTCTAGGGTCAAAATTTATAAAGATGGCATAAGCCATATGTGAGGGTTTTGTGAATTTCTAACTTTTATTCTTTTATTTTTCTTTGCTTCATTTTGACAAGAGTGAGGTTTATTTGGTGTTAGATTGAGTTAGGTGAAAGGTTCAAACCATTTTGAGGCAATGGAGGTGGCTAGGTCAAGATTTGATAATTTGGCTAAATGTGTATGTGAGTGAAAATGGGATTTTCTCCCTATTTGTTTTCTCTCCTTTTGATTTGATTTTTCTTGACTCCAAAGTGATTCTTACTAGTTTAGGAACATTTCCCAACCATTGAAACCATTCCAAAAGGTCTAGCTCAAAGATTTGCAAATTTGGCCATTACACATATGAGGTGACATGTCAATTTTTCTTATTCTTGTAATGTGCTCCCCTTGCTTCACTTGGGCAAGGTTGAGGGTCAATTTAGGGTTAGATTAGGTTTAGAGATGGTTTCACACCATTTGGTCAAAGTAGAAGTGCATAGGACAAGAATTGGTGAAAATGGCTATGTGTCACATATGCCTCTATGCATATGTGGCATTTGATTTTTAATTTGACTAGGCTTGACCCAATTGATGTTGTGGAGTGCTGAAATGGTATATAGGAGTGATCCAACCATTCACTACAAGTCTTAGGGTCAAGATCCTTAATTTCACAAATTTGATATTTTGCTCTCATATGCCTCTATGGCATTATTACTTTCTTTTTAAAATCTTTTGTTTCACTTTGGATTGGGTTTGAGAAATACTAGATAAGGTTTATGAAGGTTTTCCAATCCTCTAAATAAAGTAGAAAGGCCTAGGGTAAAGTTTTACAACAATAGCCATAGGCACATATGCCTCTATGCATATGTTTGATTTTATTTTGTTTCACACTTGAATTGGTTGGTAAGTGCCTTATTGAGTGTGTTGAGGTATTTCAATTCATCTACTCAAGGTAGACAAGGCAAAGCTCATCATTTTCAACAAGTATCCATAGGCTTGCATATGCCTTTTTCTTAAATAAGATCTTTCCTTTTTATTTTATTTCTCAAAGATTGATGACAAGAGGGATGAGGTTTAGGGTTTAATAAGTTTTGCAATGGTTCACCATTATTTAGCAAAGTAAGAAAAGGTAGGGTTCAAGATTTACATATTAAGGCTATAGGACCACATATGGCTTTTTCTTTAATTTAGGTTTCTCAAAATAGATCCAAATGATTTTTGAGAAGGTTAGGGTTTAGGGTTTTTCTTATTTGATTTCTTTCTCTTTTAATTTCATTTGGTTTGTGATCTTCACTTGATCACTTTAGGGTTTTAGGGTTTATCACATAAGCATAATAACACTCATCATGGCAAAAACACAAGTAATAGGTCGGAGCACTAAGCATAGCACCCTATATAAGAAAAGTTTTTGTTGGTTCTCATTTTTGGAAAAAGGAAATTTATTTTCTCTTTGTTTTGAAATTTGGGGTGTTACAAACCCTTCCCCCTTAAACAAATCTCGTCCCGAGATTTTAAGAAAAGTTAGGTTCCTAAGAGAGATTGGGCGATATGATTTAGCAGGGAACATACTTGGCATGGCCTGAGGTGCTTCTTGGGCTTCGGTGGCAGTCATGTTGTAGTAGTGGCCGTTGTTGTTCTGGTTCTTTCTTGCGGCAAAGCGGCGTTGGTTCTGAGCAGGTGCAGCGGTGTTTCCGGCAATCTTGGCGAGTCTCTTGGGGCACTCATTGGAGTAATGCCCAACTACTCCACACTCATAACAAGTGATGGTGGCCTTGTCCTTGTTGGCGACGGGGATGGCGTTGCTTCCAGTCCTAGGGCCACTGTTGTTGTTGTTGTTGTTGTTCCCGTTGTTGTTGTTGGTGTGATTGGTGTTGTTGTGGTTGCCTCCGGGCTTCGGGGGTTCTCCGTGGTTGTTGGTGTAGTTTGGGCGGTAGTGCTGAGCAGGGGGCTTGTTGTACTTGGGAGTATATCCTCCAGATGAGTTGTTGCGGTACTTCTGGGTATTGCTGGACCCATGCTGGTTCATCATCCGGCGTTTGCGGTTCTCGTTGGCTTGGTGAAGCTTGCCCTCCATCTGAATGGCAGAGTCCACCAGGGCTTCTAGGTCAGCAAAGGGAATGTTGACCAGTACGGTCTGCATCTCGTCATGGAGTCCGTTCAGAAATCTTTCTTTCCTCTTCTCATTGGTATCGGTGTCGTCCGGGGCGTACCTTGACAGAGTAAGAAATCTGTCGCGGTATTCCACCACGGACATCCTGCCTTGCTTGAGTTCGCGGAACTCGTCTCTCATCTTCTTGATCAGTCCTTGGGGCACATGGTACTTGCTAAACTTCAGCTTGAAGTCTTCCCAGGTCATGAACTGACCTCCGTTCATGGCACGGGTGCTTGTCCACCAAGCGCGGGCTGGTCCGGCAAGATAGTGGGTTGCAAACAAGACCTTCTCATTGGCTTCCACTCCAGCTACTTCCAAGTTATTCTCCATCGTCTGGAGCTAGTCGTCGGCATCGAGGGGCTCTTCGGTCTTGTTAAAGATAGGTGGGTTGGTGTTCTGAAAGTTCTTCAGTTTTGACCCAGGGTGGTCGTGGTTTCCATGGCCTTGGTTGGCAATGTTCTGCAAGGCGGTGATGTTGGCTTGGCGTTCAGCTCTTTCAGTTTCCCTGTCGGCAAGCAGGGTTTGCAGCAGTTGCATCATTGCGTCATTGGTGCGATTGGGAGGGGCCATATGAAGATATAGAAGATCATGAGATAAGAGGGAAATTTCTATGGTTTGTTTGAATTAAAGTTTACGAAGTTCAAAACTTAAATATTTGAGTAGTGTTGAGGGGGTATAACCAACAACACTTTTTCATTCATACCAAACATCACACATTACAAATCTAACACACCGTTGGTTTGAAGAACCATTCATTCGCTCTACGATACAAGGGGATCCTGATACAACTCACACCTACTTAAGTGCTGGGGTGATTCTACTCTTCCGGGTGGATTCTTCGTCTTCACGGGTGATGTGCTTGGCGAGAGGCGAGGGCGTTGTCCAAATCCCTGCGGGTTTTGTACAGCCTGAAGTCCTGGTGTGCTACATAGGGGTTCATCTCCGTGTGTGGGGGCATGGTCATTGATCGTCCCATGGAGTCATGTCTTGGGTAGTAGATGAAGCGAGTGTTCTTGACCTTGTTCTCATTTTGTCCACACAGACGGGAAATTGCTTCTTGCATAGCTCTGACTAGTCCTTCCTTCCAAGTGTTTCCCGTTACAGAAATCCAGATGGTTTCCCATACCGGGGCTCCAAGCTTTCTTCGTGGATCAGTAGAAACTTCCCACCGAGGTGTTCCTCCGGAGTGGTTGTTGAGGGGTATTCCGAAGAACTCGGGATACAGATGTCCTAGATATTCCACTAGTTGCTTCAAATCCTTTTCGAACCTTAGGTCGCCTCCGGGATCAAGCTGATAGAACTCCCATTGGTACTCCATCTGTGAGCAATTAGGATAAGTAAGTTAAAGAAGTAGTCAAGTGTGCAAAGTTTTAGGTAGTTCTACAAGGAAAAATTAGGGCATGAATTTCTCATTTTTGAAAAAGATCTCAAGGATGAGAGGGAGAATAAGTTTTTTTCAAGTATTCACTACTTTGGTTTTGAAACTAAGTTTTTCAGACGTCCATTCTAACTAGGGTCTTCTAAGGTCAAACAATGGCTCTGATACCAACTTGTCAACACCCGGATTTTTAGGTCCAGATGCCTGTTATGCCATACATCGCAATCCCAGGAATATTGTTGTTGCGAGACATAACAGTTGAATATCATAAGTCATCATTCATTACATACCATAGTTGCCTTACAATTAGAGATCACATGATTCAATATTACACAAATAGTTGATCTATTGATCAACGGACACAAAGTTCATAGTTTCATAGCGGAAGCGTAAGTAGAAGGGACTCTCTAGTCCACAGGCCAACGTCTGACGTCAGAAGATTCCCTAGTTGTCGTAGGCGTCCTGCTGGTCGTCATCTTGATAGTTCTGCTCCTCTTCATAGTCTGGCCATTTGAATAGCCAGGGACACAGCCGTGAGTACTTTAAAGTACTCGCAAACTAGTACTAATGTAAGTGCTAACAATTCTAGTAAGGGGGTGCTAAGCTCTAGTTTATTTTGCATAAAGCCAATTTGAGTTCACAAACCTTTTAGTAAACAACTCTTCATGTACTAACTAACTCAAGTGGGAACATTAGTGTCATTCCCACAACTCCGTACTGATTCAAAGTCAAGGTCACCTTTCAAGTTCAAATTCACCAGTCACCATTCACCATTCATAGTTTTTAGAAAAGTTCTGATGACGGAACAGTATGGCCTTCCCAACTGTCCATAACCGCGGACGCGGCTATTCGAATAGGTTTAACTCTGCAGAGGTTGTACACTTGTGCCACAACAATTGCAATACTTCGTCAGGGGTAACTGGCCCTGATTTATCGTACGCAATACGCGAACTACCAATCCTAACCTTTCATTTACATACCCTAGTATAGGCACCTCTCCCCATGAGTTTGGCCTCCCGGTGAAAGCAAACCGCCAACCCGGGAACTGCACAGGGCTTGGCCGTACAATTCACCTCTATTCACGTCATTTCACTTTCAACGGAGGCAGCCTCGGCATAACCCCTATGACGCTTGTTCAGAGGGAACCCATACTAAGATACCTAAATTTCTAGCTAAGCCTTACCCAGATTCAGGTATTGTGGGGGTACTTGTAAAATTGGAATGGTATCGCATCCGAACCCAACCATCAGTTTTTGTAAAGTTCACCAAGTCATTCACAGATCATATTCACCTTCAAAATCTTTCAATAGAATGACTCATCATTCCAAGGTTTTCAAAGTTATTTCATTTCACAAGTTCCCAACTAGAGTAGTCACTTTCAATTTAGCACTAGCATCTATGTATGAGGGGTGCTAAGTATTTTGCTTTGCTTCTAGGCTAACTTTGATACTCTTGTACTAATCCAATACTAACCAAGTGAATCATAAATCAGAAGTACTTTGATAAAACAAAAGTAAATAAAGCTTGTAAAGTAAAACTTGGAAATAGGATCATAAGCATAAAGTAAATGGGGTAATGCCTTGCTCATGGTGAGCTTTGCACTTTGCAAGAGTATTATCTTGCTTTGCTTGAGGGAGATTAACTTTACTACTCTAGTAAATTTCTCTAATTTGACCCAAGTTAACCATAAAAGTAACTTCTTGAGAACACAAGTAAAAACTTGTAAGATATAAACTTGGGATAGGCTTATGTAAGAAAAGATAAGATTCATGGTGCCTTGCCCCAAGGGGCTTTGCACTTTGCAAGAATATTAGCTTGCAACATTATAACTTGCAATAGTCTAGCTTGCCTTGGTTGAGGTGGTGGTCAAAGTTCTCTTCTCCTTCCTCTTTGTAGAAGACCTCCTCCTCCTGATAGTCTCCGATACTAGCG
Source organism: Lolium perenne (assembly GCF_019359855.2). NCBI lineage: Eukaryota > Viridiplantae > Streptophyta > Magnoliopsida > Poales > Poaceae > Lolium > Lolium perenne. Next base: position 130,427,735 of record NC_067248.2, read on the forward strand.
TCTAAAATACAATACGGGGTACACAATCATCATACCAAACTTATTTACTAAACTAAGCACACACATGATTCACACAACTTAAACTAGCATCATACCTTACTATTAAGTTGGTGAATGTGTTTTTCTTATTTAAGAAAAATAATTTCCTCTCATACTAACTTAGGTGTTACTTTTAATTATTTAGAGAAATAAATTCCTCTCATTATCTTATTAAGATTTAATTTCTCTTATGAATAATATATGACCTAGGTTGACCAAAGTCAACCTCTTCATACTTATCATCTGAGAAGAGGATTTAAATGAGGTTCCATACCTCATGCAATTTAATCCTAACATGGTAGTGATTTAATGTCACCAAATAACTCAATATGAGATTATATAGACCATGGTCACTACCTCATGTTGAATTACTTGAGAACAAGATTTAAATGAGAGGAATACCTCTCATATGATTTAACACCTAGTTGTAACTAAGTTAACAACTACTATTGAGGTGATTTAATATCATCAACAATTCATTTGAGACATATATGACCAGAGTCTCTACCTCATTTTGAATTGTTCATGACAAGATTTAAGTGAGAGAAAAACTCCCTTATTATTTTTAAATAATTTTGGACAATATCTTTGATTAGAATTAGCCATATAGTCTTTAATTTAACTAGGCCATGATCAATCAACTTAAGCATGGCATATTTTTGCATAAACAATTAGTGCAAGTGAAATGTGATTTATAGGAGTTGGAAACAACTCAAAAGCATTTCTGGTTGATTTTTAAGAATTATTCTAAGGCAGAAAAGTCTCTGTATTGTTTATTTTTCTACTTTAATTCTACACCAGATATGGGTTTGAATCCAATGGCATTGTGTAGAGAAAACTCTAAGCTTTCCAAATATATAAAATTTGTAAAATTTGGCCAAGTAGATTTGGAGTTATTTAATTTTTAACACAGCATCAGTTTGCAATTTATCTAAAAAGAGTTAAACGAATTTTGAATTCAAACAGGGGGCGGGAAAAGAAGTGGGCCGGCCCAACTGCGGCCTGGGCCACGCGTGCATGGCGCATGCACGTCGGGCGCGGGCGACGCACGCGGAGCGTCGGATCAGGATCCGACGGCGCTGGGCCGTCGTCTTCCTCCCGATGCTGCCAACTTGCGGGGGCCATAACTTTCACCTCGGAGCTCGGATTAAGGCGGGGTTGGTTGCGTTGGAAAGCTCTCTTCAAGGGATACAAGATGGGGTAGGAGTTGGAGGCTATGGTGACAAAAATCTGGGCAGCTTTGAGGGTGGCCGTCGGGTGCACTCCGGCGATGTTTGGGGCCGTGGAGAGGTAAGGAGGGAGGAGGAGAGGCTCAAGGAGGGAGAGGAGGATGCTGCTAGGTGGGGTGGTGTTGTCCAAGAGCAGGGGGAAGTGCTCTATTTATAGGTTCAAGGATGGAGAGGAGAGGGGATAGGGTGGCATAGGGTGGGCATGTCCAAGGTGTCAAGTAGGGGGCAAGATGTTGGAGGGGACAAGATGTTGGAGGGGACAAGGTGTTGGAGGGGACCAGATGTTGGAGGGGACAAGGGAACATGTAGAGGCCTAGTGGTGGTCAAGGTTGGACAAGAAACACTATTTCAAATAGTTTTTGCAATTATGCCTATTTGCAACTTGCAAGTTTTGTCAAAAATTTGGTTTGTGCATTATGGTTCAAAAATTTGAAAATGGGATACTTGGATAAGTTGCAATTGACCAGAGACAAACATGTGTGGTGGTGGAATTTTAAAAATCAAAGAATAGCAAAAATTGGCAAAGTGAGATTGTTGTTCATATTAACAAGTCTCCACTTTGCATGAGCATAGTTTTTGATACAAGATGAATTTGGCATGGTGGTCTTTACCAAAGTTGTTCACATTGATGTGCTCTTGGATGACATGCAAAGCATTGGGAAAGTTTAGTTTGAAAAACTTGAAATAGAGAGGCTCAAAGTAGTGACCAGAATATAAATGGCAGATTTGACTATTATTGTATGTGAGCCAATTTTGAGTTTGAATTTGATTTGAATTGTGTTTCTTGGATTCCAAAAGTTGTAATAAGTGTTTAGTAGCATAATACAACTCATGGTGAAGACTAAAATGGTCTAGGGTCAAAATTTATAAAGATGGCATAAGCCATATGTGAGGGTTTTGTGAATTTCTAACTTTTATTCTTTTATTTTTCTTTGCTTCATTTTGACAAGAGTGAGGTTTATTTGGTGTTATATTGAGTTAGGTGAAAGGTTCAAACCATTTTGAGGCAATGGAGGTGGCTAGGTCAAGATTTGATAATTTGGCTAAATGTGTATGTGAGTGAAAATGGGATTTTCTCCCTATTTGTTTTCTCTCCTTTTGATTTGATTTTTCTTGACTCCAAAGTGATTCTTACTAGTTTAGGAACATTTCCCAACCATTGAAACCATTCCAAAAGGTCTAGCTCAAAGATTTGCAAATTTGGCCATAACACATGAGAGGTGACATGTCAATTTTTCTTATTCTTGTAATGTGCTCCCCTTGCTTCACTTGGGCAAGGTTGAGGGTCAATTTAGGGTTAGATTAGGTTTAGAGATGGTTTCACACCATTTGGTCAAAGTAGAAGTGCATAGGACAAGAATTGGTGAAAATGGCTATGTGTCACATATGCCTCTATGCATATGTGGCATTTGATTTTTAATTTGACTAGGCTTGACCCAATTGATGTTGTGGAGTGCTGAAATGGTATATAGGAGTGATCCAACCATTCACTACAAGTCTTAGGGTCAAGATCCTTAATTTCACAAATTTGATATTTTGCTCTCATATGCCTCTATGGCATTATTACTTTCTTTTTAAAATCTTTTGTTTCACTTTGGATTGGGTTTGAGAAATACTAGATAAGATTTATGAAGGTTTTCCAATCCTCTAAATAAAGTAGAAAGGCCTAGGGTAAAGTTTTACAACAATAGCCATAGGCACATATGCCTCTATGCATATGTTTGATTTTATTTTGTTTCACACTTGAATTGGTTGGTAAGTGCCTTATTGAGTGTGTTGAGGTATTTCAATTCATCTACTCAAGGTAGACAAGGCAAAGCTCATCATTTTCAACAAGTATCCATAGGCTTGCATATGCCTTTTTCTTAAATAAGATCTTTCCTTTTTATTTTATTTCTCAAAGATTGATGACAAGAGGGATGAGGTTTAGGGTTTAATAAGTTTTGCAATGGTTCACCATTATTTAGAAAAGTAAGAAAAGGTAGGGTTCAAGATTTACATATTAAGGCTATAGGCCCACATATGGCTTTTTCTTTAATTTAGGTTTCTCAAAATAGATCCAAATGATTTTTGAGAAGGTTAGGGTTTAGGGTTTTTCTTATTTGATTTCTTTCTCTTTTAATTTCATTTGGTTTGTGATCTTCACTTGATCACTTTAGGGTTTTAGGGTTTATCACATAAGCATAATAACACTCATCATGGCAAAAACACAAGTAATAGGTCGGAGCACTAAGCATAGCACCCTATATAAGAAAATTTTTGTTGGTTCTCATTTTTGGAAAAAGGAAATTTATTTTCTCTTTGTTTTGAAATTTGGGGTGTTACAACAACACAACATGGATAATTTGTTCACAAATAACATAGAGCACAACTATGTCTTGGACACATCGCGAATATAATTACAGACTGCACAAACACATTAGTACTTGCCCCCTTGAGGCTTATCACTCCAAGGCTTGCTTCTTACGCTTGGTCATGGATGAAGATTCATCCTAATTTTTGCATCTGGGGCGCAGATGTGGTCTGATCTCTGGAGGTGAGCTTATCCCTCGTTCACTGTGTAGATCTTGTTGTATATCTCATAGCTGAGATAGCCGTCAATAGCTGCGTACTCGAGGTTCATCCAGGATAGTGGCCTGCATTCCCAGAAATCACGCCCTTCCTTCATTCGCCGGTTGTACTTGAACTCCTTCTTCATGTTGGCAAACATAGGATCAATGAGCTTTGCTGCAAGATCAGCCATTCCAGCCTGCGGTTGACCTTTAATCTTGAAAATGTCCTGGATGTCGATGTGTCTCTCTTCTGGAACATGAAGACCGGCCGCACGAAGAACTTTTGTGTCATTTCTTTTATCAACACTTGTAAAAGTGTATTGCTTGTGCTTGAGAAAAGTCAGTAGGCGCGGACATTGATCCTTGCACCTTTGTCAAGAGCAGCACAAATAAATTCAATAAGTACCATAATGAACACCGCAGCGCAACCATGGAAAATGTAGGGACGCTTTAAATATTCACGGAGACATATAATGATGAAACCCTACCTAATGTAGTGGAATACAAGAACGTGCTCCCTCATGGCGATTTGCATTACCGCCAACTTGTGTCCGCTAGAGTCATACTCGAGATCCAGACCAACGAACTTGAACCTGTCCTCGTCCTCGTCGAGCCAACCCTCGTACATACGAAGAATTCTATCAACAGTTGCTGACATAGGCATCCCAAATGGGCCTGCCGAAGATAGTACCCGGGGTTTACTGAAGGCCCACTACCCGAAGAATAAGAAGATTCGGGAGCCCAAGATATATCAAGGAAAGTTAAGAGTTGTAATAGGAAGTGTTATTTGTAATCTGGCGGGATGAGTTAGAAACCGTCCCGGACTCTGTAACTTGTATAGCACGAATCCCTCGGCTCCACCTCCTATATAAAGGGGGAGTCGAGGGACGAAAAGGGAATCGAATCATTGTCTACAAACCCTAGTTTTCATAATCGTCGAGTACTTTTCGGCTGAAACCTTCGAGATCTACTTACCCTCTACTTCCAACTAAACCCTAGCCTACAATCCATAGGCATTGACAAGTTGATACCTTGTCAATTGGCGCCGTCTGTGGGAACTAGAGGCGTAAGGATCTGATCTCAATGGCACGTTCAAGATCTTCGACATCGTCAACCGCAAGCAACACAATGGATCGAGGTAAACAGATCGCTGCTGGTCTTGTCGATTTTGTTCCTCACCCACCCTCCCGTTTGGATGCATATGCGTATCTGGCGGAGCCCATGGAGATGACGTTCGGAAGGTTTCACTTTCGCGTCGAGAAGGAGGGATCGTATCGTGTCGAAATTCCGATTTCGTCGGGATCGTCGGCGGTCGATTCTGATTTTTCAAGCTATGCATCGTCAACCGAGTCAGGAGAAGAAGAAACTTCGGCGACACGCTACGTCAACACTAGAGCAAGAGAGAAACTCGCCAAGATCTTCAACGACATATCGTTTGAGTCATCTGCGGACTCATATATAAGCGATGGCTCAAGCGATGTCGACAGTTACGACTTCATCGACAAATCTCTCACAGTGGGCAAGGTCTTCATCAATCTCAACGATGATGTCACCAAACCCAACATAGATCTGAGTACAAAGTATCATCAGATTTATGCCATTGAAGATCAAGAGGAAACATCTGAGGCTTTCGACAGTCTGGGAAATCCATACGTCGATCCCTCCAATCTGCGACAAGGCCTGGGCAACAAATACGTCGGGCCAGAGCCGCGAGATAGAGTTCAACTTTCACAAGCAGCGTGGGACAGAGCCGCGAGAGCTATGAACGGCACAGAACCAATGGCTACCACAGCCACACCAGAAGAATTGCAAGCATATCAATATAGGCTCGCACGAGCTGCCAGGGAATTGGAAAAACAGACAGCTGAGTTGAACAGGAGAAAGGAGGCAGCTTACGCATCCAGCAGAGAAGGGCAGATCTAAGTCGACAATCTAGAACTACGGGTGATAGCCACAGGGAGGCGCGGAACAGAGCAAGATCAAGGCTGCAACATATACCCGAAGCAGAAAGAGAGCACTTGGTCCAAAACCTCGACATGTCCTTCATGTCGATAGATACAAGAGGAAACATCATCCCTAAGACACCAGAGGCTGGGTATATGGCGACACATGCTTTTATCCTCGCATCTAAACCACCTCCAGGTGATCCAAGGGAAACACTGTACAATATGGCGGTAGCAGGAGTTGGAGCTATGGGGACAGCGTTTGTATCAACGCCTCCCGAAGGAGCGGCAAGGCAAAATAGTCCACGACCTGCAGCAGCAACGACAAAGACACGAAGGACCAAGTGGAGCAAGAGACACAGCAGCACAAGCAAGGGTCGACAGAGCGCGGCAAAGCAGAAGGGATCATCGGCAATCTCCAGAACTTAACGACGAGGATATGTGCGGCTTACCATACTTCACGAGGAGAGTCCGAAAAACTCGAGTCCCCTCAGGATTCAAGTTACCCGATAATTTCAAGAAGTTCGACGGCCTTCAAGATCCAGAGGATTGGCTAGTCGACTATCTGGAGACGGTAAAGCTCACAGGAGGAACCAGGGCAACAGCTATACAAAGCATCCAGGTCCATTTGAGTGGAGCCGCACGATCTTGGATAAAGAAACTCGCTCCAGGATCCATCGACAGCTGGGAAAGTTTCGAGGATGTGTTCGTCAAGAACTTCAGATCCACGTGCAAAAAACCCGCGTCATTAGAGGAGTTGAGAGCATGTCGACAAAAGCCAGATGAGCCAATGAGAAAGTACATCCAAAGGTGGAATATCATCAAAAACTCGGCAGAAAATATATCTGACGAGAGAGCAATAGATGCGTTTGTCGCAGGAGTCAGGCGTGGAGATTTTGTCGAGGACTTGGGAAGGACCAATCCAAAGACAGTATCCGCGTTAATGGAAATAGCAAATAAATGGGCAGATGGAGAAGACGCTGTCCACAACAAACGACACAGGTCGCCAGAGGAGGACCGCGGTCGAAACTATCAACCGAGGCGAAGATTTCCTCGGCAGTACCAGAACTACGACGCTCCAGGACAAATTTCGGCAGGATTTCGGACAAATACAGGAGGAAGCAATAGAGATGATTACCAGAGAAGCAATGAACAGCGAGGTGATAACAGGGATGATTCACGCAACAGGCAAAATAGCGGGCCTAGGTTCCCAAGGCCTTTCGTGTCCCCTGAAGAGATGATGAATGGACTGTGCCAGATGCACTTTTTCCTCGACAGCAACGGTAAAAGACAGTCAGGGCACTTGCAGAAAGACTGTCGAAATTTTCAGGCAATGTTGCGGTATGCAGAGAACGCTAATGCTCGGGCAGCACAGAGAAATCCTCGAGAACCTAGAAGCGAGATTCACTTGCCGCCTCCTCCCGCGATTACAGACGACAATCGGCATCAGCTCAGAATAGCGGCAGCACCTCCACCACCACCTTATGTTGATCCTAACTCCAACGGAGCAGTGTCGATGATTCAGAAAGGAAGGCCGTCCAATAGAGCTCAGAAAGTAATCTCGCGACAGGTGTTTATGGCAGAAAAAATGCGTCCACCAACAGTTGAGTACCTTAATTGGTCAGGACAAGATATCGGCTTCACAATAGCAGATCATCCGCAGCAAGTTCCTCGACCAGGGCAGTCAGCACTTATTCTGCCAGCAGTTATCGCGGGATTTGATGTCTCTCGAGTGTTCATAGACGGCGGCAGCAGCTTAAACCTTATGTATGCAGATACATTGAGGAAGATGAACATATCCTTAGCAAACTTGAAACCAACAGACACAAGGTTCCACGGCATCACACCGGAGAAACCAAGTTATCCATTGGGAAAGATCAATCTCGACGTTCAGTTTGGGACCCGAGAAAATTATAGAATCGAGAGGCTCAAATTTGAAGTTGTGGATTTTCCGTCGCAATACCACGCTCTGTTGGGACGACCAGCATATGCTAGATTTATGGCGGTGCCACACTATACATACCTGTTGTGGAGGATGCCTGGACCAAAGGGACCAATCACAGTCAAAGGAAGCTTTGCCTTAGCCGATAAGTGCGACAAGGATTTTCACCGGCTGTCAGAAACTTTCGGGATGCAAGCTGAGTACTTGGCGTCAAAAAGCATGACTGATTACGACGTACTGTCAGACGTTGGAAGGCCAAACAAAGAATCAACTTTCAGTACCGAGAAAAATTCAAAAGAAGTGCAGATTCACCCGACAGACCCGAAAAAGACGACATCTATCGCAAACGACATGGATATTGCATAGGAAAGCGCGCTCGTCGAGTTCCTCCGTGAGCACTGGAAAATCTTCGCATGGTGTCCAGCTGACATGCCAGGAGTACCCAGGGAACTTGCCGAGCACCACCTAAACTTGGATCCACTAGCGAGACCAATCAAACAACCTTTGCGGCGTTTTTCGGAACCAAACCGCAAAGCCATCTTGTCGAAATCAATCGACTACAAGAAGCTGGTTTTATCAAAGAGATATTCACAGAAGCCACATGGGTAGCAAATCCTGTGCTGGTGCCGAAGAAAAACACTAAGGTCCTTCGCATGTGCGTCGACTTTACGTGTCTCAATAAACATTGTCCAAAGGATCACTTTCCCCTCCCGAGGATCGATCAAATTATCGACTCCACGGCTGGATGTGAACGTCTTTCCTTCCTGGATGCATATTCTGGTTATAACCAGATCAGATTGAAAGAAGAAGATGAAGTAAAGACCGCGTTTATTACACCATACGGCGTGTTTTGCTACAGAACAATGCCCTTTGGTCTAAAAAATGCGGGAGCAACATATCAGAGGATGATGCAGAAGTGTTTGGCGACACAGATTGGGAAGAACGTGCAAGTATACATCGATGATGTCGTCATAACATCAAAAAAGGGGGCAACGCTGATCGAGGATCTCAAGGAAACCTTCGACAACCTTGATAAGTTCTGCCTCAAACTGAACCCGACGAAGTGTTCTTTCGGCGTCCCAGCAGGAGAACTTCTGGGGTTTCTAGTTTCAGCAAGAGGGATCGAAGCAAATCCCGATAAAATACAAGCTATCGTAACAATGAGGAAGCCAACAAAGTTGAAAGAAATACAACAGCTAACTGGGCGAGTCGCAGCTTTGAGCAGATTCGTCGCTAGGTTGGGTGAAAAAGCGTTACCATTCTACGCTCTGATAAAGCAAGGAGATAAATTCCAGTGGAACGAAGAAGCCGACAGAGCTTTCGAGGATTTGAAGCGCACAATCTCGACACCACCAATTTTGGTGGCGCCAAAAGAAAGGGAACCTCTCCTGCTGTATATCGCAGCCACGCCTCAAGTGGTGAGCACGGTGCTAGTTGTCGAAAGAGAAGAAGAAGGAAAACTCCACGGCGTGCAAAGGCCAGTATACTTCGTTAGCGAAGTTTTATCGCCCTCAAAACAAAGGTACCCTCAGTACCAAAAGATAGCATATGGAGTATTCACAACAGCACGAAAATTGCGCCACTATTTTTCGGCACACCCGATCATAGTGGTCAATGAAGCTCCCTTGTCAAATATATTGAACAACCCAGAAGCTACGGGTCGTGTCTCCCTTTGGGGAATAGAACTTTCCCCTCGGGACATCACGTATGAAAAAAGAAAAGCAATCAAGTCGTAAGTTTTGCCGGACTTCATCGCAGAGTGGATGGAGTTGCAAAACACAGGACCTCCAGACTTGTCGAGAACCTGGACCATGAACTTTGACGGGTCCAAAAGACTAGAAGGAGCTGGCGCAGGAGTAGTACTCATATCACCTGAAGGCGACAAGTTGAAGTACATCCTTCGGATGACGTTCCCTAACGCATCTAACAATGAAGCAGAATACGAGGCTCTCATACACGGGATGAAGATGGCGAAAGCCTGCGGTGCAACTTGACTAAAAATCTTTGGCGATTCACAGTTGGTGGCTCAGCAAGTTATGAACCAATGTGACGCAGTCAATGATAGCATGATGGCATACAAGGAGGTGTACAACGAGCTCGAGAAGTTGTTCGATGGATGCGAAGTAAATCATATTAGTAGATTGAGCAATGACGAAGCCGACGTTCTTGCAAACATCGGGTCGCAATGCCTTGCAGTCCCGCCAGGTGTATTCTGGGAAGAGATAACAGAGAGGTCCACCAAATCGACAAAATTAAAAAAGAAGGAGAAGAAACCCTCGGGGGCTGCCAAGGAAAAGCAAGAAGAAGAAGAAGAAGAAGATCAGGACCTGGTCATGGTGATACAGATACCATGGATGCAACCGTACATATCGTACATACTCAGAAAAGAAATACCCGATGATCCAGTTGAGGCAAGGCGAGTAATTCGACGCTCCAAAGCTTTCACGGTGGTCAAAGGAGAATTGTATAAGCGAAGTATTTCAGGCGTCTTGCAAAGGTGTGTCACACCCGAAGAAGGAAGAATAATTCTGAAGGATGTACACGAAGGAATATGTGGCCACCACGCAAGTAGTCGAGCTATTGCAGCCAAGGTTTTTCGGGCAGGATTCTACTGGTTGACAGCAATCGAGGACGCCAAGGACATAGTAAGAACTTGCGACGCGTGTCAAAGGTTCGCCGCAAAACCTCACTCTCCAGCAGCAGAGCTAGCACCAATACCATTATCATGGCCCTTTGCTCAATGGGGACTTGATATGGTGGGCAAGTTACACAAATCCTGGCCAGGAGGAAAGGAGTATATGCTAGTAGCTGTCGACAAATTTACAAAGTGGATAGAAGCGAAGCCGATAAATTCACCAGACGGAGCATCCGCAGTAAAATTCATAAAAGGCCTCGTCTTCAGATTTGGAGTGCCCCACAGCATCGTCACAGACAACGGCAGTAACTTCACATCCCACGAATTCAAGGATTATTGCGAAGAGGTGGGTATCAAGTTGCACTTTGCGTCAGTTGCACATCCTCAAACCAATGGGCAAGTCGAGAAAGCCAATGGCATCATCTGCAATGGCATCAAGAAACGCTTGTTAGGACCACTGGAAAAAGCTCGGCATACCTGGCCAGAAGAACTACCAAGTGTGTTGTGGAGCATCCGAACAACACCAAACACAGCAACACAGGAAACTCCGTTTTTCTTGGTTCATGGAGCAGAAGCAGTACTACCAATCGAGATAGAGCACAACTCTCCACGCGTCGTCGAATATGACGAAGAAGTGTCGAGAAAAGCGCTAGAAGACAACGTCGACGCACTTGATGAAGCTCGAGACGAAGCATTGTCTCGGGTAACCAAATACCAACAGGACTTGAAGAATTACCACAGTCGACGTTTGCGGCCAAGATCTTTTCAGGTGGGAGACCTAGTTCTTCGGCTCACGCAAAAAAGTCATGAAAAACTCGAGTCACCATGGCTTGGCCCTTACATTGTCACGGAAGTAATCGGAGGAGGAGCATACAGGATAAAGGACAAGAAGACAGGGGTGGAGGAGCCAAACCCCTGGAACGTGGCGCAACTCAGGCGGTTCTACGCCTAGAAGTCGAAATATAGTCCTTGTAAAACTTCAATGTACTGAAACGCCCGCGAGTTTTCAGACGCACTCTTTTCCTTTTTCGGGGCACCGAGTGGGGCCGGGAAAGGTTTTTAATGAGGCGGGCTCGCGGTGCTGCAATATAATAAAGATAGTGTCAATATACCTTTCTCTTTATCGACATGTTCAAAGTCTTCGCTCCGACGAATTTCAATATAGTTCATCAAAAAAGAAAAAACCTTGCCTTGGTATTAAAATACCTCGTGAGTCAATAAAAATACAAAATAGTACTCAATAAAAAAAAAGCTCGGGGGCTCATATTCGCCATAAATATATAAATTCCTTGGTTCAAAACCTCGCAAATATACAAATACAGTAAAGAGTCACCGAAACACTCGGGGGCTAGACAAACATAGAAATATAATGATTGCTTCACAATATAATCATAGTCATGGGTTACAAAGAAGAAATATCTACAAGAGGAAAATAATTAGTCTTGATTCAATATGTCATCAAGAGTAACTCTGTTTTCTTCAGGAGCAGCGCCAAGAAAATCGGCATAATGGCCATCGGCAAAAAAGTCGTCGTCCATCCGAAGAAGGTCCTCAATCATTTCTTCGGCTACAGGCGTAACCTTCGTGTTAATCCTGTCAACACCAACTCTTCGACGTTTTACCTTTTGATGAACTTTCGCGACAACTTGGGTAAGGTCAAGATTTGAGTGGCAGATCTGGAGCATGGTAAGAGCAAATCTGGCGCCAGCTACCAGTTGAGCTTTGACAAAATCATGGATACTGCGAGCATCCTTGAATCTTTCCATCAATTCAGGAAGAGTTTTTGGTTGGACGTTCCGAGGAAACATGGAGTTGTAAACCATGGACAAGGTCTTGGTACAAAAGTCAAGGAAATCGCGAGTTTGAGAGGTGCGATCTTGAAATCTGACAATTTGGCGGGTCCTCTCTGGGGTAGCCCAAAACAAAGAACCATGGTCCAAGGAAAGGTTAACAAGGAGGTTCGTCCTAGCATTTACCCTCTCTTCCTCGGCAGCAGCATCAGTAAAGGAACCTATCAAAACAATGAAGTGGAAACACTTAAGAGACATAGCACGAAGATGAAAGATATCGGAGGATGAAACAAGCATACCCGACATATCTGCACTGGCTTCATTCATTAATTCGAGCATAAAATTTTCTCGAGTAGTTGCCTTTTCAGCCTCGGAAGCAGCAATTTCCTTAGCAGCCACGGCCTCGCGAGCTTGCTGAAGAGCAACTTTTTCGGCTTCAGATGACTTACGAGATTGCTCCATCATCACAAGTGTTTGCTTCTTCGCATACTGAAGTTGCTGTCGAAGTTCATCCAGTTCTTGCGATAAGGTATCGTCGACAGGTGCAGTATCAGCAAAAGCTCTCCTCGCGCGAGAAGAAGAAGGCGAAACATTGGAAGGAGTGGAAGATGGAGTATAGTTATCAAATATCAACTGAAAGTTAAACAAGACAACATCAAACAACAAGCAAAGATAGAGTTTTCATTAATCTCTTGGAATAATTACAAGGGCATTACAGTGGAGCTAAGGAAGTACGTGTCGCCAAATGACTACTTTGGCGACAAGAGCAAAAGAAACAGAAAGAAAAACAGAGACATGCAACTAGACCTCCGGCCTTGACGAGCTAGGAGTCGACGCTGGTTTAATCCCGAGATAGGCCAAGATCTTCTTTGTGTTGGGCTTGGCTGCCTTAATCAGCGACTTCCACCTTGATTGCTCAATCTGCTCGGTGTCGCCAACTTTCATCCAGTCAATAGTTTGTTGACTGTCAGCAACCAAAGCGACAGTGTTTTCCACGGCAACCTTCATATTTTCTTGGCGCATCTTCAGTCCAAGGTCTTCCGGTAAATTGAACATCTTGGCAAGGTTAAGGAAAGGCGCGGGCTCCTCTTTCTTCGGGAAGAAGTAGGGGAACAATGCCGACAATACCGCATTAGCATTTGACACGCCTTCACGAATCTCGGACCCATGAAGCTCCAGATAAGAAAGTGCGTCAAGGAGAGGGTCATCGACAGGATTCGTCAGATCAAAGTCTTGGTTTGTTTGGGCTGTCAAGGAAACAAAGTGTTGGTCAAGCAACAAGAAACAATGATTCTCATAAAAATAGAAGGGGTCAGCAATATTACTGAAAGTGCGGTGACTTTGGGTTTTCAGGTGCTTGAGGATCCCTTGTTCACGAGAAGCTTGCGCAGCTTTGTGCTCGTCTAAGGCAGATGTAGCATCCTCAAGTTTTTTCTGCAGTTCCTCGACACCAGCAGCTTTCGCCTTGGCTTCATCAGCTTCGGCCTTGGCTTCGCTAGCAGCGAGTTCGGCTTTCTTGCGAGCCGCTTCACTTTGCTCAAGTTTTTGAGCAAGTGCGTCGGCACGTTCGTTGGCCTCTGCAAGTTTCTCTGTCGAGATATGAAAAAAAGAGAGAAGAAAGATCAAAAATCGCGACAAGCAACAGGAGCAAAAAGTCAAGGAAAAACGGCAAGTTTAAAGGTCGTTACCTTCGGCTCTGTTAGCATATTCACGGTACCCAATAAATTGGGAGCCGATGCGGAGAAGCTCTTTGATCATGGGCTATTCAAGATGAACACAGCAAGAGAAACATCGGCATGAAAAAGAGAGAAGGCGTAAAAAAACAAAATAAGGAAAATATAGATGTCGACAAGCTTACATCATCTAAGAGCAGAGTCGACGAAGGCCCAAGCGAGGGCAGGTTCAACAATCTTTTCAACCCTTGTCCTTTTTGGTGAAGGAGCAAGGGGGCTTGATGGTGGAGTAGTGGTGACGACGTTTTGTTGAGGAGGCGAGGTTTCTTCTCCTTCAACTAGCGTGTCTGAGGCAAGTACAGTACGTGACGTGCTTGCCCGAGGAGCCACGTCAGTAGTTGGTACTTCTTCCTCGTCATCACTGTTGATCAAAAAATCGGCAGCATAAAAAGCAAGACAAGATAAATATTTCGAGTACAAAAATAGGGAGAAATAAAGACGACTTACGAGCTGACGAGGGATTCAATATAAGGATCATAAGCTGCCTTCGGATGAGAAGGAACAACTTCTTCAGCCTTAGAGGTGCCAGAATCCTCGGCATCATTCCTTTTCCTTTTGTTCCTTGGAGAAACAGCAGGAGGAAGGGATTGCGTCGACTCACTGGCTTCAGACTCAATTTCTTTTTCACGGGAAGCCGCAGATTTGTGAGAACCCGCGACTTCACTTTCGGGAATAGAAGAACCTTGAGTATCTTCGGCAACGATGGCCTGTTCTTCGACTTCTCCACCCTCAGGAAGAGGAGGAAGGGAAGTCATAGTAGGATGGTTCTGTAAAAAATAGTGACAAAAGGAAAATTAAAGAGATGCCAATACAATGAGATGTAGAGAAAGTGCGGAACAAGATAGAAACTCGGGAAGACAAAATACCTCGGGGAGTGGATTGGCGGAGCTGTATGGTTCCACGCGACAAGAGGAAGGAATAGGGTCCTTGCCCAGGCGAGAAAGTCTTCGAATTAACTTCTCCAAGTCCTTTGAGGAAAGATCACTGGAGATTCTGTTGGCGTCGTTTTCGCCAGAGTACGTCCAAAGGGGATTTTTGCGAGCCTGAAGAGGCTGCACTCTAATCCTAAGGAAGTAGGCAGTGATTTGAACACCAGACAGCTCTTTGCCTCGAGTGTTTTGAAGCTGATGAATACGAGACATGAGTGCCTCTGTCACCTTTTTCTCTTCCTCGGAAGCTTCGGCATCCCAGGAGCGGCGGCGCTGAATTCTGGCACTTCCGTCGAAAGGAATTATGTTGTGTTCAACAGAGTTGGCGCTTTCTTCGTGAATGTAGAGCCACTTTTTGCGCCATCCTTGGACAGAATCAGGAAATTTGACGTCGAAGTAATCGACATCAGTTCGGACACAGATAACAACGCCACCTATGTTATAGGTGACGTTGTGGGAGCCATTGCGGCGGAGGCAGAAAATGCGTTTCCACAGAGCCCAATTAGGAGGGATTCCGAGGAAGCATTCGCAAAGTGTGATGAAAATAGAAATGTGAAGGATGGAATTGGGGGTCAACTGGTGCAGTTGAATCCCGTAAACGAAAAGAAGGCCACGGAGGAAATCGTGAATTGGGGCCGAAAGGCCGCGGATGAGGTGATCAACAAAACTAACCCGGTACTCCATTGGAGGCTTGGGGTAGCTTTCTTCGCTGGGAAAGTGGATGGCGTCCTCCTTCTTCATGAGGCCAAGCCTCTTCAGCATGTTGGTGTCCTGGTTGGAGATTTTAGATCTCTCCCACTCAAGATCCTCGGCGGCCATCTTGGATTCCGGAGTACTGTGGCGAGTGAGTCGCGTGCGTTGTGGCATCAACGGCAATGGGCAGAGCAATGCTCGTAAGTGCGGAAGATCAGAGAGAGTTGGGCGCAAGGGAAGCTTTTGCGAAGAGGAACAGATGAGCGGCGCAAGCGAGGGGGTGAACGGAGGTTGAAGAAAGGTTTATATAAGAATCGGGTGAAGTAGTGTGCCGTTGGATGAAGAAATCGTGTGGTGAGAAAAAGATCTTCTAGATACAAGGGTAAAAAGGTATTTTTACTGAGATAGGCGTTACCGTACGTGCGCCAGAAAAAGCGGAGGACGTGTGTCCCCCACTTGCCCGACGTGTCAACATGGTGGAAACAATGGACCCACAAGGCAGAAAAATCAAGACTACTAACAGAGATGAAGCAATTTTGTTTAAGGGAAGCATGTCGACAAGAAAAATAAAGGAAGATTGGCGACAGGAGGAATTATTAAATACTTCGGGAGCCTTTGATCAAATACAAGTTTTTGCCCAAACGCTCGGGGGCTACTTCGATAAAAAGTAAAATTTCGAGTATGACAATATAAAAATTGCGGGAGCCTACAACCAAGCACAAGTCCTTGGCTGTAGCCTCGGGGGCTACTCCCATCGGGAGCGCTGTTCGCGCACCCGAGAGATAAAAAAAAAAGAGAGAGATCATATTGAGAAATAATGACAATATAGCGACACGGTGGACTAAAATGTCGAGCCTACAACCAAGCACAAGTTCTTGGTTGTAGCCTCGGGGGCTACTCCCATCGGGAACGCTGTTCGCGTGCCTGATGAAATTAACAAAGGAAAGATAGAAAAGCAAGAGAGTATATTTCGAGTTATAACTAACTCTACATATACTCCCATCGGGAGAGCAATATAAGTCATATTTGACTCGATAAAAAGTGTCATTCCAACAGCCGGAAAAGCACTCGACAATATATTCTCAGAACGTCAAAGTTGCGATCAATTTCTGAATGCCGCAAATTTGCGAAGGTAAGACCCCAGATCCGTTCTGCTGGGCGTGGCATCGCCGAAGACTGCGCTCTGCTACTTTTATCCGTATCAACAGATACGAAGAAAAATCCTAACGGACGCGTTAGGTACCCGATAAAATTTGGCGGGACTCGACGAATGGTAAGACCTTAAGCGGCTTTGTCGAAGTTTACACCAGTATCCCGAGATCATGTCCAGGGACGTGATTTTGAAGTAGGTTTTTGCGGATTGCCACTAGAGCAGTTAACTAGTACCTGATCCGTCAGATGAACTAGCCCCAACTACCATTATCCCTGTACAATATAGAATTTTATGTGGGGAAATATAAAAAGTTAAAGCGTTCGAATAAAAATAAACAGTGGAGATTTTCCCTGATTCTACGATTCAAGCAAAATCTCGGGGGCTACTGACATAGGCATCCCAAATGGGCCTGCCGAAGATAGTACCCGGGGTTTACTGAAGGCCCACTACCCGAAGAATAAGAAGATTCGGGAGCCCAAGATATATCAAGGAAAGTTAAGAGTTGTAATAGGAAGTGTTATTTGTAATCTGGCGGGATGAGTTAGAAACCGTCCCGGACTCTGTAACTTGTATAGCACGAATCCCTCGGCTCCACCTCCTATATAAAGGGGGAGTCGAGGGACGAAAAGGGAATCGAATCATTGTCTACAAACCCTAGTTTTCATAATCGTCGAGTACTTTTCGGCTGAAACCTTCGAGATCTACTTACCCTCTACTTCCAACTAAACCCTAGCCTACAATCCATAGGCATTGACAAGTTGATACCTTGTCAGTTGCCGCCTCATTGGTGTAGACGACATCGATATATGTCGTCCCGTGCGCAAGGATGCGGTAATTCTCCGTCGTGGACTTCTCGTCTCCGGCCACGACGGAGGAAGAGGAGATGCCATGGACAGCGTGTGAGGAAGGGAGCACTAGGATGCGGTAGATGAACGTCCGGGGTTGGGACAGAATGGTGGAACTGCCACAGTATCAGGTGGGTATAGGGGCGGGAGGCGAACATGCAGTTAGAGGTCTGGCGGCCCATTGGCTCGTTACATGTCTGACGGCCTAACTGAAAAGTTTTTTAGTTTTGATTTGAATAATCTGCAGCACATCTGGTTAAATTCAAAAAATTCAAAAAAGTTTTAACCAACGGATTATGTTCACAAAAACGTGTGACATATTGGATAAAAAAACTGGATTTTTTTCGAAGGTCGAAAAATCGACTAGCTTAGAAAAACTGGTTTGATGTAACCCAAATGGTTCCATTTCTAAGAATGTGGATTTTTCGACCTTCGAGAAACGCTTCAGAAATTTTTGCACACACTCTCGTATCCATCCTAAGACGAAGTGTTAAGTTTTTTTCATTTTTTGAATTTCTGTGAAAATAAACTATTAAATTTCAGTTAAATTCAAGTTGGAAAAAAAACAGAAGAAAACTAGAGAACCCTGCTAGATGGGCCATGAGTATTCCTTCCCCGCGTCCATGCTCTACGTTAATGGGCTTAGTTCAAACCGCGTTACATGTCTGAAGGCCTAACTGAAAAGTTTTTTAGTTTTGATTTGAATAAATCTACACCACATCTGGTTAAATTCAAAAAATTCAAAAAAAAATTAACCAACGGATTATGTTCACAAAAAAGTGTGACATATTGGGTAAAAAAACTGGATTTTTTTTCAAAGGTTGAAAAATCGACTAGCTTAGAAAAAGTGGTTTGATGTAACCCAAACGGTTCCATTTCTAAGAATGTGGATTTTTCGACCTTCGAGAAACGCTCCAGAAATTTTTGCACACACTCTCGTATCCATTCTAAGACGAAGTGTGAAGGTTTTTTCATTTTTTGAATTTCTGTAAAAATAAACTACTAAATTTCGGTTAAATTCGAATTGGAAAAAAAGACAGAAGAAACTTGAGAACCCTGATGAATGGGCCATGAGTGTTCCCTCCCCACGGTCATGCTCCACGTTAATGGGCTTAGTATCAGCATCACATGTGCATTTAGGGTTGAAACAGAATTAACCAACGTATTATGTCCTAAAAAACGTGTGACACTAAAAAATAGTCTGAATTACAAAAAATATTTTGACTACAAAACGCACGAAATTTTTTGCTGACATAAAAATAGTACAACCCAATACAATGATGAATTACAATTTCTCCTTTCATTCTATGAGGATTCATCCATATGCATATCTTATAATGTGATATCTTCAATCTCAAGCCTGATGCACAAATCTCTGAACTCAATCTTCAAACATACTAATGAACCTATCACAAGATGAGCTGCTACACAGAACACATTCCATCCATCTACAAACTCAATATGCTGCCCCTTGTAGATTGTATAAGCTCCAACCATTTGTCCATCAATAGATCTACTATAAAAAATAGCAGCACCTTCTCTCGGCCTATAGTATCCACGAGCAACATCAAAGGGAATGAGCTACAAAAAAGTAAAATATAAACAAACAAAACGATATAACTGTTAGTATGTTATGAATGAAACTTAAA
Organism: Lolium perenne; assembly: GCF_019359855.2. Classification (NCBI taxonomy): domain Eukaryota; kingdom Viridiplantae; phylum Streptophyta; class Magnoliopsida; order Poales; family Poaceae; genus Lolium; species Lolium perenne. The sequence continues at coordinate 130,446,867 of NC_067248.2, forward strand.
AACAGTGATCCAATAATAAAAACAAGTGAAAAAGTTACTAACCAAACGAGTAAGAGAAGATTCATTCAACCTCGTCACAAAGAACTGAGGTACTTCAAAGAAATCAAGGAATTCGCTTTCCTCCACTTTATTTAGCTCTTTGAATATAGCCCATGTAACTGCATTCATCTATGCGGAGTTAATATCTAGCAAATTTGAGAAAATGGTTTTCTCAAAAGTAACTCTGCAGTACTCCAAAACCTCCCAACAATCTGAACAAACAAAAAAATAAAACAGAATGAACAATGAGAAATATGTGAAAACAATATCACAATAATAATTAAGAAACAAAGAAACATGCCTGGTAACTGAACCCATGGTTTTTCCTCACGATCAGCATTGAATACAACAACTTCAAACTTGGAAGCAGTTTCATCATATGTAAACTCCACAATGTTATTTTCATCCATAACGTAAGCGTCTACAAAAGAACTCCAGAATGGTCCACAAAGGTAAGTTCTTGCTTCAGTCTTCTCCACATGGAAATGATAAACAGAACCATGATTGCATTCAGCAACAACCCACTTATCTACTAAACTATGTAGCATCTCACTAGCATGGCAAGGCACGGCCTAAAGAGTTGAAAAAAAAACAATTTATTTAGAAAAGATCCAAGAAACAAATGCAAGTAGTACTAACTGTGGAAAAAAAATGTATATCTAGTTTATACTATGCAAAACGTACATACAATTAGTTCTTCAAACAAATGCACCATCGCTACATCGAATGAAAATGCACGACGCTTGGACCGGAAGCAGTTAGTGTCTGGCTGGCCACAAATAAGACATCCTTCTTCATCCATCTCTAACAAAAATAATATAACGTATCAAACACATTCTAAACATTCCAAAAACAGAAATCCAAAAATTAAATCAATGTTCACAATGAACTACACCAACATTCCTGCTAGAGTCCCTAGATTTCTGGGTACTAACCCTAACAGATAGCTACCCTACAACAGCGGCGGCGCGCGGCAGCAAGTCGTGGAGGGGGCGGGCAGGATGTAGTGCAGTGGCTCAGAAAAGTACCACCGGGGCTACGACCAGAAGAAGAAGCGCGTCCGCTCTCTCTGGCACGTCGCCGTTCATCGTCGCTCCTCGCCGCTCGGTGTCCCCGCTTCAACAATAACCGTAGACGATCTCCGCACAAAAGCCTCGGGCTATAGAAATGGGCCAACAAAATCCGGGCACAACAGAAACAAAAGGCCCAACATGTGACTAGTTCGAACTGACTACACGGTTAATTCATGTGAGAACCCTACGAGACTTTATACGGCCCGCTCAAAAAAAACAAGACTTTACATGGAATGGTACATCCCAAAGGTAAACATGGTACGTAGACCAAGTTTTTGTGAAACTAATGCACCTTTAGTCAACAATATATAGGGCATATTTCATTTTGAACAAAAAAAAGAGGTCTATTATTTACCTCTAGCTCATATATGTGACTATTTGTCTTGGCTTCACAAGTCTACGAATGTGTGAATATTTTTTACTCAATTCTTACCCTAGATCTAAACCAAGCTACGCCTTTTAGACTAATAAATTAGAGAATGCAAGAAAGTTAGACACTTGGCATAGGGCCGACAGGGGATTTTCATTCCTTCTAAGTTTCTTACACAAGATTGAACAGCAAAGGGAAGAAAAAAACCCTAAATCGGCGGCCTCCACATATTGCTTGTCCCTCCAAGACATGTTGCCCGGCTAATCCTCTTCGTCGGAGGACCACCATTTTTCGCCCTCCGCTTCGGCCTTGGAGTCCTGGAGCGCCTTGGCGAGCCCTGGTGTATCTGCTGGGTCATCGTGAGCCCGCATCTGGGCCTGGTTACTCAGTTCCACATCTCTCAATATCACTTCCTCATCATCGTCGGAGGACCACCATTTGTCGTCCTCCTCTTCGGCCTTGGAGTCCTGGAGCGCCTTGGCGAGCCCTGGTGTATCGGCGGGGTCGTCGGGAGATTTTCCAACCCTTTACTCCATCCATGGGGATGAAACTCTCCCTACGTGCTAGGTTGGCTTGTTGGCTGCTTGCCAAGGCGTATCGATGCTCCTTTTATAGGCACGGCGTCGCTTCTGCTTTGTCTTCTTCCTCCGACAGGCCATCGTGCGCTACATGCTTTATCTCATCGAGCAGTGCGTCCACCCACGCGTCCTTATCCTGCCGACAGCTTTAGTCACGGTTGCACCCTCCAGCCGGGACTAAAGCTTACCCAAATGTCCTTATCCCACCCACGGTTTTCTTAGATGACAAAAAACCACCTTTAGTCCCGGTTGCGCCCACCAGCCGGGACTAAAGGTTAGATGACCAGCTCTGGATTCCTCTTCTTCCCGCCATTTCTTCCCTGTCTTCCCGCCTCTTTCTTCCCGTCTCCTGTCTTCCCGCTCCCATTTTTCCCGCCATTTCTCACTACATATATGTAGCCCGGCTTGGCCAACATTATCACATCTCTACAATCTCTCATCACTCTCTCATGGCTTCCACCTTACCCACTCTAACCTACCAGCAGGTGGAGGAGCTTTGCGCCTCGAACTACCCTTGCCCACCGGGCTACCGCGTCCCCGTCGGCAGGAGCCTAAGCGCCGAAGGCATGCCGGTCCCTCCCGTCCCTCAGGGTACTGCGCGCCGGGCGGCCATCACGAACCACTACTACCTCGACCTCACGCCGGAGCAGCGGATGAATCCCCGCTGGCATCCCGATAACCAGCATACTTGGGACGCCTTCTTCATCAATTGGCGTGAGAGGGCGCTCGCCAGGTATGAAGAGGACGGTCTGCTGATGCTGGCACGCAATTAACCAGTCCGTTGGGAACCCCAAGAGGAAGGTGTGATGCGTACAGCGGCAAGTTTTCCCTCAGTAAGAAACCAAGGTTTATCGAACCAGTAGGAGCCAAGAAGCACGTTGAAGGTTGATGGCGGCGGAGTGTAGTGCGGCGCAACACCAAGGATTCCGGCGCCAACGTGGAACCTGCACAACACAACCAAATTACTTTGCCCCAACGTGACAGTGAGGTTGTCGATCTCACCGGCTTGCTGTAACAAAGGATTAGATGTATAGTGTGGATGATGATGTAAAAGAATGGACAGGGGTCCACAGTTCACTAGTGGTGTCTCTCCCATAAGAATAAGGATGTTGGGTGAACAAATTACAGTTGGGCAATTGACAAATAAAGAGGGCATGACCATGCACATACATGTTATGATGAGTAGTGTGAGATTTAATTGGGCATTACGACAAAGTACATAGACCGCTATCCAGCATGCATATATGCCTAAAAAGTCCACCTTCAGGTTATCATCCGAACCCCCTCCAGTATTAAGTTGCAAACAACAGACAATTGCATTAAGTATGGTGCGTAATGTAATCAACAAATACATCCTTAGACATAGCATTGATGTTTTATCCCTAGTGGCAACAGCACATCCACAACCTTAGGGGTTCTTTGTCACTCCCAGCATTTAATGGAGACATGAACCCACTATCGAGCATAAATACTCCCTCTTGGAGTTACAAGTATCAACTTGGCCAGAGCCTCTACTAGCAACGGAGAGCATGCAAGATCATAAACAACACATAGATGATAGATTGATAATCAACATAACATAGCATTCACTATTCATCGGATCCCAACAAACGCAACATGTAGTATTACAGATAGATGATTTTGATCATGTTAGGCAGCTCACAAGATCCAACAATGATAGCACAATTAGGAGAAGACAACCATCTAGCTACTGCTATGGACCCATAGTCCAGGGGTGAACTACTCACACATCACTCCGGAGGCAACCATGGCGGTGAAGAGTCCTCCGGGAGATGATTCCCCTCTCCGGCAGGGTGCCGGAGGCGATCTCCTGAATCCCCCGAGATGGGATTGGCGGCAGCGGCGTCTCTGGAAGGTTTTCCGTATCGTGGCTCTCGGTACTGGAGTTATTCTCGACGAAGGCTTAAGTAGGCGGAGGAGTAGGTCAGGGGGCGCCACGAGGGGCCCACACAACAGGCCGGCGCGGCCAGGGCCTGGGCCGCGCCGCCCTGGTGTGTGGCCGCCTCGTCGCCCCACTTCGTTTCCTCTCCGGACTTCTGGAAGCTTCGTGGAAAAATAAGATCCTGGGCGTTGATTTTGTCCAATTCCGAGAATATTTCCTTACTAGGATTTCTGAAACCAAAAACAGCAGAAAAACAAGAATCGGCTCTTCGGCATCTTGTTAATAGGTTAGTGCCGGAAAATGCATAAATATGACATAAAGTATGCATAAAACATGTAGGTATCATCAATAAAATAGCATGGAACATAAGAAATTATCGATACGTTGGAGACGTATCAGCATCCCCAAGCTTAGTTCCTACTCGTCCCGAGTAGGTAAACGATAACAAAGATAATTTCTGAAGTGACATGCCATCATAATCTTGATCAATACTATTGTAAGCACATGTAATGAATGCAGCGATTCGAAGCAATGGTAAAGATAATGAGTAAAATACTGAATCATATAGCAAAGACTTTTCATGACTAGTACTTTCAAGACAAGCATCAATAAGTCTTGCATAAGAGTTAACTCATAAAGCAATAAATTCAGAGTAAAGGTATTGAAGCAACACAAAGGAAAATTAAGTTTCAGCGGTTGCTTTCAACTTGTAACATGTATATCTCATGGATATTGTCAATGTAAAGTAATATAATAAGTGCAATATGCAAGTATGTAGGAATCAATGCACAGTTAATACAAGTGTTTGCTTCTTGGGATGGGAGGAAATGGGTAAACTGACTCAACATAAAAGTAAAAGAAAGGCCCTTCGCGGAGGGAAGCATCAATTGCTATGTTTGTGCTAGAGCTTTGATTTTAAAAACAAGAAACAATTTTGTCAACAGTAGTAATAAAGCATATGTATCATGTAAATTATATCCTACAAGTTGCAAGCCTCATGCATAGTATACCAATAGTGCCCGCACCTTGTCCTAATTAGCTCGGATTACCTGGATTATCATCGCAATACATATGTTTTAACCAAGTGTCACAAAGGGGTACCTCTATGCCGCTTGTACAAAGGTCTAAGGAGAAAGCTCGCATTGGATTTCTCGCTTTTGATTATTCTCAACTTAGACATCCATACCGGGACAACATAGACAACAGATAATGGACTCCTCTTTAATGCATAAGCATTTAGCAACAATTAATATTCTCATATGAGGTTGAGGATATTTGTCCAAAACTGAAACTTCCACCATGAATCATGGCTTTAGTTAGCGGCCCAATATTCTTCTCTAACAATATGCATACTCAAATCATTCAACTCATGATAAATCACCCTTACTTCAGACAAGACGAACATGCATAGCAACTCACATGATATTCAACAAAGTGTTGATGGCGTCCCCAGGAACATGGTTATCGCTCAACAAGCAACTTAATAAGAAATAAGATGCATAAGTACATATTCAATACCACAATAGTTTTTAGGCTATTTGTCCCATGAGCTATATATTGCAAAGATAAAGGATAGAAATTTTAAAGGTAGCACTTAAGCAATTTACTTTGGAGTGGCGGAGAAATACCATGTAGTAGGTAGGTATGGTGGACACAAGTGGCATGGTGTTTGGCTCAAGGATTTTGGATGCATGAGAAGTATTCCCTCTCGATACAAGGCTTAGGCTAGAAAGGTTGTTTGAAACAAACACAAGTATGAACCGGTACAGCAAAACTCACATAAAAGACATATTGTAAGCATTATAAGACTCTACACTGTCTTCCTTGTTGTTCGACCCTTACTAGAAATTATCTAGACCTTAGAGAGACCAATCATGCAAACCAAATTTCAATAAGCTCTATGTATTTCTTCATTAATAGGTGCAAAGTATATGATGCAAGAGCTTAAACATGTGCACAACAATTGCCAAGTATCACATTATCCAAGACATTATACCAATTACCACATGTAGCATTTCCCGTTTCCAACCATGTAACAATTTGACGAAGCAGTTTCAACCTTCGCCATGAATATTATGAGTAAAGCCTATGGACATATTTGTCCATATGCAACAGCGGAGCGTGTCTATCTCCCACACAATGAATGCTAGGATCCAACTTTATTCAAATAAAACAAAAACAAAAACAAACAGACGCTCCAAGCAAAGTACATAAGATGTGATGGAATAAAAATATAGTTTCACTAGAGGAACCTGATAATGTTGTCGATGAAGAAGGGGATGCCTTGTGTTGGAGATATGCCCAAGAGGCAATAATAAAAGTGGTTATTATATATCTTAATGTTTATGATAAATGTTTATATACCATGCTATAATTGTATTAACCGAAACATTGATACATGTGTGATATGTAAACAACAAAGAGTCCCTAGTATGACTCTTAACTAGCTTGTTGATTAATGGATGATTAGTTTCATAATCATGAACATTGGATGTTATTAATAACAAGGTTATATCATTATATGAATGATGTAATGGACACACCCAATTAAGCGTAGCATAAGATCGCGTCATTAAGTTATTTGCTATAAGCTTTCGATACATAGTTACCTAGTCCTTATGACCATGAGATCATGTAAATCACTTATACCGGAAAGGTACTTTGATTACATCAAACGCCACTGCGTAAATGGGTGGTTATAAAGGTGGGATTAAGTATCCGGAAAGTATGAGTTGAGGCATATGGATCAACAGTGGGATTTGTCCATCCCGATGACGGATAGATACACTCTGGGCCCTCTCGGTGGAATGTCGTCTAATGTCTTGCAAGCATATGAATAAGTTCATAAGAGACCACATACCACGGTACGAGTAAAGAGTACTTGTCAGGAGACGAGGTTGAACAAGGTATAGAGTGATACCGATGATCAAACCTCGGACAAGTAAAATATCGCGTGACAAAGGGAATTGGTATCGTATGTGAATGGTTCATTCGATCACTGAAGTCATCATTGAATATGTGGGAGCCATTATGGATCTCCAGATCCCGCTATTGGTTATTGATCGGAGAGAGTACTCAACCATGTCCACATAGTTCGTGAACCGCAGGGTGACACACTTAAGGTTTGATGTTGAAATGGTAGAACTTGAATATGGAATGGAGTTCGAAGTTTTGTTTGAAGTCCCGTATGGGATCCCGGACATCACGAGGAGTTCCGGAATGGTCCGGAGAATAAGATACATATATAGGAAGTCATTTTATAAGTTTTAAAATGATCCGGTGATTTTGCGGAAGGTTCTAGAAGGTTCTAGAAAAGTCCGGAAGGAATCACTAAGGAAGGAGGAGTCCCGGAGGGACTCCACCTCCCCATGGCCGGCCAACCCTAGAGGGGGGAGTCCAAGGTGGACTCCACCAAGTGGGCCGGCCACCCCCCCCCCCCACATGGAAGGGGGGAATCCCACCTCAAGTGGGAGTCCCACCTTGGGTAGGTTTCCCTACTACATGGAAGGTTCTTGTGTTGGGGTCTTATTCGAAGACTTGTAGTCCAACACTTGGGGATCCACCTATATAATGAGGGGCATAGGGGAGGGGCCGGCCACCCCAAGACCACAAGGTGGCCGCACCCCTTAGTGGCGGCGCCCCCTCTCTCAAACCCTAGCCGCCCCCTCTCTCCTCCACCACTCCCGCACGCTTAGCGAAGCTCCGCCGGAGTTCTCCACCACCACCGCTACCACGCCGTCGTGCTGCCGGATTCAAGGAGAAGCTACTACTTCCGCTGCCCGCTGGAACGGGGAGGAGGACGTCGTCTTCATCAACACCGAACGTGTGACCGAGTACGGAGGTGCTGCCCGATCGTGGCACCGTGATCAAGATCTTCTACGCGCTTTTGCAAGCGGCAAGTGATCGTCTACCGCAACAACAAGAGCCTCATCTTGTAGGCTTTGGAAATCTTCAAGGGTGAGTCTCGATCATCCCCTCGTTGCTACCGTCTTCTAGATTGCATCTTGGCTTGGATTGCGTTCTCGCGGTAGGAAAATTTTTGTTTTCTATGCAACGAATCCCTACTGTGGTATCAGAGCCGTGTCTATGCATAGATGGTTGCACGAGTAGAACACAATGGTTTTGTGGGCGTTGATGCTCTTGTTGTCTTTAGTTTGAGTACTTTGCATCTTTGTGGCATAGTGGGATGAAGCGGCTTGGACTAACTTTACATGACCGCGTTCATGAGACTTGTTCCTCGTTCGACATGCAACTTGTATTGCATAAGAGGCTTTGCGGGTGTCTGTCTCTCCTACTATAGTGAAGATTCAATTTACTCTTCTATTGACAACATTAGTATCACCGTTGTTGTTCATGTTCGTAGGTAGATTAGATCTCTCTCGAAAACCCTAAACCACGTAAAATATGCAAACCAAATTAGAGACGTCTAACTTGTTTTTGCAGGGTTTGGTGATGTGATATGGCCATAATGTGATGATGAATACGTATGAGATGATCATTATTGTATTGTGGCAACCGGCAGGAGCCTTATGGTTGTCTTTAAATTTCATGTTGAGTAGTATTTCAAAGTAGTTGTAATAGTTGCTACATGAGGTGAACAACCATGAAGACGGCGCCATTGACCTTGACGCTACGCCGACGATGATGGAGATCATGCCCGAAGATGATGGAGATCATGTCCATGCTTTGGAGATGAAGATCAAAGGTGCAAAGACAAAAGGACCATATCATATCACATATGAACTGCATGTGATGTTAATCCTTTTATGCATCTTATTTTGCTTAGATCGCTATGGTAGCATTATAAGATGATCCCTCTCACTAAAATATCAAGATAATAAAGTGTTCCTCCTTAGTAGCACCGTTGCCAAGACTTGTCGTTTCGAAGCATCTCGTGATGATCGGGTGTGATAGAATCAACAAGTGCATACAACGGGTGCAAGCCAGTTTTGCACATGCGGATACTAAGGTGGTCTTGACGAGCCTAGCATGTACAGACATGGACTCGGAACACGTGATACCGAAGGTAGAGCATGAATCATATGATTGATATGATGAACACTTTGAGTGTTTGCCATTGAAATTACACCTTGTCTCGTGATGATCGGACTTAGGTGTGGTGGATTTGGTTCGTGTGATCACTAAGACAATGCGAGGGATATTGTTTTGAGTGGGAGTTCACCTAGATTTTTAATTATGTTGAATTAAAATTTGAACTCATTTTGTCATAAACTTAGTCTAAAATTTTGCAAATATATATTGTAGAGATGGCGTCCCCAATCAATTTTAACCAGTTCCTAGAGAAAGAAAAGCTTAAGAGCAACGGTAGCAACTTCACCGACTGGTTCCGTCATGTGAGGATCTTCCTCGCTGGCGGAAATCTGCAATATGTGCTTGATGCACCGCTAGGTGACCCTCCTGCAGAAACTGAAACCGATGAAGTAAAGAATGTTTACGCGACTCGGAAAGCTCGGTACTCTCAAGTTCAGTGTGCCATCCTGTGCAGTCTGGAAGCCGATCTTCAAAAACGTTTTGAGCACCACGATCCTCATGAGTTGGTCAATGAGCTGAAAGCTATATTTGAGACTCATGCGGCCGTGGAATGCTATGAAGCATCGAAACACTTTTTCAGCTGTATGATGGAAGAAGGCAGCTCCGTTAGTGAGCACATGCTCGTTATGACCGGGCATGCGAAGAAACTCAGTGACTTGGGAATAGTGATTCCTAATAGACTGGGGATTAATCATGTCCTTCAATCACTGCCACCAAGTTACAAGAACTTTGTGATGAACTACAATATGCAGAACATGAACAAAGAGTTACCTGAACTCTTTGGCATGCTAAAAGCTGCTGAGATTGAGATCAAGAAAGAGCACCAAGTGTTGATGGTCAACAAGACCACCAGTTTCAAGAAACAGGGCAAGTCTAAGGGAAAATTCAAGAAGGGTGGCAAGAAAGCTGCCACGCCTCCTATGAAACCTAAGAACGGCCCTAAGCACGATGCTGAGTGCTATTCTTTGCAAGGAGAAGGGACACTGGAAGCGTAATTGCTCCAAGTATCTGGCTGATCTAAAGAGCGGCCTTGTCAAGAAGAAGAAAGAAGGTATATCTGATATACATGTTATAGATGTTTATCTCACTGGTTCTCATTCTAGTACCTGGGTATTTGATACTGGTTCGGTTGCTCATATTTGTAACTCGAAACAGGAACTAAAGAATAAACGAAGACTACTAAAAGATGAAGTGATGATGCGCGTTGGAAACGGATCCAAAGTCGATGTGATCGCTGTCGGCACACTTCCTCTACATCTACCTTCGGGATTAGTTTTAAGCCTAAATAATTGTTATTTTGTACCCGCGTTGAGCATGAACATTATATCTGGATCTTGTTTAATGCAAGACGGTTATTCATTCAAGTCTGAGAATAATGGTTGTTCTATTTTTATGAATAATATCTTTTATGGTCGAGCACACGAAAAGAATGGCTTATTTGTTAGATCTCGATAGTAGTGATACACATATACATAACATTGATGCTAAGCGAATTAAATTGAATGATAATTCTACTTATATGTGGCACTGTCGTCTTGGTCATATTGGAGTGAAATGCATGAAGAAACTCCATACCGATGGATTACTTGAATCACTTGACTTTGAGTCACTTGATAGATGCGAAGCATGTCTAATGGGTTTTCTGGTATGATGGAGCGAGCTACTGACTTATTGGAAATCATACATACCGATGTGTGCGGACCAATGAGTGTAGCATCGCGCGGTGGTTATCGTTATGTTCTAACCTTCACAGATGATCTGAGTAGATATGGGTATATCTATTTCATGAAACATAAATCCGAAACTTTCGAGAAGTTTAAGGAATTCCAAAGTGAAGTAGAAAATCAACGTAACAAGAAGATTAAATTTCTACGATCTGATCGTGGAGGTGAATATCTGAGTTATGAGTTTGGCATGCATTTAAAGAAATGCGGAATACTTTCACAATTGACACCGCCGGGAACACCACAACGAAACGGTGTGTCCGAACGTCGTAATCGAACTCTCTTAGATATGGTTCATTCTATGATGTCTCTTACTGATTTGCCGTTATCATTTTGGAGTTATGCATTAGAGTCAGCCGCATTCACTTTAAATAGAGCACCATCAAAATCCGTAGAAACGACACTGTATGAATTATGGTTTAATAAGAAACCTAAGCTGTCGTTCCTTAAAGTTTGGGGTTGCGAAGCCTATGTAAAGAAGTTACAACCGGACAAGCTAGAACCCAAAGCGGAGAAATGCGTCTTCATAGGATACCCTAAGGAAACTATAGGGTACACTTTCTATCACAGATCCGAAGGCAAAATCTTTGTTGCTAAGAACGGAACCTTTCTTGAGAAAGAATTTCTCACTAAAGAAGTGACTGGAAGAAAAGTAGAACTCGATGAGATTGATGAATCATTACTCGTTGATCAGAGTAGCGCAGTACCGGAAGCTGTTCCTGTACCGCCTACACCGGTAACAGAGGAAGCTAATGATAATGATCATGAAACTTCGAACGAGGAAACTACTGAACCTCGCAGATCGACAAGGGAACGTGCCACTCGTGATTGGTATGATCCTTTTCTAAATGTCATGATTGTGGACAACAATGATGAGGACCCTGCGACGTATGAAGAAGCAATGATGAGCGCAGATTCCAACAAATGGCAAGAAGCCATGAAATCCGAAATGGGATCCATGTATGATAACAAAGTATGGACTTTAGTAGACTTACCTGATAGCCGCAAGGCTGTCGAGAATAAATGGATCTTCAAGAGAAAAACAGATGCTGATGGTAATATTACTGTCTATAAAGCTCGACTTGTCGCAAAGGGTTTCCGACAAATTCAAGGAGTTGACTACGATGAGACTTTCTCACCTGTAGCGAAGCTAAAATCTGTGAGGATTTTGTTAGCAATAGCTGCATTTTTCGATTATGAGATTTGGCAGATGGATGTCAAAACGGCGTTCCTTAATGGAGACATTGAGGAAGAGTTGTATATGGTACAACCCAAAGGTTTTGTCGATCCTAAAAATGCTGACAAAGTATGCAAACTTCAGCGTTCAATCTATGGACTGAAGCAAGCATCAAGAAGTTGGAACCGACGCTTTGATAAGGTGATCAAAGACTTCGGGTTTATACAGTGTCATGGAGAGGCCTGTATTTACAAGATAGTGAGTGGGAGCTCTGTAGCATTTCTGATATTATATGTAGATGACATATTATTGATTGGGAATGATATAGAACTATTAAGCAGTGTAAAAGGTTATTTGAATAATAGTTTTTCAATGAAAGACCTTGGTGAAGCATCGTATATATTAGGCATCAAGATTTATAGAGATAGATCAAGACGCCTAATAGGACTATCACAGAGTACATACCTGGACAAGATTCTAAAGAAGTTTAGAATGGACGAAAGTAAGAAAGGATTTTTACCTATGTTACCAGGCAAGGTCTTGAGTAAGACTCAAGGACCGGCTACGGCAGAAGAAAGAGAAAGGATGAGTCAGATCCCCTATACCTCGGCAGTAGGCTCTATTATGTATGCCATGCTATGTACTAGACCGGATATAACACATGCTGTTAGTTTGACTAGCAGATATCAAAGTGATTCAGGAATGGAACACTGGACAGCGGTCAAGAATATCCTGAAGTACTTGAAAAGAACTAAGGATATGTTTCTTTGTTATGGAGGTGACCAAGAGCTCGTTGTAAGCGGTTACACCGATGCAAGTTGGAACACTAATCCTGATGACTCTAAGTCACAGTCTGGGTACATGTTTATATTGAATGGTGCTGCAGTAAGCTGGGCAAGCTCGAAGCAGTGCACGGTGGCGAAGTCTTCAACAGAATCAGAGTACATAGCGGCTTCAGAGGCTTCATCAGAAGCGGTATGGATGAAGAGGTTCATTGTAGAGCTCGGTGTGGTTCCTAGTGCATTGGACCCACTAGTCATCTACTGTGACAACATGGGTGCCATCGCCAATGCACAAGAACCAAGGTCACACAAGAGGCTGAAGCATATCAAGCTGCGTTACCACTCGATTCGCGAGTACATCGAAGATGGAGAATTAAAGATTTGCAAAGTACACACTGATCTGAATGTAGCAGATCCGTTGACTAAAGCTCTCCCTAGGGCAAAGCATGACCGACACCAGAATGCCATGGGTGTTAGGTACATTACAATGTAATCTAGATTATTGACTCTAGTGCAAGTGGGAGACTGTTGGAGATATGCCCAAGAGGCAATAATAAAAGTGGTTATTATATATCTTACTGTTTATGATAAATGTTTATATACCATGCTATAATTGTATTAACCGAAACATTGATACATGTGTGATATGTAAACAACAAAGAGTCCCTAGTATGCCTCTTAACTAGCTTGTTGATTAATGGATGGTTAATTTCATAATCATGAACATTGGATGTTATTAATAACAAGGTTATATCATTATATGAATGATGTAATGGACACACCCAATTAAGCGTAGCATAAGATCACGTCATTAAGTTATTTGCTATAAGCTTTCGATACATAGTTACCTAGTCCTTATGACCATGAGATCATGTAAATCACTTATACCGGAAAGGTACTTTGATTACATCAAACGCCATGCAACGAAATGGGTGGTTATAAAGGTGGGATTAAGTATCCGGAAAGTATGAGTTGAGGCATATGGATCAACAGTGGGATTTGTCCATCCCGATGACGGATAGATATACTCTGGGCCCTCTCGGTGGAATGTCGTCTAATGTCTTGCAAGCATATGAATAAGTTCATAAGAGACCACATACCACGGTGATGGCGTGTAACTCACACGTTCGTTGGGAACCCCAAGAGGAAGGTATGATGCGCACAGCAGCAAGTTTTCCCTCAGAAAGAAACCAAGGTTTATCGAACCAGGAGGAGCCAAGAAGCACGTTGAAGGTTGATGGCGGCGGGATGTAGTGCGGCGCAACACCAGAGATTCCGGCGCCAACGTGGAACCTGCACAACACAACCAAAGTACTTTGCCCCAACGAAACAGTGAGGTTGTCAATCTCACCGGCTTGCTGTAACAAAGGATTAACCGTATTGTGTGGAAGATGATTGTTTGCAGAAAACAGTAAAATAGTATTGCAGTAGATTGTATTTCAGTATAGAGAATTGGACCGGGGTCCACAGTTCACTAGAGGTGTCTCTCCCATAAGATAAACAACATGTTGGGTGAACAAATTACAGTTGGGCAATTGACAAATAAAGAGGGCATGACCATGCACACACACATTATGATGAGTATAGTGAGATTTAATTGGGCATTACGACAAAGTACATAGACCGCTATCCAGCATGCATCTATGCCTAAAAAGTCCACCTTCAGGTTATCATCCGAACCCCCTCCAGTATTAAGTTGCTAACAACAGACAATTGCATTAAGTATTGCACGTAATGTAATCAGTGACTACATCCTTGAACATAGCACCAATGTTTTATCCCTAGTGGCAACAGCACATCCATAACCTTAGAGGTTCTTGTCACCCCTCCAGATTCACGGAGACATGAACCCACTATCGAGCATAAATACTCCCTCTTGGAGTTACTAGCATCAACTTGGCCAGAGCATCTACTAATAACGGAGAGCATGCAAGATCATAAACAACACATAGACATAACTTTGATAATCAACATAACAAGTATTCTCTATTCATCGAATCCCAACAAACGCAACATATAGAATTATAGATAGATGATCTTGATCATGTTAGGCAGCTCACAAGATCCGACAATGAAGCACAATGGGGAGAAGACAACCATCTAGCTACTGCTATGGACCCATAGTCCAGGGGTAGACTACTCACACATCACGCCGGAGGTGCCCATGGCGGCGTAGAGTCCTCCGGGGAGATGATTCCCCTCTCCGGCAGGTGCCGGAGGCGATCTCTGAATCCCCGAGATGGGATTGGCGGCGGCGGCGTCTCTCGGAAGGTTTTCCGTATCGTGGCTCTCGATGCTTTGGGGTTTCGCGACGGAGGCTTTAAGTAGGCGGAAGGGCAGGTCAGGAGGCGGCACGAGGGGCCCACACCACAGGGCCGCGCGGCCAAGGGGGGGCCGCGCCGCCCTATGGTGTGGCCACCTCGTGGCCCCACTTCGTTTCCTCTTCGGTCTTCTGGAAGCTTCGTGGCAAAATAGGACCCTGGGCGTTGATTTCGTCCAATTCCGAGAATATTTCGTTACTAGGATTTCTGAAACCAAAAACAATGAAAACAAAGAATCGGCACTTCGGCATCTTGTTAATAGGTTAGTTCGAGAAAATGCACGAATATGACATAAAGTGTGCATAAAACATGTAGATAACATCAATAATGTGGCATGGAACATAAGAAATTATCGATACGTTGGAGACATATCAGCATCCCCAAGCTTAGTTCTGCTCGTCCCGAGCAGGTAAAACGATAACAAAGATAATTTCTGGAGTGACATGCCATCATAACCTTGATCATACTATTTGTAAAGCATATGTAGTGAATGCAGCGATCAAAACAATGTATATGACATGAGTAAACAAGTGAATCATATAACAAAGACTTTTCATGAATAGTACTTCAAGACAAGCATCAACAAGTCTTGCATAAGAGTTAACTCATAAAGCAATAATTCATAGTAAAAGCATTGAAGCAACACAAAGGAAGATTAAGTTTCAGCGGTTGCTTTCAACTTGTAACATGTATATCTCATGGATATTGTCAACATAGAGTAATATAATAAGTGCAATATGCAAGTATGTAGGAATCGATTACAGTTCACACAAGTGTTTGCTTCTTGAGGTGGAGAGAAATAGGTGAACTGACTCAACAATGAAAGTAAAAGAATGGTCCTCCATAGAGGAAAAGCATCGATTGCTATATTTGTGCTAGAGCTTTGATTTTGAAAACATGAAACAATTTTGTCAACGGTAGTAATAAAGCATATGTATCATGTAAATTATATCTTACAAGTTGCAAGCCTCATGCATAGTATACTAATAGTGCCCGCACCTTGTCCTAATTAGCTTGGACTACCGGATCATCACAATGCACATGTTTTAACCAAGTGTCACAAAGGGGTACCTCTATGCTGCCTGTACAAAGGTCTAAGGAGAAAGCTCGCATTGGATTTCTCGCTATTGATTATTCTCAACTTAGACATCCATACCGGGACAACATAGACAACAGATAATGGACTCCTCTTTTATGCATAAGCATGTAACAATAATTAATAATTTTCTCATATGAGATTGAGGATATTGTCCAAAACTGAAACTTCCACCATGGATCATGGCTTTAGTTAGCGGCCCAATGTTCTTCTCTAACAATATGCATGCTTAACCATAAGGTGGTAGATCTCTCTTACTTCAGACAAGATGAACATGCATAGCAACTCACATGAAATTCAACAAAGAGTAGTTGATGGCGTCCCCGGTGAACATGGTTATCGCACAACAAGCAACTTAATAAGAGATAAAGTGCATAAGTACATATTCAATACCACAATAGTTTTTAAGCTATTTGTCCCATGAGCTATATATTGCAAAGGTGAATGATGGAATTTTAAAGGTAGCACTCAAGCAATTTACTTTGGAATGGCGGAAAATACCATGTAGTAGGTAGGTATGGTGGACACAAATGGCATAGTGGTTGGCTCAAGTATATTGGATGCATGAGAGGTATTCCCTCTCGATACAAGGTTGGGCTAGCAAGGCTATTTTGAAACAAACACAAGGATGAACCGGTGCAGCAAAACTCACATAAAAGACATATTGTAAACATTATAAAACTCTACACCGTCTTCCTTGTTGTTCAAACTCAAAACTAGAAATTATCTAGACCTTAGAGAAACCAAATATGCAAACCAAATTTTAGCATGCTCTATGTATTTCTTCATTAATGGGTGCAAAGTATATGATGCAAGAGCTTAAACATGAGCACAACAATTGCCAAGTATCACATTACCCAAGACATTTATAGCAATTACTACATGTATCATTTTCCAATTCCAACCATATAACAATTTAACGAAGAAGAAACTTCGCCATGAATACTATGAGTAGAGCCTAAGGACATACTTGTCCATATGCTACAGCGGAGCGTGTCTCTCTCCCATAAAGTGAATGCTAGGATCCATTTTATTCAAACAAAACAAAAAACAAAAACAAACCGACGCTCCAAGCAAAGCACATAAGATGTGATGGAATAAAAATATAGTTTCAGGGGAGGAACCTGATAATGTTGTCGATGAAGAAGGGGATGCCTTGGGCATCCCCAAGCTTAGACGCTTGAGTCTTCTTAGAATATGCAGGGGTGAACCACCGGGGCATCCCCAAGCTTAGAGCTTTCACTCTCCTTGATCATGTTGCATCATACTCCTCTCTTGATCCTTGAAAACTTCCTCCACACCAAACTTAGAACAACTCATTAGAGGGTTAGCGACAATAAAAATTAACATGTTCAGAGGTGACATAATCATTCTTAACACTTCTGGACATTGCATAAAGCTACTGGACATTAATGGATCAAAGAAATTCATCCAACATAGCAAAAGAGGCAATGCGAAATAAAAGGCAGAATCTGTCAAAACAGAACAGTTCGTATTGACGAATTTTATCGAGGCACCAGACTTGCTCAAATGAAAATGCTCAAATTGAATGAAAGTTGTGTACATATCTGAGGATCACTCACGTAAATTGGCATAATTTTCTGAGTTACCTACAGAGGAAACAGCCTAGATTCGTGACAGCAAAGAAATCTGTTTCTGCGCAGTAATCCAAATCTAGTATGAACTTTTCTATCAACGACTTTACTTGGCACAACAAAACACTAAACTAAGATAAGGAGAGGTTGCTACAGTAGTAAACAACTTCCAAGACACAAAATAAAAATAAGGTACTGTAGGTAAAAACCATGCGTTGTCTCCCATAAGCGCTTTTCTTTAACGCCTTTCAGCTAGGCGCAGAAAGTGTGTATCAAGTATTATCGGAGGGTGGTACTTCTACAGCGGGGTGTGGATTTTTCTCAACTATGCATTTTATCTTTTCTATGTGAGTTTCAGAGGCTCCCTTTTCATTAGTCTTGGGCTTGCTACTCTCATCAAACAAATCTTCAGGAACAATCCAATCAAAATTCTTTTCTAGTGCCTCACACATTCCCAAGAGCTTGCAAGGTATTGATGTTTTAATATCCCCCTCATAATTAACTTTATTAGTGTACTTTTGTCTATCCTTTTCCATCTTCTCAAGGGTACTGGCAAAGTTGGTATAAGAGCCTAGCATATTATATTTAGTGAAGACTTTTCTAGCTTCTCTCGCTATTCCCCCAAATTCTTTAAGAAGGGTTTCTAATACAAAATCTTTCTTTTCTCCTTCTTCCATATCACTGAGTGTAAGAAACATATGTTGAATCACAGGATTAAGATTAACAAATCTAGCTTCTAACGCGTGTACTAAAGAAGCAACAGCAATTTCATAAGTAGGAGCAAGTTCTACCAAGTGTCTATCCTCAAAATCTTCAACCGTACTAATATGAGTGAAAAAATCTTCTATATTATCTTTCCCAAGGATAGACCCTCGGCCTACCGGTATATCTTTAAGAACAAACTTAGGAGGAAACATGGTGAAATAAGTAAAGCAAATACAAGTAACTAATTTTTTTGTGTTTTTAATATAGCAAACAAGATAGCAAATAAAGTAAAACTAGCAACTAATTTTTTTTTGTATTTTGATTTAGTGCAGCAAACAAAGTAGTAAATAAAACTAAGCAAGACAAAAACAAAGTAAAGAGATTGGGATGTGGAGACTCCCCTTGCAGCGTGTCTTGATCTCCCCGGCAACGGCGCCAGAAAAAGAGCTTGATGGCGTGTAACTCACACGTTCGTTGGGAACCCCAAGAGGAAGGTATGATGCGCACAGCAGCAAGTTTTCCCTCAGAAAGAAACCAAGGTTTATCGAACCAGGAAGAGCCAAGAAGCACGTTGAAGGTTGATGGCGGCGGGATGTAGTGCGGCGCAACACCAGAGATTCCGGCGCCAACGTGGAACCTGCACAACACAACCAAAGTACTTTGCCCCAACGAAACAGTGAGGTTATCAATCTCACCGGCTTGCTGTAACAAAGGATTAACCGTATTGTGTGGAAGATGATTGTTTGCAGAAAACAGTAAAACAGTATTGCAGTAGATTGTATTTCAGTATAGAGAATTGGACCGGGGTCCATAGTTCACTAGAGGTGTCTCTCCCATAAGATAAACAGCATGTTGGGTGAACACAGTTGGGCAATTGACAAATAAAGAGGGCATGACCATGCACATACATATTATGATGAGTATAGTGAGATTTAATTGGGCATTACGACAAAGTACATAGACCGCTATCCAGCATGCATCTATGCCTAAAAAGTCCACCTTCAGGTTATCATCCGAACCCCCTCCAGTATTAAGTTGCTAACAACAGACAATTGCATTAAGTATTGCGCGTAATGTAATCAGTGACTACATCCTTGAACATAGCACCAATGTTTTATCCCTAGTGGCAACAACACATCCATAACCTTAGAGGTTCTTGTCACCCCTCCAGATTCACGGAGACATGAACCCACTATCGAGCATAAATACTCCCTCTTGGAGTTACTAGCATCAACTTGGCCAGAGCATCTACTAATAACGGAGAGCATGCAAGATCATAAACAACACATAGACATAACTTTGATAATCAACATAACAAGTATTCTCTATTCATCGGATCCCAACAAACGCAACATATAGAATTACAGATAGATGATCTTGATCATGTTAGGCAGCTCACAAGATCCGACAATGAAGCACAATGGGGAGAAGACAACCATCTAGCTACTGCTATGGACCCATAGTCCAGGGGTAGACTACTCACACATCACTCCGGAGGCGACCATGGCGGCGTAGAGTCCTCCGGGAGATGATTCCCCTCTCCGGCAGGGTGCCGGAGGCGATCTCCTGAATCCCCCGAGATGGGATTGGCGGCGGCGGCGTCTCTGGAAGGTTTTCCGTATCGTGGCTCTCGGTACTGGGGGTTTCGCGATGGAGGCTTTAAGTAGGCGGAAGGGCAGGTCAGGAGGCGGCACGAGGGGCCCACACCACAGGGCCGCGCGGCCAAGGGGGGCCGCGCCGCCCTAGGGTGTGGCCACCTCGTGGCCCCACTTCGTTTCCTCTTCGGTCTTCTGGAAGCTTCGTGGCAAAATAGGACCCTGGGCGTTGATTTCGTCCAATTCCGAGAATATTTCGTTACTAGGATTTCTGAAACCAAAAACAGCAGAAAATAGCAACTGGCACTTCGGCATCTTGTTAATAGGTTAGTTCCAGAAAATGCACGAATATGACATAAAGTGTGCATAAAACATGTAGATAACATCAATAATGTGGCATGGAACATAAGAAATTGTCGATACGTTGGAGACGTATCACACGGTACGAGTAAAGAGTACTTGTCAGGAGACGAGGTTGAACAAGGTATAGAGTGATACCGATGATCAAACCTCGGACAAGTAAAATATCGCGTGACAAAGGGAATTGGTATCGTATGTGAATGGTTCATTCGATCACTGAAGTCATCGTTGAATATGTGGGAGCCATTATGGATCTCCAGATCCCGCTATTGGTTATTGGTCGGAGAGAGTACTCAACCATGTCCACATAGTTCGCGAACCGTAGGGTGACACACTTAAGGTTTGATGTTGAAATGGTAGAACTTGAATATGGAATGGAGTTCGAAGTTTTGTTCGAAGTCCCGGGTGGGATCCCGGAAATCACGAGGAGTTCCGGAATGGTCCGGAGAATAAGATTCATATATAGGAAGTCATTTTATAAGTTTTAAAATGATCCGATGATTTTGTGGAAGGTCCTAGAAGGTTCTAGAAAAGTCCATAAGGAATCACTAAGGAAGGAGGAGTCCCGGAGGGACTCCACCTCCCCATGGCCGGCCAACCCTAGAGGGGGGAGTCCAAGGTGGACTCCACCAAGGGGGCCGGCCACCCCCCCCCCCCCCCCACATGGAAGGGGGGGAATCCCACCTCAAGTGGGAGTCCCACCTTGGGTAGGTTTCCCTACTACATAGAAGGTTCTTGTGTTGGGGTCTTATTCGAAGACTTGTAGTCCAACACTTGGGGATCCACCTATATAATGAGGGGCATAGGGGAGGGGGCCGGCCACCCCAAGACCACAAGGTGGCCGCACCCCTTAGTGGCCGGCGCCCCCTCTCCCAAACCCTAGCCGCCCCCTCTCTCCTCCACCACTCCCGCACGCTTAGCGAAGCTCCGCCGGAGTTCTCCACCACCAGCGCCACCACACCGTCGTGCTGCCGGATTCAAGGAGAAGCTACTACTTCCGCTGCCCGCTGGAACGGGGAGGTGGACGTCGTCTTCATCAACACCGAACGTGTGACTGAGTACGGAGGTGCTGCCCGATCGTGGCACCGTGATCAAGATCTTCTACGCGCTTTTGCAAGCGGCAAGTGATCGTCTACCGCAGCAACAAGAGCCTCATCTTTTAGGCTTTGGAAATCTTCAAGGGTGAGTCTTGATCATCCCCTCGTTGCTGCCGTCTTCTAGATTGCATCTTGGCTTGGATTGCGTTCTCGCGGTAGGAAATTTTTTGGTTTCTATGCAACGAATCCCTACACCTTGGGCATCCCCAAGCTTAGACGCTTGAGTCTTCTTGAAATATGCAGGGATGAACCACCGGGGCATCCCCAAGCTTAGAGCTTTCACTCTCCTTGATCATATTGTATCATCCTCCTCTCTTGATCCTTGAAAACTTCCTCCACACCAAACTCAAAACAACTCATTAGAGGGTTAGTGCATAATCAAAATTCACATGTTCAGAGGTGACATAATCATTCTTAACACTTCTGTACATTGCACAAAGCTACTGAAAGTTAATGGAATAGAAAAATCCATCAAGCATAGCAAAACAGGCAATGCGAAATAAAAGGCAGAATCTGTCAAAACAGAACAGTCCGTAAAGACGAATTTCTAAGAGGGACCAGACTTGCTAAAATGAAAATGCTCAAATTGAATGAAAGTTGCGTACATATCTGAGGATCACTCACGTAAATTTGCAGAATTTTCTGAGTTACCTACAGAGAATTCAGCCCAGATTCGTGACAGCAAGAAATCTGTTTCTGCGCAGTAATCCAAATCTAGTATGAACCTTACTATCAAAGACTTTACTTGGCACAACAATGCAACAAAATTAAGATAAGGAGAGGTTGCTACAGTAGTAACAACTTCCAAGACTCAAATATAAAATAAAAGTGCTGTAGTAAAATCATGGGTTGTCTCCCATAAGCGCTTTTCTTTAACGCCTTTCAGCTAGGCGCAGAAAGTGTGTATCAAGTGTTATCAAGAGACGAAACATCAACATCATAATTTGTTCTAATGATAGAATCAAAAGGTAACTTCATTCTCTTTCTAGGGAAGTGTTCCATACCTTTCTTGAGAGGAAATTGATATTTAATATTACCTTCCTTCATGTCAATAATAGCACCAACAGTTCGAAGAAAAGGTCTTCCCAATATAATGGGACAAGATGCATTGCATTCAATATCCAACACAACAAAATCAACGGGGACAAGGTTATTGTTAACGGTAATGCAAACATTATCAACTCTCCCCAAAGGTTTCTTTGCAGAATTATCAGCAAGATTAACATCCAAATAACAATTTTTCAATGGTGGCAAGTCAAGCATATTATAGATTTTCCTAGGCATAACGGAAATACTTGCACCAAGATCACATAAAGCATTACAATCAAAGTCATTGACCTTCATATTAATGATGGGCTCCCAACCATCCTCTAACTTCCTAGGAATAGAAGCTTCACGATTTAATTTCTCTTCTCTAGCTTTTATGAGAGCATTTGTAATATGTTTTGTAAAGGCCAAATTTATAGCACTAGCATTAGGACTCTTAGCAAGTTTTTGTAAGAACTTTATAACTTCAGAGATGTGAAAATCATCAAAATCTAAACCATTATAATCTAAAGCAATGGGATCATTGTCCCCAATGTTGGAAAAAATTTCAGCAGTTTTATCACAGGCAGTTTCAGCAGTTTTAGCAGTTTCCGCAGTTTTGCAGGCTTTGCATTAGAAGTAGAAACATTGCCAACACCAATTATTTTACCAATGATAGTAGGAGGTGCAGCAACATGTGGAGCATTAGCATTACTAGTGGTGGTAATAGTCCAAACTTTAGCTATATTATCTTCTTTAGCATTTTCTTATTTTTCCCACCTAGCACGCAATTCGGCCATCAATCTTATATTCTCATTAATTCTAACTTCGATGGCGTTTGCTGTAGCAAATGACTTAATATCATTATTTTCATTAGGCATAACTTTCGATTTCAAAAGATCAACATCAGCAGCAAGACTATCAACTTTAGAAGCAAGTATATCAATTTTCCCAAGCTTTTCTTCAACAGATTTATTAAAAGCAGTTTGTGTACTAATAAATTCTTTAAGCATGGCTTCAAGTCCAGGGGGTGAATTCCTATTATTGTTGTAAGAATTCCCATAAGAATTACCATAACCGTTACCATTATTATAAGGATATGGCCTATAGTTGTTACTAGAATTGTTCCGATAAGCATTGTTGTTGAAATTATTATTTTTAATGAAGTTTACATCAACATGTTCTTCTTGAGCAACCAATGAAGCTAACGGAACATTATTAGGATCAACATTAGTCCTACCATTCACAAGCATAGACATAATAGCATCAATCTTATCACTCAAGGAGGAGGTTTCTTCGACAGAATTTACCTTCTTACCTTGTGGAGCTCTTTCCGTGTGCCATTCAGAGTAATTAATCATCATATTATCAAGAAGCTTTGTTGCGGCGTCTAGAGTGATGGACATAAAGGTACCTCCAGCAGCTGAATCTAATAAGTTCCGCGAAGAAAAATTCAGTCCTGCATTAAAGGTTTGGATGATCATCCAAGTAGTCAGTCCATGGGTTGGGCAGTTTTTAACCAAAGATTTCATTCTTTCCCATGCTTGGGCAACATGCTCATTATCCAATTGTTTAAAATTCATTATGCTACTTCTCAAAGATATAATTTTAGCAGGGGGATAATATCTACCAATAAAAGCATCCTTGCATTTAGTCCATGAATCAATACTATTCTTAGGCAGAGATAGCAACCAATCTTTAGCTCTTCCTATTAATGAGAAAGGAAACAATTTTAATTTTATAATGTCACCATCTATATCCTTATACTTTTGCATTTCACATAATTCAACAAAATTATTAAGATGGGCAGCAGCATCATCAGAACTAACACCAGAAAATTGCTCTCTCATAACAAGATTCAGTAAAGCAGGTTTAATTTCAAAGAATTCTGCTGTAGTAGCAGGTGGAGCAATAGGTGTGCATAAGAAATCATTATTATTTGTGGTTGTGAAGTCACACAACTTAGTATTTTCAGGAGTACCCATTTTAGCAACAATAAATAACGCAAACTAGATAAAGTAAATGCAAGTAACTAATTTTTTTGTGTTTTTAATATGGAGAACAAGATAGTAAATAAAGTAAAACTAGCAACTAATTTTTGTGTGTTTTGTTTTAGTGCAGCAAACAAAGAAGTAAATAAAAGTAAAGCAAGACAAAAACAAAGTAAAGAGATTGGAAGTGGAGACTCCCCTTGCAGCGTGTCTTGATCTCCCCGGCAACGGCGCCAGAAAATTGTCTTGATGCTGGCACGCAATTAACCAGTCCGTTGGGAACCCCAAGAGGAAGGTGTGATGCGTACAGTGGCAAGTTTTACCTCAGTACGAAACCAAGGTTTATCGAACCAGTAGGAGCCAAGAAGCACGTTGAAGGTTGATGGCGGCGGAGTGTAGTGCGGCGCAACACCAGGGATTCCGGCGCCAATGTGGAACCTGCACAACACAACCAAATTACTTTGCCCCAACATGACAGTGATGTTGTCAATCTCACCGGCTTGCTGTAACAAAGGATTAGATGTATAGTCTAGATGATGATGTTTGCAGAGAACAATAGAACGAGTATTGCAGTTGATTGTATTCGATGTAAAAGAATGGACCGGGGTCCACAGTTCACTAGTGGTGTCTCTCCCATAAGAATAAGCATGTTGGGTGAACAAATTACAGTTGGGCAATTGACAAATAAAGAGGGCATGACCATGCACATACATGTTATGATGAGTAGTGTGAGATTTAATTGGGCATTACGACAAAGTACATAGACCGCTATCCAGCATGCATCTATGCCTAAAAAGTCCACCTTCAGATTATCATCCGAACCCCCTCCGGTATTAAGTTGCAAACAACAGACAATTGCATTAAGTATAGTGCGTAATGTAATCAACAAATACATCGTTAGACATAGCATTGATGTTTTATCCCTAGTGGCAACAGCACATCCACAACCTTAGGGGTTGCTGTCACTCCCCCAGATTTAATGGAGACATGAACCCACTATCGAGCATAAATACTCCCTCTTGGAGTTACAAGTATCAACTTGGCCAGAGCCTCTACTAGCAACGGAGAGCATGCAAGATCATAAACAACACATAGATGATAGATTGATAATCAACATAACATAGCATTCACTATTCATCGGATCCCAACAAACGCAACATGTAGTATTACAGATAGATGATCTTGATCATGTTAGGCAGCTCACAAGATCCAACAATGATAGCACAATTAGGAGAAGACAACCATCTAGCTACTGCTATGGACCCATAGTCCAGGGGTGAACTACTCACACATCACTCCGGAGGTGACCATGGCGGTGAAGAGTCCTCCGGGAGATGATTCCCCTCTCCGGCAGGGTGCCGGAGGCAATCTCCTGAATCCCCCGAGATGGGATTGGCGGCGGCGGCGTCTCTGGAAGGTTTTCCGTATCGTGGCTCTCGGTACTGGAGTTATTCTCGACGAAGGCTTAAGTAGGCGGAGGAGTAGGTCAGGGGGCGCCACGAGGGGCCCACACAACAGGCTGGCGCGGCCAGGGCCTGGGCCGCGCCGCCCTGGTGTGTGGCCGCCTCGTCGCCCCACTTCGTTTCCTCTCCGGACTTCTGGAAGCTTCGTGGAAAAATAAGATCCTGGGCGTTGATTTCGTCCAATTCCGAGAATATTTCCTTACTAGGATTTCTCAAACCAAAAATAGCAGAAAACAGCAACTGGCTATTCGGCATCTTGTTAATAGGTTAGTGCCGGAAAATGCATAAATATGACATAAAGTATGCATAAAATATGTCGGTATCATCAATAAAATAGCATGGAACATAAGAAATTATCGATACGTTGGAGACGTATCATCTGCCTCCTAGGAACTTCCACGAGGCCGACCGTCGGCTATGGTGGTACGACCGGACTCTGCAGAGCGTTGACATGGACTACATCACGGCCGGCAATATCCCCCGCCTGCGCTACCTTCAGTTCAAGCCACGAGCGCCGCCCGACGACAGCGACGACGACGGAGGCAACTTAGAAGGCGACAACTACCAGTACAACGGCGGCGACTATGAAGACTACGAGTATGCATATTATACGCCTAGGCAGGAGTATGACTAAATCACTCCAAATTTCATGTATCATCAGTGGTATCTCGAATCAATCGAATCATTCGAAAATGGACACCAAACACATCACGGATAATATAATTCACATGATCCATTCAACAAAATTTGGTACAATAAATTATTACACATCATTTCTTTCCCTTGTGTCCCTGCTTGCTTACGATTGTGCTGTATCCATGGAGCATCCTCATCATTTAACTTAATGCTTGGGTCAGTGTTCACTTTGAAGGGCGGAATTTCACCAAACATATTATAATATTCTTACATGTCTGTCTTGTCCTCCACTCCCACGATGTTTCTTTTCCCTGAAAGAACAATGTGGCGCTTTGGATCATCGCATGATGTACTGATCGTTTTCTTATCTTTCTGTTTCCTCAGTTTTCTACTCATGTCCTTCACATAGAAAACCTGAGCGACATCTTTGGCTAGGACAAATGGTTCGTCAAGGTAACCAAGATTGTTGAAATCCACCATTGTCATTCCGTATTTCTGGTCCACCTTTACCCCACCTCCTGTTAGCTTGAACCATTTGCACCGGAACAAAGGGATCTTAAAAGAGGGTCCATAGTCAAGTTCCCATATCTCCTCTATGTAACCATAATATGTGACCTTTTGCCCATTCTCGGTTGCTGCATCAAAGCGAACGCCATTGTTTTGGTTGGTGCTCTTTTTATCTTGGGCGATCGTGTAAAATGTATTCCCATTTATCTCGTACCCTTGGAAAGTCGTTATAGTCGAAGATGGTGTCATGGCCAACATGTACAGCTGATCTCCAACATCATTGTCATTCATTAAATGTTTTCTCAAACAACTGCCGAAAGTCTCCATGTGGGCCTTTCTAATCCAGGATTCAGGCTTCCCCGGGTTGTCCGAGCGTAAAATATTCTTGTGTTTCTCGAGTACGGAGCCACCAAGCTGGAATTTTTCAGAACTGTGTGGTGTGCTTCAGTCATAGAATGGCCGTCCATACATATCGTTGATTTCCTTCTGATCGTGCCTTTTCCACTTAGTCTCCCCTCGTGCCGCGATTGAGGAAGACCAATCGGCTTAAGGTCAGGAACAAAGTCAACACAAAACTTAATTACCTCCTCATTTCCATAGACCTTGGTGATGCTTCCTTCTGGCCTGGCACGGTTACGAACATATTTCTTTAATACTCCCATGAACTTCTCAAAGGGGAACATATTGTGTAGAAATACAGGACCGAGAATGTAAATCTCTTCGACTAGGTGAACCAGGAGGTGCGTCATAATATTGAAGAAGGATGGCGGGAACACCAACTCGAAGCTGACAAGACATTGGACCACATCGTTCTGTAACCGTGGTAGATCTTCTGGATTGATTACCTTCTGAGAGATTGCATTGAGGAATGCACATAGCTTCACAATGGCTACTCGAACATTTTCCGGCAGGAGACCCCTCAAAGCAATCGGAAGCAATTGCGTCATAATCACGTGGCAGTCGTGAGACTTCAAGTTTTGGAACTTTTATCTGCCATGTTTATTATTCCCTTTATATTCGACGAGAATCCAGACGGGACCTTCATACTGCTCAGGCATTCAAAAAAGATGACCTTCTCTTCTTTGGTAAGAGCGTAGCTGGCACGACCTTGAAACCATTCCGGATGCCGGTCATTAGGGTCTTTCAAACGTTGCTAGTCCTGCCGTGCTTCCTTTGTATCATTTGTCTTCCCATACACGCCCAAGAAGCTTAGCAGGTTCACGCAAATATTCTTCGTAACATGCATCACGTCGATTGCAGAGCGAACATCTGGGACTTTCCAATATTCTAGCTCCCAGAATATAGATTTCTTCTTCCACATGGGTGCGTGCCCGTCAGCTCCCTGCGGAACTGATTGTCCGCCAGGACCCTTTCCAAAGATGACTTTCAAATCCTTGACCATATCAAATACCTCAGCACCAGTACGTTCCGCAGGCTTCATCCGATGATCTGCCTTGCCGTTGTAATGCTTGCCTTTCTTTCTTACGTTATGAATTTTCGGAAGAAATCGACGATGCCCAAGGTACACGTTCTTCTTACAATTTGGCCAATATACACTTTCAGTCTCATGTAAGCAGTGCATGCATGCATTGTATCCCTTATTTGACTGTCCCGAAAGGTCACTAAGAGCAGGCCAATCGTTGATGGTTACGAAAAGCAACGCTCGTAGGTCAAATTCCTTTTCTTTGTGCTCATCCCACACACGTACACTAGGTCTGCCCCACAACTGTAAAAGTTCATCAACTAATGGCCTTAGGTACACATCGATGTCATTGTCGGGTTGCTTCGGACCTTGGATGAGCACTGGCATCATAATGAACTTCCGCTTCATGCACAACCAAGGAGGAAGGTTGTAGATGCATAGATTCATGGGCCAGGTGCTATGGCTGGAGCTCTACTCGCCAAAAGGATTCATGCCATCTGTACTTAGACCAAATCTTATGTTCCTTGCGTCAGCTGCAAAATCTTTGAACTCTCTCTCGATCTTTCTCCATTTCGTTCCATCTGCGGGGTGTCTCAACTCCCCGTCCGACTTACGATCCTCTTTGTGCCATCGCAACAACTTGGCATGCTCTTTGTTCCTGAACAGACATTTCAATCGTGGTATTATAGGAGCATACCACATCACCTTGGCGAGAACCCTCTTTCTGGGTTTCTAGCCCTCAACATCATCACCAGGGTCATCGCATCTGATCTTATAACGCAATGCAGTGCATACCGGGCATTCATTCAAATTCTCGTATTCACCGCGGAAGAGGATGCAGTCGTTAATGCATGCATGTATCTTCAGAACCTCTAAACCTAGAGGGCAGACAACCTTCTTTGCTTCGTACGTACTGGCGGGCAACTCGTTATTCTTTGGAAACATATTCTTCATCATTTTCAGCAAATTTTCAAATCCCGAGTCAGATAGACCTTCCTGTGCCTTCCATTTCAGCAAATCCAGTGTGCAACCCAGATTTTTCAGACCATTATCGCATCCTGGGTACAGCGACTTTTTGTGATCCTCTAACATGCGATCCGAATTCTCCCTCTACTTTTTAGTTTCGCAGCATCTCCGTGCATCAGCAATGGTTCGACCAAGATCATCAGCAGGCTCATCACGTGCCTCTTCTTCACCTTCCCCTTCACCTTCCCCTTCACCTTCCCCACCTTCAGCATCCTCCATGAAAGTATCACCGAAATGATCAAGATAGTTTTCATCAATGATATCATCCCCTTCTTCATCTTCTTCCATTATAACCCCTCTTTCTCCATGCTTGGTCCAACAATTATAGCTTGCCATGAAACCGTGCCGAAGCAGGTGCAGCTGAACTTCTCTTGAGGAAGAGTAACCCTTCTGATTCTTACAGCCAACACATGGACATATAATAAAACCCCCCTGCTTGTTCGCATTAGCCACTACGAGGAAACCTTTCAAACCCGCAGTGAACTCGCCGGAGAGTCGGTTACCGTAAATCCATTGCCGATTCATCTGCATTATTATTATATAAAGTATATAATTAGCCATCATGCATTTGTTAAACTAACTAGCTAGAAATAATAGAAATTGAACAATGAACTACACACATGCATATTTTATCAATGACACATGAAAGGTTCAAGTTGCTAACCGCGATCGAGGAAAAATAAATGAGAAAGCTCAAGTGTGGCTCTGACACTTCATATCATGTTTCTTTCAATCTCTCGGGCATTTCATCGAACACCTTGTGTGCATAAGAGGAACCAAAATCAAACCCACCACCCACTTGTGAAGATTATGAAGAAAAATGGCACCAAATGGCTAAGTGAGTGTGCTGAACGGTATATATAGGGGTGGGGCTTTAGTCACGGTTGGCCTGGCCAACCGCGACTAAAGCCCCTCCCGCGCCCCAGCTATCGACCGAGCCCGCTGGGCCCAGACTTTTGGTCGCGGGTCACCTCCCGAACCACGACTAAAGACCCCATTAGTCGCGGTTCGTATATTTTGGGGACTAATGGGGGCGGATGGAAGGCTCTTTTTCTACTAGTGTATGCCCAGAAATAATCTACTTTTTTAGCAACTAATGCATAGGTTCATAACTTCGAATGTTAAAACATGGATGGACACTGGACCAACTTAGATGAGGTAATTGTTCACTTTTATTGGTGTAGCAATCTGAGTATTTCATCTTAGAGCATCTCCAGTCGCGTCCCCCAAACTGTCCCCCAAAGGGATTTGAGGCGAGCCGGACAAAAAAACGTTCCCAGCCGCGTCCGCCAAAGCAGTTTTTTCTCCGGCGCACCCCGATACGGTGTCCGGCGCCCCGAGGCCGTCCCAGCCCCATAGGGGACGCTCCGGGCACGCCGGACACGACGAAAAGCGAGGTGGGCTCCCACATGTCGGCGACTATTTCCATAAAACATTGGTTCGCGCCTTTTTTCTCGTCGCTCCTTCCCTCCCGCGCCTCCCACCCCTCCGCCGCCGCTGGATTTGCCGGCCGTTTCGACGACTGATCTCTTCTGAGAGTCGGCACCATCATCGCGGCTGGCACTCTCGCCGGTCGTTTCGCCGCCGCCGCTTCACCAGCGCGTCCCAGAACGCGGCGTGAAATCCGCCCCACCTCCGCGCACACAAGGTGCTCGACGACTTGCCATGTACACGCGATTGGCCGATGTTCGTTGCCTTGTCTACCATGGCACAATTTTAACCATTGATTTTGCTTCAGGCTTGGATAGCGATGACGAGATGATTGCCCTACTGCTGGAGGACGAGCAAGCCTTCGACGACGACCTCTAGGAGCATTTGCTGATCATCGCATCCCTCCACGACGTGCTTAATGCCAAGGCAGAGAAGAGGAAGAGGCCGCACCGCGGAGGCTCAAGGCCGGGGAGAAAGAAGTGGAAGCCCTGGCAGAGGATGGAGGGGCATACCATGCTGCACAACGACTACTTCGTAGATGAGGCAACACATGCCGACAATTTTTGGCGCCGGTATAGGATGAGCAAGGGTCTGTTCATGAATATCCTCCACATCGTTCGAGAGTTCGACCGCTAATTCAAGATCAAGCATGATGCCGCAGGCGATGTTGGGTTCTCATCGATTCAGAAGTGCACCGCCGCCATGAGGATGCTTGCATACGAGCACCTGCCGATACACAGGAAGGCTACCTTCACATGAGTGAGTCTACTGCTATTGAGTGCATGTACAAGTTTTGTCGAGCTGTGGTGGGAAAGTTTGGCAAATACTACTTGAGAGGGGCAACTGAGGAAGAGACTGCAAGGATCATGGCACAAAATGCTGCCAGAGGATTCCCTGAAATGTTTGGAAGCATCGATTGCATGCACTGGTCATGGAAGAACTGCCCGTTTGCTTGGCAAGGTATATACAAAGGGTGTCATGGATATTGCAGTGTGGTGCTTGAAGCTGTAGCAGATTATGACCTCTAGATTTGGCATTCTTTTTTTGGCGGGATCACACAATGACATCAACGTGTTGCAGTGATACGTCGCAAACGTATCTATAATTTTTGATGTTCCATGCTTGTTTTTCACCAATTACTATATGTTTTAAGGGAATAACCTATTAATAGTTGCAAAAGTGCACAAGTTCTTGGTTTCAACTTTGTTGTGCAGGAAATAGGCAAATATGGAAGGAAATAGCTCATTATGGTGAAATCTGGAATTTCCCGGAATCTGTCCCTGCTGAACACTTTTCAAAGATCACTTCGAAACTCCATCAAAACGACGTCCAATGGAAAAGTCGTAAACTACAAAGTTGTAGATAATTTCAAATCAAACAATTTGGACATATTATTCGTCCAGAATGGACAACGGATGCATCCGGAAGAGCAGAATTACTGCGGAGGTTCGTGCAGTCTCGGGACTCCAAAAGTTGGTGACGTATTTGACACAAACTCTTTCCATACCTGGATATTTCGGCCCAGCCACGAGTTTTGAGACTCATGAAGGATAGAGGGGAGTCCTACGAAGGTTCTAGAGGTGCCCAAGAGTCCTTGGATCAAAGGGGCATCCATCCCATGGTCTAGATTGCATCTCCAACACTATATATTGATGGGAAACCCTATTTTTCGAGGCCCCAAGCATTGTCACGAAAATCCTCCTCCTTGGCAGCAGCCAAGGAGAGGGAAACACTCATCTAAACCAGCACCAAGGAAGAAGAAGGCTAAGGGGCGGCGCTCACCCATGATGCCGACGACGGGGAAGGAGTCCCCCGCGCCGCCGCCGGCGCCGCCCACGCCTCCGCCTCCCGGCGCTTCTCGCTGAGCCCTCCAACGTCTTCACCGCCATCTCCATCACCAAATCCTCATTGTATTTAGTGGTCCATCCTCTCACAAACCTCTGTACCGCCCTATGTAAACATGGTGTTTGATTCTATAAGTTATAATCCTATGATCTATGTCATGTTGCCATAGTTTATTTGTTCTTTGATTGATTGGTTGTTTCTCTTTGGTTCATTAGAGTTGTATGTTGATATGTTACCGTCCTTGGTGCCCATTATATTTGTGCGCGCATGGATCAAGCACCATAGGGTTAGTAGTACTTGTATACTAGAAGGGGGAAGTTCTGCCGGAGTGACAGAAACCTAAGGACGCGAACTGGATAGCTGCATGTATGAGAGTAAGAGGACCAGTTACTTAAGACTATGGTTGGGGAAACCTTAATGCTTGCTAGTATTTACGGATGTTTGCTAGCAAGCCAATCATATAGTACTTGTAATCCTGGAGGGAGAGCATGTATATTTAGCCTCTCCTACATAGAAAGCTGCATCGAAGACGTTGAACCCAAGATCTTCACTAATCGATCTTGGACAAAGCCACCACTATTACCACCGCCTTTCCACACTCATGGTACTGTTAGTTTAGTTTGTTTTATTGCTGCAGCACTAACATTTATTCCGTGTATTTTATTGTTCTGCAAAGTCACCTCTCATACCCGTTATCGCTCTAGTTTTATTTCCTAGATATTGCAAACGCTTAGTGTGCGTAGAGTTCTATCAGTGGTTGATAGAACTTGAGAGAATGTTTATCCTACCTTTAGCTCCTCGTTGGGTTCGACACTCTTACTTATCGAAAAGGCTACACACGATCCCCTATACTTTTGGGTTATCATGCAGCAGTCTCCGGTGTTCAGCGGACTAGTGGAAGGTCATGCTCCACCATGCAACTTTGAGGTCAATGGCCACCAATATACTAAAGACTATTATCTAGCAGATGGTATATATCCAGAATGAGCCACTTTTGTCAAAACAATATCGAATCCATCAGGTCAGAAAAATTCCCACTTTGCTTCGCGACAGGAGGCTTGCAGGAAGGATGTCGAGCGGTTATTTGGTGTGCTTCAAGCTCAATTTGCAATTGTCTGGTACCCTGCTCTAAGCTGGTCTCACGACCAAATGTGGGAGGCGATGCAGGCTTGTGTGATCATGCACAACATGATCATCGAGGATGACCGCAAGAATCATGCGAGGACACATGTTGGTCCCTATAAGTGTCAGGGCCCTCTTGCGAAGGTTGATCATGAGTTGCCTGCAGATTTTGCTGATTTCCTCGCTATGCACGCAAAGATCCGTGACAGTAATGTTCACGATCAACTTTAAGTTGATCTCGTTGAGCATTTATGGAGGATCAAAAGATTATCAGCAAATGCCGCGGCACCTTGATCTAGCCCTATTTATTTGTTTAGTTGTTTTATTGTTTGTTGTATTTTAATTTGAAAACAATCTCCGCAAACATATTTATTTGTATGCTATATTTAATAAATGGTTGTGTTTTCATGTTTGGGGGCGGCGTTTGGGGGACGCGACTGGGGAGCGACGTCCCCCAAACGCGGCACGAACAAAACACGTCCCCCAAACGCTCGATCCTGCGCTATTTGGGGGACGGTTTGGGGGGCGAGACTAGAGATGCTCTTACTCTCTCTATTACTCAGTATACCAGGGTTTATTTCAGATGTCTTTTAATAGATCCATGATGCAGTTACTTTGCGATGGTTAGTTTCGTACTTGGAAGAGCTAGCTGAGGATTTCACAAAGTTTATGAAGTCTTATTTCACAGCTGGAGACACAAACAATCTTTATTGGTAGATGGCCTAGCAGTTTTGCCAGTTTGTGCTTGCCGTTCTTTTATTATGGTTTAGCATGACATGAGAGGAACTCTGCTATTATTGTGAGTGCTACACATTTCTAAATGAGTAGTTGTATTTTTTTATGATGGTTAGTCAAGAACTGGATAGATAGTTTGTATAAATGCATGTGTACATCAAAGAAACTTTACACAGTTAGTTTTGCAGGGTTGCATACCTCTACATGTGTTAAAGGGTTTCTCTATATCAATAGTTTCCTAATACTCACCTCACAGGTACACCTTATCACGGGATATCCTCCTTTTTTCAAATCGCATCTGCAGTGCAAGCGTGGCGTTCCGCCGCGCCATTACATGCTAATTACTATTATTTCCCCTCAAGATCTCTCTTTGGTAAGTAAAAAAAGAAAAAGATCACTATGGGGCCACACGAAATTCCTAGGCAGGGTCAATCAGCAGAATGAACTTGCCGCGCGATTGGTAGCTCGGATGGAGGCTACACGTCCCGAATTTTATACAAAAAGGCTGACTTTTGCGAAGGAAAACGACTTTCCCCGCCCGCGTTGTTGAACGTGGAGCGCGGAAAATTCCAGCGAACTGTCTCCGCGCGCGACACGTGTTGAGTTTTAATGCGTTTGCGTACCGTCCGCCTTCTCCTATATAGGGCGCCCGAATCATTTTTGCCTATATCCCCGTTTTTCTCTTAGTCAGCCTCTTTCTTCTGTTGTCTTCGTAGGTAGTGGCAGTTCGCCTCGTCGGCGGCGGTGGTATTTTATCTTCTTCTCCGGAGTTATTGTCTACCTTTTCTTTGTCCTGGACGTGTTTCCTGCTCTATCAGTAAGTGTCGTCGCGACTTTCTGCTTACTTGGGTTTGTTAGATCTTGCATTTTCCCTTAGGTACGACTAGATCAAATATGTTTTTCACTTTCTATTTCTGGGCATGGAGTTTTCTGGGGAAATTAATGGGTGGGAGGTAGCACTTTCAATTGGAAATCTAAGGTGTGCAAAGCGTATACAGGTGTGTTGCCTCTCAGTCATGGCGCCGTAGGTTTTCTCTTGGTTTTCTTGGTCTGTTTGCCATCGATTTAGCAGCGTTGGAGGCACCGCTTGGTTACATGTCTCCTCAGGACATGCATCTATAGTCTCTTAGTTTTCTTGATCTGTTTTCCATCGATTTAGCGGCGCTGGAGGCTCCGTTTGGTTACACGTCTCTCCTGAGGACATGTATCTATATTTTCTTGGTTTTCTTGGTTTGTTCGTTGTTGATGTAGTGGCGATGGAGGCGCCGCTCAGTTACACGTCTTCTGAGGAGATGCAACTGCGCCGCCGCCGGTGGATCGTGTTGTTTCTATTAGACTCTATGTTGTCATGTTTGGTCTAGTTGTGGAAGTGAGAAGCTGCACACAACGTAACTGAACTAGTTGCAGTTCTTTTTGTGTTCCAGTGCTTGTTCAGTGGGTGGTTTAGTACTAATGTGTGCTATCGTTTAGTACATGTGCGTCCACCCGTTTCTGGCAAGTACTTGCGGTCATTTGTGTATGGTACTTCTGCGTATCTCTCTTCGGTACTTGCGCGGCATTTGTTCATGTACTTGTGTACTTTAGCCGTCTGTACCTGTGCACTTATATTTCTCTGATACTTGTGTACCGAATTGTTGCACCAGTAAATTTCTCTTGCTCTGTTTTGGCAGATTTATGGGCGGCCCCTCTGGCGCCGCTCAGTCTAGACTTTTTTTCGGTTGTGTTAGTATATGTTCTATTTGCTTGATTGTGTAGTTTCTTTTGGTATGTTTTCCATCGACAGCGCTGCTCTGTTACACATCTCCTTCGGACATGCAAGTGTGACAACGCTGGTGTGTCGTGTGGTTTATCTTGGACTCTCTGTTGTCATGTTTGGTCTAGTTGTGGAAGTTTGAAGCCGCACACAGCGTACCTAAACATGTTGCGGTTCTTTTTGTGTTCTAGTGTTTGTTCAGTAGGTGGTTTAGTACTTCTGTGTTTTATCGTTAGTACCTGTGCGTCCACCCGTTTCTAGTCGGTACATGTGTTCATTTGTGTCTAGTACTTATGCGGTCTCTCTTCAGTACTTGCACGACATTTGTTCATGTACTTGTGTACTTTAGATGTCTATACTTGTGCGCCTATATCTCTGATACTTGTGCAACGACTAGTATTGTAGTTGTGCACCGGTGAATTTCTCTTGGTCTGTTTTGACAGGTTTATGAGCGGCGCCTCCGGCGCCGCGTAGTCTAGACTCTTTTTCGGTTGCGCTAGTGTCTGTTTGTTTGCTTGTTTGTGTAGTTTCTTTTGGTCCAACGGTGCCGAAGGCGCCACTCTATTACACGTCTCCTCCGCACAAGCAAATACGATGACACCAATGGTTTGTGTGGTTTCTCTTAGACTCTTTGTTGTCATGTTTGGTCTAGTTGTGGAAGTTTGAAGCCACACACAGCGTACTTAAACGTGTTTTTGTTCTTATGTGTTCCAGTGCTTGTTCAGTAGGTGGTTTAGTACTTTTGTGTGCTATCATTTTGTACATGTGCATCCACCCATTTCTGGCCGGTACATGCGGTCATTTGTGTCTGGTACTTTTGCGTATCTCTCTTCAGTACTTGCAGATGATTTGTTCATGTACTTGTGTACTTTAGCCGTTTGTACTTGGGCGCATATATCTCTGGTACTTGTGCATCGACTGGTATTGTAGTTGCGCACCGGTAATTTTCTCTTGGTCTGTTTTGGCAGGTTTATGGGCGGCGCCTCCGGCGCCGCACAATCTAGACTTGTTTTTTCTTTCTTTGCGGTAGTGTTTGTCTGTTTGCTTGTTTGTGTAGTTTCTCTTTGTCTGTTTTCCGTCAAGGTAGCGGCACCTCCGGCGCCGCACTGTTACACGTCTCCTCCGGACATGCAAGTGCGACGACACCGGTGGTTCGTGCGGTTTGTCTTGGGCTCTCTGTTGTCCTCTTTGGTCTAGTTGTGGAAGTGAGAAGCCGCACACAACGTACCTAAACGTGTTGCAGTTCTTTTTGTGTTCCAGTGCTTATTCAGTAGGTGGTTTAGTACTTATGAGTGCTATCATTTTGTTCATGTACGTCCACCCGTTTATAGCTGATACATGTGGTCCTTTATGTCTGGTACTTCTGCATGTCTCTCTTCAGTACTAGCACGGCATTTGTTCCTATACTTGTGTACTTTAGCCGTCTGTACTTATGCTCCTATATCTCTGATACTTATGCATCGACTGGTATTGTAGTTGCGTACCTATGTAATAGTGTAATTTATGTTAACAAGTGGGAAAAGATGTCAGGTCCAGGTGTTCAGTCTCGTGTGAATATTCCTGACCATCTTTTGAAGCAGTTGATCATCACATTTCAAATATGTTTCCTCATGAAATGCATAACGATGTAAATTTTATTATTATGTTTTTTAATTTTTAATTATTGTGTTATTAAAATTGCATTCTTAATTGTGTTGTTTGTTTACAGTTACGTTCTAAGCTCAAAAGAATGTGGAAAACTTTTTTCACTTCCTCAATGAACAGAATCGGTCATAGTCTTGTTGACCAGATGTGTCACATGGTTTATGTTTTGTCAAGTGAGTTGAAAAACCACCCTTGTACTTGCAAGGGTAAGCAACCTAAAATTGAAAATATTGTTGCACAAAGTTCTTTGTGTATATTTGAGTGATAATATGAAGGTGGTTGTTCCAGATATAACTAATAGAATAATGATGATAAACTATCTATAACACAGAAGAAGCTTTTTGATGAACAAGAGGTCCCGAAAGTGCCTTTATTTGAACTGTTGTTTTCTGACGTACTTTAGGCTCCTAAGAATGACATTGAAGGTTATGCATTGGGATTTAATTTTTCATTTATTTTGCTTATTTTGTTACATACAGATGGTTACTCTTTGTTTGTAACAATTGCGGTAACGAGATAAGACTTGAAGTTGGTGGAAAGTCTGTTAGGTGGCATAGTTTCTATGTTGCTACGAAGGGTGGTGGGTTTATGGATCCTTCTGTTATGGATCTGTTTCTGAAGTGCCAGAGCGATGGTATTGATTGATTATATGTTGTAAGTTCTTTTGGCGGTATCTCATGTGTATATTTTAATTTTATTTTTATTTTAAAAAATCAGATTTTTTTTACATTTTCCTAATGTTTTCTCAGAAGAAGCTTGATGTAGGTGAGGACAATCCTACTTTTCTTGCTAGTTATTTTTATGACCATGATGTGAGCTTGTTGAATTTAAAAAGGCATGAGGTATGCTTGCCATGTTTTGTCTGATGCTTATATTTCCTCCATTGCAACTATTGTGGATGCTATCTTATTTTAATCAGATTGTTTATTTCAACTTACATGTCTACATTACTTGTTAGGATTACAGTCATTGGTGGGATTATGTCGACTACCCTTTGTAACGGCCCCGGATAGTACCCCTATTAGATTTTCGCCGTTGTTTCTCTTGTATGCATCATCATGGCATCATGCATAGTTTCCACTCCAAAAAAATTATTTTATTAAAATCTATTTTATTATTAAAATTACTTCCCTCTCTTTATTCCAAATTAAAACATATTTTCTCTGGTTATTTTCGTATACAAAAAGGTATTTTAAAATGGTTCAAAATAAACAGGAAAAATAATAAAACAGAAAACGTTTTATAAAAAAAAGGGGAGAGAACCCCAACCGGCCAGGCCAAGGCTAGGCCCAGCCGGGCTAGGCCCAGCCGGCAGCCTTCTTCTTAGCCACCATCCATCCCACCTTCTGGCCCAGCCGGCGGCCCAAGACCCACCCAGGGCAAACCCTAACCGGCCACCAGCTGCCCTGGCAGTTTAGCATTCCTACCC
This sequence comes from Lolium perenne, assembly GCF_019359855.2. Lineage (NCBI taxonomy): Eukaryota > Viridiplantae > Streptophyta > Magnoliopsida > Poales > Poaceae > Lolium > Lolium perenne. The sequence goes on from NC_067248.2 coordinate 130,486,365, forward strand.
CCCGCCGCCGCCCCTGGCTTTTTGCTAGAAACCCCCTCCTCCTTTTCTTTTTCCCCTCTGGTCCTCCCACCATCCTCCCTCTCGTCCCCAACCCGCGCCTGAGCGCTCGTCCTCGTCCTCATCGCCTCTCCCTTCCCCATCGAACGCGGCCGCCGCGCGCCACCTCCCTCACCCTCAACAGCCTCCTGCGCAAGCTCGCGCCGCTGCCACCTGTACTCCGCCGTGTGTGGCCCCGCCTCTCCATCCTCCAGCCCGGCCGTCGCCTTGAGGCCCTGCAGCAGCGCGCCGCTCAGGTCCCCGCGCCCGTCGACCTTTGCCTCTTTCGTGCGCGCGTCGTCCTCCCCGAGCTCCTCCCTGCAAGCGCCATCGGCGCCGCCCTGCCTCACCTCCGGCCTCCCCTCCTGCCATGGCCCGAGTTCCCCGCCCGACGCACCCTGCCGCTCCTCACCTCGCGCAGCGCCACCCCTCTCCCTTGCTACCGTGCTGCCGCCTCGCCAAGGCCTGCGCTCGTCGCCGCCGTCACCTTCCCTCCTCGAGTCAGCCCCGTCCGCGCGACTGCCTGCGACCAAGACCCACCCCGCTGTGCACCTCCTCTCTGGCCCGCGCGTGCCGCCTCCTCCCTGGCTCTCCTCCTCGCTCGCCAAGTCCCGCTGCAGTCATGTTGCGTGCACCCGTGCAGGTTATTCCGCTGCTGCGCATCCTAGTCGTGCAGCGATACTGCTAGTGGTGCGCGTGAGCACTGCCTTCGGCCATGTTGTCCTCGCTCGCAAGATGTGCTTTCGTCCATGTCCAAGTTTTATGCTGCTGCACATGAATTCGTCGTCCGGTTCGCCACTTCGTTGCCCCGTCGCAAGTTCTGCATCCATGTTCGCCATGACGCCATCAAGTTCATCGACAAGTCCTTCCGATGCCAATACTTTCGAATAACGAGCATGGCATCACGCGAAGACCGCCGCCCCGATTCGAGTCCGCCGCCGACAATTGAAGCCGGAACACCAAGGCCTCCTTCTCGGATCCAAGTTCTCCGAACCGGCTTCATCCTCCTCCTCTTCAATCCGGCGACCACCCTTGTTCCGATACCGTGTGAGACCCCGACCCTAACCAAACTATTTTATAAATGTGCTATATAACTTGTTGCATCAACCATACATGTTGCATCGCATCGTGTATCTCATAGGTTCGGGTAAATAGTGAATCACCTAATTAAATATGGAATTATGTGGGATTATTATTGTATCCCGGTTCCATTTAATCTTGAGTAGCGCACCTATGCCTTGTCTTTGCCATGCTAATCCACATTTAATATGCGGGGTAGATAAACAACTCAAACCTAATAATTGTTTGTCGGATTTCCGATTCCGTTTAAATTGGATATAAGTTGCATTGCCGCATCATGTTTGCCATGTCATGCATGCATACCATATCATGAGCATGCCGATTCTTCTGCCGTAGTAGTAAGACTTGCATACGTTGTGTGTTCCAGCATTTTGCTTCTTCCCGGATAGGATCGCGAAGTGGTGTGGTGAGATACGGCAAATTCTCCGGATGTTCCTCGGCAAACTTTAACAGGCAAGCATTTCCCCTATACTTCTGCCCCTGCAGAAGTCGCTCACCTATTTTATTTTGCCTTCTCCCTCATGCTTTCCTTAAGTTGCGTTCTTGTCACGTGTCCCTTCCACTTGTTACCTCAAGCAGCCTATATTGACTTCACCAACCACCTACAGCTATTGTTTGGTTATTGGGTCTGCCTTGCGAGTCGTAGTGCATGCTAGTGCTGTTTTATCTCGTTGCTGTTGCTGTTATCTTATCGGGATATGTTGGGTTGTTGGGAGGTTGTCACATGCTATATCAGTTGTTGGAGATACACATGCTTTACTTAATTGTTAACAACTAAAATTGTAAGCAGAGGCATCTGTGAGCCCCTTTGCGAAAGCATCGAAACTTTGACTTGCTAATGTCCCCTAGGACCCGAGTTCTTGTTATCTGTTCCGAGATTGAGCGCTCTACCCGTACGTGGGGGAGTGGGACCCCCATCACCCACTACCTTTCCTCGAGTCTGTTTATTGGGAGCCACAACCTTGGTTTTATTTGCCTATGCCATGCTTTACTTACTGTTGCCTTCGGGTGTTTACTTCCTGTTGCCTTCGGGTGTTTATATTCTGTACTGTACCCCGTGGGACGTTTAGCGAAGCGTGTGGTTCGCACGCCTAGCCGCCGACGCAAACCTCTGGGTCCGTATCGGAGTACGGCCGGACTTCGTCACGGGTAGCTTAGTTGGGTGGCTCCCATTTAAACTTTCTCTTGCATTGGGAACGGTCTTGATGTGAGACTCCACCTGTAGTAAGTGGGTTCGAGCATGCGTATGGTTACATTTGGGCAACCCCTGCAGGGTGTACATCTTATCGATAAGCCGTGTCCGCGGTTATGGACGACTTGGAGCTGTTTAACTCGATCATAGAACAACTTACACCTTATACTTGTTGTTAATAATATGATAATAACTTGCATAGTAATATAGCCTTACTACAACCGTTACCCAATAAAACTTGTCCACCGTTGAGTGCCTTTTACATTGCCTCTTCGCAATTGTTGGAGGGGATATGTGTAATCGGCTGGGTTATGTTTGTGTACTATTTTATCTGTTACCTTGTGCGCTCTCTTATCTTATCTGAGTAGACGAATGTTGTAGAGTGTCTCTATAAGTTTTTAGTGCTTGCGCGCTGCCGCTTAACCCCACCATATTGCCTATGACGTTCCTCTTGCGTCCTCTAAGTCCCCTGCGTGCCTCAAGTACAAGGGACGACTGGTTGACGAATGCTTATACGTCTTGAAGTCTTGTTAAGTGCGAACCCGTACTTATTGCTGCTTCTACGGGATATAACCGGGCAGGTATGAAGATATGTTCGATGAAGACGACGTTAGCAAGGTTACCCTTCCGGCTTGGCTTGGGCAGGGTTATGGACGCCACTGGTTATCTTCAGGACTCTTAGTCCAATTTGTATCTTGTCCGTATTCGGACGTATTCGATCTTCTGTATGATTTGGATCTTTGTATTGTATATTTGTATCTTGACTCGTTGGAGTCGTTGTTGTAATATATGTTTCTTGTGGGCTCTATTGTAATCCTGTTGTAATGTTACCGCTCGTGTTAATTCCTCTGGCATCACGTGTGTGATTCATCGCGCACGTCGTGTCGGAGGGCGTCTCTGAATCGATATCGTGCGGATTTCGGTGGGATCGCTGGAATCCTCAGGATACCGGTTCCGAGGCGTCACACCCTTTCAGAAAATTTAGTGTCGAACTCACTTGAGTTTACTGAAGGTCAGATGGCTACTACGGATAGAATTGTATGGTTTCCGTTGTTCTTAAGCTTCTTAAATAATTATTTACACATGATAAAAAATGACTTTTTTATTTTTTTCAGTGCAAATCATTCAAAATACTATACATGCATCTTCATGGTATCGAGGAAATAAATATTTTATCGTTTAAGATGGATGTTTGCTGCACCCCTTATTATTCAAAGTGGTCATCTTTTCTTACTTTGAATTATGATTTTATTTAATTTCTTCTATGATTTCTTTTTTTTTCTTTTTAACAATTAGGATAAACACTAGGCGTGACAATGGTATCTATGCAATGAGGTTTCTTTGGGTATTGACTGGAGGTTTTTATCCAAAAATATTTATGGTAGGTAATTTATTGTGTATATAGTTTTTTAGTACTTCGTCACTGTCTGATTTTCTTACTGTTTCAACTGTAGAATAGTAGATGTTAATGGTCTGGTTTAGTACTTGTACATCTTGTTGTTTAGTCCTTGTGTACAGTTTCGTTTGGAACTTGTGCATACTAAATTGTTGTGCATTTTGTTCAAGATTCTTATTCATCGTGTGGTTTAGTTTTTTCAGGCTGATATATATGGTTTTTGAAGGTTCTTCGGTGCATTCATGCTTACACATGATTGTGCAGATCATTTGGCAAGTTTCATATGCCAATGCATTGAGGAATTCAAAAGTAAGTACTCTTTATAATGTTTTTGCTCTTTAATACTGGAGTCAACTTGATCATAGAAAAAATAAAATGAAGTACATAAGAACATTACATAGACGTTCCATTGTTGCATCTTATTCTTTGAATATTCCTCTGACGTCCTCCTTGTGCGTTTCCTATTTTTATTGTTGTCCTATGACCTCCTTTTTTCATCTCGTACGTTTGCAAAAAGATTGAGGTCAAGTTTATATTTATTTTGTTAGAAAAGCAATTGATTTGCATCGTTAATCATAATGAAATAAATTCATGGTTACACTTACCTCTGAATGTGTCTAATGTTGTTCCAAATACTAGATATTCGATGTTACATCTTATTCTTCCATTATGGTAGTACATACCGTACGTGTTTCTTGGTTCTCTTGACATTTTTGTTGTGTTACTATAATTATTTGTGTGTGGGTTTTTTGTTTCTTGACATGTATTGCTTGTATCTCCTTGTTGTGATTCTGCTGCTTGTGTTGCTGCAATTTCTCCTTTTAGTGTTTCACATCTTATTTTTTTGTGTCTTGATCCTTTGCAGCGGCCACATTTTATTTGTCTAGTTTTCTATCTTTGTCAACTAGGCACGCTTTGTTGTAAAGTTCTGCCATATGGCTCATCACACCAGCAAATTTAGTGCTTCGTCCCTGCAAAATAAGCATCTGCAACATTTCCTAATGTTAGAAGTTACATGTCTATATATTTTCTCCATCTTTGAATCACAAAACTCTCTGGAAAATCATTGATCTCCATACGAACCAATGCTTTTATCACATGGCAACAATGTATACCATCTCTCTGCATCTTCTTGCATGAACACATGAAGTTCTTTTTTTCGTCATCAAAGGTGACGTCAAATGTCTCCCTTTTGAATTCCACGTGGTCATAGAATTTGACTATTCTTTTGAGTCGCAGGTGGCAATCGGGCTCAAGTGATCCATCTACCTTGAATATCGTGTTGTTTGTGATTTAAATCTGGAACTTGAGGAATATGTCATGTGTGTTTTGGTCAAGTGCTTGCGTCTATCTCGAACAGATTTCCTATTACTGTTTTTTGTTGTTTCCACTGATGATGTGACCTTTTTCCTATCTAGGGCAGATAAACACTTGTCTTGTATAACCTCATATTGTTCAAGGAACATTGTTATCGTGTTTGTGTGTTGGCTATAGCATTTCCACGTATTATTTGTGTGCTCTCTCCTTCCTGTGCTTGACGAGAATAGGTAAAACTTATCCATGAAGAACGTTGGCACCCACCGGTGTCTTATCATGTATAACTTGTTAGGTGTTTTTCTCCTTCTGCATTGTAATGCTTTATCACTTTATTGCATCCCATTTCGAACTCACTGGCGTGAATGCGTTCTTTGCTATGTACATTAGCAGTTCTGGCAATCCTAGATTTTTTGCAAAGAAGCTGCTCTCTTTTTGACTCATCTTTGTCACGACATGGAAGAAGCAGTTCCCGTGGGTTGTTGGCTTTAGTAATATTTGTATTGCTCTCTTCATTGCTTTATCCTGGTCTGTTATTATTGTTTCAAGTTGTTTGCCACCCATTGCTTCAATAAATGTTTCCACTACCCATCTGAATGTATCTATTTTTTCATCCTTCAGTAGAGCAACTACAAACAGTAATGTCGAGCCATGGTTGTTGACCCCAACTATAGGAACAAATGGTAAGCCATACGTGTTTGTGCTAAAAGCTGTGTCAAACGATATGTAGTCACGGAACATCTTGTAGTTTATTACCCATATTGTGTCCACCCAAAACAAGCTGCGAACTCTTTTCTCACTGTCTATCTCCATGTCATGATAGAAGCCAGATACTGTTTTCTGGAGTTTCTTGAAGCGTTCCAGGAACTTCTGAATGTCATGGTCCTTTTCAATTTTTGTTGTTGACTCTTCATGTTGCTTAGATCAACAACATCGAAGGGTATTCCACGTAGTTTTCCTATGATTGACCGAAAGATTGACATCATCTTCCTAGGTGGCAGACGTCCCATATGTAGTAGATGAATTAATCTACTATCGAGATCAGTCATTCTTTCGTGACAGTGTGCAAACCTAATGAGATAGTCTGTTAGTTCCAGGGGATGGTTGTGTTCTAAAAGAACCTTCTTGATATACCAGAATCCTTCGAATTCTCGGAATATTATGTGTGCTTGACAATCAGACTTCACAAGTGTATTTGTTCTTCTTTGGGATGATGTTTTGGCTTGTGTGTTTGTGCATCTTTCCTTGTTACGTGTGAACTTCTGCATGTATATTTATATGTTATTTCCTAACCTCTTGCTACTGAACTTCTTCATTGCAAATCCTGTCTTTCTGGCATACATACAGAGCGTATCTCTAGAACGCATCATCTCTTGTTTTGAAATGATCGAGCACCTTCCATTGGCATAGCTGCACTAATAATTTCTTCAACTGCTAGGTAGTCATCTGAGTTGAACATCTTGTCCATTTCCTCTTCCATCTTTGTCGGTGGATCTAGATTTATTTTTGGATCATCATCCTATAGTTTTTCTTTTGTTTCAGGTTTAATAGTTTGTTCCTCTGATGAAGAGTTTGATTCTCCTGTGTTGTGCTTCTGCGATGATGAACAACTTCATATTGCTTTATTCCTGTGGAGACACTTGCTTGTTCATCATTACTTTCCATTCCTCTGATTTCCTGAATTCATATCATACATATTGTTTAATTTGGTAAGAGTGTTTTCTAGTGGCCGGTATAGATATCTTAATGTTTATTTCCACACATAACATTGTGTGGACTGTTTTTTGTAAATCAAAAGTACGTACGGACACTCAGGGAAGGCCGGTCCATCGGGAACAAGGCGGCCAAGGCGGAGAGAAACGCCAGCCCAATGGTTGGACGACTGCATGCTTCAATCGACAAGTGCGTCGTTGAGGCCGCCGCGAGAGAGGAAGAGAAGGCACGCGCCGCGGCAGCGAGAGAGGTGAAGGCCAATGAGCGATTGATTCCCACAAGTATAGGGGATCGCTGAAATCTTCGATGGGATGTATTACCCAAATTTATAATTCGAATCAAGGGGAACACAAGAATATCAATAAGACTTTAGCAATTGAGACGTCACTCTAAACCACACATGTATATCAATAAATTCACAAATCAAGTGGTGATTTTATAACAGTTGATTCAAAGCAGTAAAGACAAGTAGTAAACAACTGCATCAAATTTCCAATTGTCACCGGAAGTAGTATTATATATGTAACTTTAAGTGGCTAAAAGCGTAGAAGCGAGGTAGTAGTGGGGTGTTGTATGAATGATATTGATCATATAATGTAATCCAACTAACATAGCATCTATCTCTATTTCAGTTGTGTGCAGCTATGTGATCCAAATATAGTTATGCATACTAACAAGAGAATTTGCATAACATCTTTTATCCTGCTTACCCATTTAACTGGGGCCAACTTGGAACTACAAGAAATTAAGATCTATCATTTTGAATAGCCCGAAACAAAGCATTAAGTTTAATGAACACACAATATCCTCGAACTATAACATATTCCCTTTGTTTTCCCTATCTGTCACATTATGGATTCGTAGGGTTAACATAATAATAAGCAATACACCTTGCAAATAGATACCAACCTCATAGATATGATAAAGCAATATAGGATCAATACTGCAATCATGTCATTCGGGCCCTAGTAACAAGCATTAAACATAGCAAAGGTGTACCAACATTCATACATGAATATCCTCAAGGAAAACACCTCAAATCTTGATACATACGGATGATTACATGATCAATCGATCTCATCCAAACCTCATCCAACTGTTAAGACTACAGAGAACTACTCACTCATGGTGATGGATAGTGAGCCCATGGTTGTTGGGGATGGGTAGGTTTTTAGGGTATATAAGGCACCACATGAAGGGAGGAGGCGAGGGGGTGCTCGAGGGCCGAAAGAGCCCTGGTGGCGCGTCCGTAGGGGGAGGGCGTGCCACAGGCTCTCTTTTACCAGCCTGTTGGGCCCCTATAGTCCTTCTTTGTCCTGGTGGATGCGTCTCAAAAAAATTGTAGCGTGGCCTCTGACCTTGCCCTTTTTGAAGTCTCGTAGCTCCTGTAATGTCAGAAACACTAACATAAGGTGTTTTCTGCCAGACATGGTTAAAACCAAAATAAAGGGAATTTATAGGAAAGTTCCTGAATTAACTAAAAAACATAAATAATGATGTATGATGGCAAATATCAATGAAAACTAATCATATATGTCACAATATTGATGATGTAAAATGCACGTATCAACTCCCCAAGCTTAAACCTTTGCTCATCGTCGAGCAAATAAGCGAATATATCTGATTACGTTGGGACTCCAAGTGCAGAGTGTTCTGTCAGTAGAGTATTTTTCCCACAAGGGTGAATCGAGGGTTTATATCGAACTCTCGGGGAATGACGCAAAGAATGTATCTGTTGGAGATATGCCCAAGAGGCTATAATAGAAGTGTTTATTGTTATATCTTAGTATTCATGATAAATGTTTACATCCCATGCTATAATTGTATTAACCGGAAACATAAATACTTGTGTGTTTTGCAAACATAAAGGAGTCCCTAGTAAGCCTCTTGTTAAACTAGCTTGTTGATTAATAGATGATCAAGGTTTCTTGATCATGAATATTGGATGTTATTAATAACAAGACCATATCATTAGGTGAATGATGTGATGGATATACACCCATAGTAAGCGTAGCATATGATCAAGTCATTAGGTTCGTTTTGCTTCAAGCTTTAAGATACGTAGTAAGCTAATCCTTCGACCATGAGATCATGTTAATCACCTACACCGGATGGATGCTTTGATGATATCAAACACTACTTCGTAAATGGGTAGTTATAAAGGTGGCATTAAGTGTTTGGAAAGTATATAGGTTGAAGCACGTGGATCAATAGTGGCATTTGTCCATCCAAATGACGGATAGATATACTCTGGGCCCTCTCGGTGGAATGTCATCCAATTAGCTTGCAAGCATGTGACTGGCTCACAAGGGATGTCATATCACGGTACGAGTAAAGGGTACTTATCGGTAACAAAGTTGAACTAGGTATGGGGATACCGATGATCAAACTTCGGATAAGTAAAATATCGCGAGACAAAGGGAATCGGTATCGTATGTAAATGGTTCTTTAGATCACAAAGTCATCGTTGAATATGTGGAAGATAATATGGATCTCCAGGTCCCTCTATTAGTTATTGCTCGGAGAAGAGTCTCGATCATGTCTGCATAGTTCACGAACCGTAGGGCGACACACTTAAGGTTCGATGTCGTTTTCAGTAGATATGGAATATGAAATGGAGTTTGAATATTGTTCGGAGTCTCGGATGGGATCCAGGTCATCACGAGGAGTTCCAAAATGGTCCGGAGAATAATATTCATATATAGGAAGTCACATTCCAAGTTTGGGAATGGTCTGGTGCATTTATGGAAGGTTGTAGAAGATTCTAGAATCGTTCGGAATAAATCACTATGGCAGGTAGAGTCCCGGAGGGACTCCACCAGCCCTGGCCAACCCACCAAGTGGGAAGGTGGAGTCCACCATGGACTCCACCTTGTTGGCCAGCCATAGAAGAAGGAAAGGGAGAAATCCCTTTCCATCTAGGTTTCCAATTTTGGTAAGTTTGGGAGTTGGACTCCAAAGTGGTTTTTGGGGGAACCCTAGGTTTTCCACCTATATATAGAGGAGGAGAGGGAGGGGCTGAACACACCAATCCAGCCGCACCACAAAGGGGCTCCCAGGCCGGCGCCCCAAGTGCCCCCTCTCCCAAACCCTAGCTACTCCCTCCTCCTATTTCTCCCGTGGTGCTTACGGCAAAGCGCTGCCGGAGATCTCCACCACCACCGTCACCACGCCGTCGTGTTGGCGGGATTCTGAGGAGGATCTGCTACTTTCGCTGCGTGCTGGAACATGGAGAAGGACGTCGTCATCAACATAGTACGTGTGACCGAGTGCAGAGGTGCTGCCCGATTGTGCCACAGTCAAGATCTTCTACGCGCTTTTGAAAGCGGCAAGTGATCGACTACATCCACCACGAGATTTATCTCGTTAATGCTTAGCATCTTAGAGGGTATGTTGATATTCACCTTGTTGCTACCATCTACTAGATTAGATCTTGACTTGTTATTCGTTCTTACGGTAGGAATTTTTTGTTTTGTATGCTACGAATCCCTACAGTATCTCCCTCCCTTCTTCTAGCAATCCTGCAAAATAAAATAAAGCCTTGTATCCCTAATTCCGCCGTGTGGTTGTCAAGCACAAGGTTTCGTGTAAGTAAAAATAAATAAAGTAGTAACTGAAGTAAAGTAAACTAAGCAACTGAAATAAATTAAATAAGAGTGGTAAAGGTTTGTTTGTTTTGGGATTTTGAGTGCAAATAAGAAAGAAACATATTTTTGTATTTTCGGATTAAAATAGTGATGCAAATAAAAATTAAGATAAAAGTGATGGAAATGTGTTTCTTATGATTAAAATTGGACAGGGGTTCATGGGTTCACTTGACTATTCTCTCCTTTAAGTTGTAGTGGATAATATCAATTCATCAATGAGATATGAAGACAATAACTCTAACATTTATAAGATAAGCATTCATATGGGCATCACGCCTTAACATAGAGATGATGCAACACATCTCTCTTACACTCCACAAGATAGGAATAACTTCAAGCAATCTTGTATTAAGAATTAACAGAGCATAGTTATAAGAACTTTGACGTGATATTTGAATATCAAATATGCTACCTTAAATAAACAAGATCATATTCTTGTCACGTAATGAACATAGCACATGCATTCACTTTATCCCTAGTGAGACAGCAAAAGAAAAGGCAAAGTCATGATAGATCATGAATTTTCTGTCACTATTCCATCACTAAAACCATGTTATTCCATCTAACACACATCCCCCCACACACCACTAGTAGGAAAAAAGCCTACTACCGGCGTGTGGGTTTGGGCTACCAGTCGTGGGTGCCACCCCGTGACTGGTACCTTGCCAGTGGTACTCGTTACCTAGTCGCGTGCGGGGACGCACATGACTAGTATATATGCTACTTACCAGTCGCGTGCGGACCCGACGCGCGACCAATAAATCTAATGGCAACGTGTGGACCGCAAGCTGCATGTATACTGGCAGCGCTCTGCCACGCTGTCAATACTTCTGGACCCTATTTCGAATACACGCTGCCATTTCTCCGTATTATACCTCGCCAGTGCATCGAGCCATCACTTGTTCTCGTATTTACAGGATAAGTGGGGGATTAGGTTACCACAGACTAGTTCGCCCGTCTCTCTGAAACCGTGGCTATCTACCGATTTTGTTGTAGTGTCCATTCCTTGGAAAGGATAGTGTTTTGAGAAACTAAAATAGGTCGTATTGATGCCACAGACGCCTTGGATGTGTTTGTTTACATCCTGACTCTTGTGGACCACTCAGTTCTTCTCCTTGCCTCCATCTAATCCACAGGATGAAAGAAAGAGAGCTCGAGACCGGCTGCCATGTAAGACGCGGGATGCCCCGCTGCTCGCTGAGGGATCCATGCGGCCACTAGCTCGAGTTGTGGGAGTTCCTCAACCACCGCTTGCTATTTCGTGAGGCTATCTTCCTTAAGGGTTGTGCGCCATGGCCTATGTGGGGCCATGTGCTAATGGGCCAAGTCCGGGCTCCCTATGGCTAGACGGTAGACTGTTGTTGTTGGCTCGGTGACCAAGTCGGTCAGGGTCTTCAAAGGCGGGATTGTTGGCTAAAGCCGAACATCAGCTAAGGTCAAATTTGACGACGGAGGTGTACGTTGTTTTTCATAACCTTGTTGAAGGCGTTGTGGTTGTAATTTTCTTCTCCCTTCCTAGTAGGCTTCATGGGCAACCCTAGATTTGGGTCTATTCAGATCACATAATGATGTCACATGGTGTCATGCTCCCTCTTGGTGGCATTGTTTTTTGGATTGATTTGGCTAGTGGTTCGGGGATTGTGAGGCAAAAATGGAAGTGGTGAGCAGAGCTGAGTTGCGACATGTGCTTCGTCACCGATAATCTAGCGTGTTTTGGGGGGTTCCTGTGCAACTTTCTTGTTTGAAGCTCCTCATGCAGTCGGAGCTTCCTCTTTGTCAACATGTTGGGTCGACTATTTGGCATGGGCCAACATGGGTTCTAGCAGCCAGGGCTTTGTAGATGGTCATCGAAAGTGAAATTGGCGTTGTTGGCTGAAGGAAGTTAGATGACAATGACAACATCGATAGTGTTCCTTCTCCTCGTCGATGTGTGTGCATCGTGAGGGTTGGGCTGATAGTTCCCAATGTGGTCATGTTCTATGACAACATTGGTGCATTTATAACGGGTTTTCCCTTCTTTTTAATTATTAATTGGGCAAATTATTTTCTTCACAATTAGTAAGATGAGAAACATATTTTGGTTTGTTTAGAGTTTGGGGATAAAGCATAAAATACCTTAACCCTGTCGGTGGCCTTTCTTATTTTTACGAATTCATAGAGTTTTATTGATTAGCTGACATGATTACAATCACTCTGAAAAGTATCAACGAGAAAACACGGGTTATAGTTAATCCGTAGGAATCTGCTCCTATCAATACTAGCTTGTTTAGCGCATAGATGACAACCATGTTTGCTTCACGTCCAACGAAAATAATTTTAACGCTAGTCAAATCCCTATTGATCTCCTTAATTCTTGGCAAATAGAACTAATTCATGAACTGTTATAAACGCGACAAGAAAATAATGAAGAACGAAAAAAAACACGAAGGACACAAGATTTTAACGTGGAAAACTTTCTCTAACAAAAAGAGAAACCACTGACACAAGCTAGCAAAACTGCACTATATTAGGGAGTGTTTATAAACACCGTGGATTATCTTATTAAGTCATGAAACCCTAGTCGACGGCTTACAAGATGTATATATAGGTGGTGATGATGATCCATATCGCATGAGATGGGTCTCGCTTCGCTCCATCGTTAACCTTCTGACTGAATTTGGATCACAATATAACGCTAATGACCAGGCCATGCCTCTAGACATGGTATAATTAGAGAAGCTTACATCTATGTTGATTTTAATAGTACCTGACTCGGGAGTTTTCCGACGTAGCTTCTTTTTTTGAAACGTTTTCTTCTTTTCTCGACCAATTTGGGCTAGATCGAGGGAGGTCTGCAAAACCGAGCGTACTGAGCAAGTCACACTCCGTCCCGGTTATATATCCATTCTTCCACGCATTACTTTCTTTCCGCGTAGATCAACGTGCACAAATAGTCATACTAATCTGCTCATCCGAGCGTATGGCGCCATCAATAATGCATGACACCTAGGACGCTTGATGTAGCATCAACACTTGAAAACCAGTCTCATTTCTCAGTTCATCCCAAAATAAGGTTGCCCACGTATAGCTGCAAATTGTTGCCTCCAACTCCCCACAAGCTTCACAGTATAATAGGATCCATATGCCTTGATTTAAGAATTTGTTGTGCATGTACGAATTTCTTCATGATCCATTCGAGGTTTTCCTGTAGCTGGATTCTCTGGAACCACAAGAATTCTTAGAATGAGGATTCCAATTCAGCATATTTTGTTTTAAAAGTTGGAAAAAATAGGCCTTATAATCCCTTAAGCGATGAAAACCGGACCCATATCCTATCCACAACAAACCCGAACCATGTCGGCGACAGAGACATATGAAGCAGGTCATGCTGGCTTCGCTAGGATTGAAGAGCTATGAATAAGAAGATAAAGATAAAGGAGCATAACCAAATTTTACGATGATAAGTTAAATTGGATTGTGTTTCCATAGACCCCAAGTCTCAAAACATTGTAAATACCCAAAGGTGTATCGCGGTATTGTTTAATCTCATCCATCCTACCCGTAAACCTGAACATGTATTATTTAATCTCAGCCATCCTTGCGTTTCATTCAGAAAAATGTCAACAAATTGAAATCATACAACTTTAAATTGGAATCGCGTCCTTGCATATTTAACTTGCACTAATAAACAGAATATAATTGTTCAAGTCTAACCCATAAAAAAACATGTACGTGTGACAAGACGAAAAGATTAAAGGTTACAACGGCCGGCTCTGGGGCAACGAGCTCTCCATCTACAAATTATCGGCCACTTTAAGGAAGTAGGTTTGTCTATAATCATGTCCTGATCCTGGCATAGTAGGCTGTGGCGCTGTGCCAATCTACTGGTAGCTAACGCAGCATACGTTCATCGTCTTTTTGGCTGGGCAGCGCGTAGCGGCAGAGCGGGCAGAGACGGCTGACGCGGAGCCAGTCGGAGATGCAGACTCCGTGGAAAGCGTGCAAGCACGGCATGCTCCTCAGCCTCTCCCCCTCCTCCCCGAACACCTCCATGCACACCGAGCACTCCTTCTCCCTCGCCTCGCCGGCCGTAGTCTCCGGCAGCGCGTCAATGGCCCTGCCCGACGCCGGGACAGCGCCGAAGCCGCCGTTCCTGTACGGCGCCGCTGACGCCGCAGCAGCAGCGTCGACGGGCGGAGTGAACTCCCACCTGAACGGCACCCGGCGCGGAGCCGCGGGCCTCCTCCGCCGAAGAAACCCAAGAAAGGCGTGGACAGAAAAGCTCGCAGGCGCTTCCGCGCGCTCCTCCGGCAGTATCCGGCCGAAGTACGAGTGCGGTTCCGCTCTTGGACAGCCCGCCGTTGCCGTCGTGGTCGTGGTAGCGCGCGCCGCCTCCATCATCTGCGACGTGCGCGCACTCGTTGCTCAGACGATATGGCCAGTCGAGATGGAGATTTGTGAAGATGAAATAAGCATATCGTCGATATCGAGCATGTTCGTGGGGATGTAGGGAAGTCGGTATCGAGCATGGGAGTTCGAATTCGACTCGACTCGGTGGGCGGTGCCCGTGTCGGAGTCGCCTGTATGCACTACTAGCATAGAACGGGTCCCCATCGCACACAGAAAGTGCGGAAGATATTGCTTGAGTGTACTTAGACTAGTCACAATGCATTGTATTATATAGAAGTATCATGCATATGATACTACTACATGGTACTATCTCCACAATGCATGGTATCATATACTAGTATCATAGTCTTCATATATTAATTGTTTTGTAGAATCTCAATGTAAATAGATGTACAAGATTTACTTGATATTAATTTTTCTAGTAGTATCTGCTATGATACTATGATACTAGTATCCTCTCTCTCCTCCTTAATAGCACTGACACATCAGCATTTTGCATGCATGGAATGCATGATACTACCTATGATACTCCCATTGTGGGTAGTCTTAGCCAGGGATCGTGCGGCGGTTGATATTTTCTAGGTGAATGGATGCAGTCAGAGAGACCAATATGCGAGCTCAAATTCTATTTGGTGTTGAAGCGGTATCCATGTCGGTTTGGTAAACAGAAATGAGAAGCCGAATTTACTTTCAAGGGGTGAGGGATCGAGGGGTCGATAAACGACACATCGCACTGTATTTACCCCAAATTGCTAAAAAAACCTGTTTTAAAACAATCATAGCTAACAAAAGTTGCTCCAATTGCATTTCTATATGTGTTCCCCATGCAAAAAAGCAAGATTGCTAATTTATTTTCTCAAACATTGCGATATTTTCTACGTCGATTGGAAAATTTACGAATCCAAAGCTGATTTCCTATACCAGCAACTGCATTGACTTCCCCTATTCACTTCTCCCCTCGCTGCTCTGACTGCTTCGCGTTCTCCCGCACCCTACCCAACGTCATGTCCGATCCCGCTAACCCCGCAACGAATTAAGGGTTTTCTATTATAGCTAACCCTAGAACAACAATAAAGGGTAAAGTAATGCTTTTGATTTTTCATTGATGCTCTTCTTCCTTTGGGAGCTGCTAGTGCTCTCTCATTTTGTATATATCTTAGAGCTCTTGCCATTGTACATTCAACCGCCACATGGAAGCTGTCCTCCAAACCATTGCCACAAATTTTACAAATATTTTGTAGCTCTGGGGTCCTTCGTTATTTGTTTCTTTGAGTCGGTAGGTTATCACTTACTAGACGTCAATTGAACATTCGTACTTTGTTGGGCACCGTCGCCTTCCAAATATTCGGCCATACCAAGAGGTTACACAGATGGTCGCCGAAATTTCGCCCTGGATGATCAATTGGCAATCAATGATACCCAATTCGAGATAGCTCATTGTAATGTCCCAGGTTTAGAGACGATCGAGGGGTAGATTTTAGAAAGGGATGTGCATTGCATTGTAATTTACGGGGAAATTTCGCGCTTTTAAAACAAAACTGCATCGAAGGGGGACAGGTTTCTCTCTCGACACCTTACAGGGTTAGGGTTTCGAGAGTGCGATGAACTTGTTCCTACTTGTCTAAATTAGGGTTTTGAGAGGAGAGAAGTGAAATTGCATTGAAATCATAAGTTGCATGATTGAATTACAAGTTAAGTTGTTTGAATGAATTCAAACCAAATTTGAATTTGAATTTCAAATTCAAACATCCAATGATTATCACATAATTCAAATTTGAGATAATTTAACAAATAATTATCATTAATCAAGATTATAAGTAATACAACAATTACATAAAGCTCATTAAGGAAAACTTGAGCTTTATTGATAATCACACACATAATACATTGTCTTTACAATATTCATATTTGAATTATGGAATTACAACACATTACAAGAATTGAATAAATAGAAAAAGAAAAAGGAAAATTACAAGGTATTTAAATGACCTAAACTACATTGTGATCTTCATGAATTCTATGATCAAGATGATCTTGAGTTCATCTTGAGCATCTTCTTGATCCCTGCACACACACACAACAAACAAAACATTAAGCCAGCCACTTGGAAGGTTAGCAAATATTACATAGAGTGGATATGACCAAGCTGCCGAGCTGATCCATTCCACCAGCCCAAGTTCCAAGCCACACACACACAGGCAGCACACAAGGCCTGCTGCATGTGTGCATGCAACACACACACCCAGTGAGTCACCAGGGTGAGATGTGGTGCTGTCGACCAGGGAAGCCATGGCTGGCCATATAAAAGCTTTTCACAGCCAAAACCCTAGTCACTTGATTCATCCATCGACAGCAGCCTCACAGGGTAAGCCACAAGAACACAAGAACACAATAACAGCTTGAACAGCCACTGCTGTTCAACACATCTTCACCACCACAGCAAATAACCAAGACGCATCAAGCTCACCAGGAGGAGCAGGGCAAGCAAATCAACTGTAAGATCAACACAGAAGCAAACCCTCTACACCAACACCAAATTCTAGGAGCTGGAGTGAGGTATACCAAGCATCATGAACAAACCAGATGGTTTTGTTCATATATAAGCATATGCACCAATCACACACAAGCAAAGGGGTGTGATACCCAATTTGTGTCATCATCTGGCTACTAAGCCATATGGTGCAAGCAAAGGTAGTAAGGCCAACAACAGCTATGAAAATCAATGCATAACTGAAGAAATCCAGCCAGAGATGAAAACACAGCTAGCCTAGCTACACACTTAGCACCTACAGCTAGTCAGGCCATCAGACATAGACAAATCATTGTCTCTTTTTTTTCAACATCAAGAGCTACTGGCAATCCAATAAATGGATCAACCAGAAAGCATCTAGTGAGCCACAGCAAGCCAACACAGGTGGGAGCCACCCTAACAGCAAGGACTTACTGTCAGGGCTACCTCAACCACATCACAAAGTCCCACAGTTAAGCTAAGCACATCTATCATTACCCAGATGGGTTCAAAAGGGAGCTAGGGTACCCAACAGAGGTTGGCATCCCTCTAGCTCTACTAAATCAACTCAGATGATCATCACTGCAAGGCAGTTCACATCATTTATCTACCAAATTAAGCAAGGTAACAGAGATAAATGAATTACACAAGTAACCACTGACAAGGTATTAACTTGTCAATGCCTATGGATTGTAGGCTAGGGTTTAGTTGGAAGTAGAGGGCAAGTAGATCTCGAAGGTTTCAGCCGAAAAGTACTCGACGATTATGAAAACTAGGTTTTGTAGACAATGATTCGATGATTTCTGCGTCCCTCGACTCCCCCTTATATAGGAGGCGGAGCCGAGGGATTCGTGCCGTACAAGTTACAGAGTCCGGGAAGGTTTCTAACTCATGCCGCAAGATTACAAATAAGACTTTCTATTACAACTCTAGCTTTCCTTAATAATATCTTGGGCTTCCGAACCTTCTTATTCTTCGGGTAGTGGGCCTTCAGTAAACCCCGGGTACTATCTTCGGCAGGCCCATTTGGGATGCCTATGTCAGTAGCCCCCGAGATTTTGCTTGAATCGCAGAGTTAAGGAAAATCTCCACTGTTTATTTTTATTCAACAACTTCAACTTCTCTGTATTTCTTCTCATAAACTTCTATATTGTACAGGGATAATGGTAGTTGGGGCTAGTTCATCTGACGGATCAGGTACTAGTTAACTGCTCTCGTGGCAATCCGCAAAAACCTACTTCAAGATCACGTCCCTGGACATGACCTCGGGATACTGGTGTAAACTTCGACAGGTGCCGCTTAAGGTCTTACCATTCTGTCGAGTCCCAGTAAAATTTATCGGGTACCTAACGCGTCCGTTAGGATTTTTCTTCGTATCTGTTGATACGGATAAAAGTAGCAGAGCACAGTCTTTGGCGATGCTACGCCCAGCAGAACGGATCTGGGGTCTTACCTTCGCAAATTTGCGGCATTCAGAAATTGATCGCAACTTTGGCGTTCTGAGAATATATTGTCGAGTGCTTTTTCGGCTATTGGAATGGCACATTTTATCGAGTCAAAGATGACTTATATTGCTCTCCCGATGGGAGTATATGCAGAGTTATTTATAACTCGAAATATACTCTTTTGCTCTGCTATCTTTCTTTTTGCTCTTTCATTCTTTTCTCATCTTCTTTCTTCTCCCTTTTTTATGATTTCATCGGACACGCGAGCAGCGTTCCCGATGGGAGTAGCCCCCGAGGCTACAACCAAGGACTTGTACTTGGTTGTAGGCTCCACGCCTTATGCCGCTATATTTTCTTTTTATCTCCCGAAGTTTTATAATTCCTCGGGTGCGCGAACAGCGCTCCCGATGGGAGTAGCCCCCGAAGCTATGAGCAAATATTTTGTATTTGATCATAGGCTCACGCCATTTCTATTTTGTCTTTCTGGATCTTTTTTCTTTTTTCCAAAGTAGCCCCCGAGCATTTGATCAAAAACTTGTATTTGATCAAAAGCTCAGCATTATTTTTCCATGTCGCCTTTTATGAAGCTGTTTAGTCGATTTTTTCCTTCTGCCAAGGTGACGTTATTACTGACGATAGCCACGATTGCTAGCGACAGGTCCGTTCTCGCTGCCATGCGGGCCCAATTGATCCACTTTCTTGACATGTCGTGCAAGTGGGGGACACACGTCCTCCGCTTTTTCTGGCGCACGCACCGTAACTTCCCCAACGTTAAGTTACTTTTTTACCCTTGTTGCCACGTGGCTATCATCTGTCACACATGTTCCTTATCCAACGGTTCATCGTTTCACCGCACCCTTATATAAGATCATCTTCTTCCTCCTTGAGCACTTCCGCTCGCGCCGTCCTCGTTTTCTCATCTGCAAATTTCCTCCTGCGATCCACAACCTCCTAAGATCCTCGCCTCCAAGCTGCAAACCCTGCGCCATTGTTGATGCCACCGCGTCGATTGACAAGGCACAGCACGCCGGAATCCTCCATGGCCGCCGTGGATCTTGGAGCGGCGGAGTGGGAAAGATCGAAAATTTCCACTCAAGATATCAACATGCTGAAGAAGCTGGGGATCAGCAAGAAACCCAAGGCATTGTGCTTCGCCAGTGAGGAAAGCTACCCAACCCCTCCAATGGGGTACCGGGTAAGTTTTGTCGATCACCTCATCCGTGGTCTGTCCGCCCCCATTCATCCTTTTCTCCGTGGACTTCTCTTTATCTATGGTCTGCAACTCCACCACCTCACGCCAAATTCAATCCTCCATATCTCCATTTTCATCACTTTGTGCGAGGCCTTCCTTGGCGTCCAGCCTAACTGGGCGCTATGGAAGCGCATTTTCTTCTGTCGCCGTAATGGCTTGCCCAATGTCGCCTATAATATAGGCGGCGTTGTAATTTCTGTTCAGCCCACTATCGACTACTTCGACGTCAAGCTTCCTGACTCAGTTCAAGGATGGCGCAAGAAGTGGTTGTACATTCAGGAGGAGAACCATGGATGTGCGGAGGACAACATCCCTCCTTTTGATGGCGCCGAGAAAATCTTTCGCCGCCGCTCCTGGGACGCGGAGGCCACCGAAGAAGAAAGGGCATCGACAGAAACCTTGATGGCTCGTATCCACGAGTTGCAAAATACTCGCGGCAAAGAGTTATCGGGTATCCAAATCACTGCATACTTTCTTAGGACTAGAGTGCAGCCGCTTCAGGCTCGCAAATATCCTCTCTGGAAATATGCCGGCGACAAGGACGTAGATCGGCTGTCGGTGAATTTGGAGGTCAAGGATTTAGAAAGACTTGTCCGAAAAATTTCATCTCTCAGCAAAAAAGATGTTGTCCCTTCTTCTTGCCGTGTGACGCCATTCAGCGCCGCCAATCCACTTCCCGAGGTAATCTTTGTCTATTGTCTTGTTGTTGCTTTGCTATCTTTTTTGTAACTTCATTTCTGACATCTCTCCCTGTTTTATTTTGCACAGAATCATCCAGACCTTGTCTCGCTTCCTCCTCTTCCTGAAGGTGGAGAAGTCGAAGAAAGGGCCATTGTCACTGATGACAATCAAGAATCTCCGTCTTTTGTGAATGAACCCGTGGATTCTCGAAAATCTGCGGGATCTTCCGAAGGCACTGCATCGGCACTATCTCCTCCTCCCGCTGTTTCTCCAAAAGGCAAAAGGAAGAGGAATGACGTCGAAGATTCCGGCACTTCCAAAGCCGAAGAAGTTGATCCTTCTCGTCAGAAGGAATCTTATGATCCATATCTCGCATCCCTCGTCAGCTCGTAAGTCACCTTGATTTCCCCTTATTTCTGTAGTCGAAGTTTTTTGTCTCATCTTGCTTTTTATGCTGTCAATCTTTAATCGCAGTGATGATGAGGAAGAAATACCAACTCGTGACGTGGCTCCTCGAACGAGCGCGTCACGTACTTTACTTGTTTTGGAGACGCTAGTTGAAGGAGAAGAATCCTCGCCTCCTCAACAAAACGTCGTCACCACCACTCCTCCTTCAAGCCCCCTTGCTCCTTCACCAAAAAGGACAAGGGTTGAAACGATCATCGAGCCTGCCCCCCAATTGGGTAGCTCTTCTACTCCGCTCTTGGATGATGTAAGTTTTTTAATTTTCTTGCCAGTATCTATATTTCCTCTATTTGCTTTTTTACGTCTTCATTCTTTTTCCATACCGATGTTTCTCTTTCTTTGTTCTTCTTTGACAGCCCATGATCAAAGAGCTTATTCGCATCGGATCCCAATTCATTGGGTACCGTGAGTATGCCAGCAGAACTGAAGGTAATAACTTTTTTGCTGTCGTTGTTTCTGACTTCTTGCTCTTGTTTTTTGTCGCAATTTTGACCTTTCTTTTCTATTTCGACAGAGAAACTTGCAGAGGCCAACAAGCTTGCCGACACTCTTGCTCAAAAACTGGAGCAAAGTGAAGCGGCCCGCAAGAAAGCCGAACTTGTTGCTAGCGAAGCCAAAGCAGAGGCTAATGAAGCCAAGGCAAAAGCTGCTAGTGTCGAGGAACTGCAGAAGAGACTTGAAGATGCTGAAGCTGCTTTAAACGAGCACAAAGCCGCACAGGACACCCGTGAAAAGGGAATCCTCAAGCGCTTGAACACGCAAAATCGTCGCTTCCTCGGTAACTTTGTTGATCCCTTCTATTTTTCTTAAGACTTGCTTTCTTTTGTTTTTACTTGCTGTCGACTAACATATAATTTCTATGGCAGGTCAAACAAGCCAAGATTTTGACCTTGAGAATCCCACCAATGATCCTCTGCTTGACGCACTTTCTTATCTGGAGTTTCATGGCCAAGAAATTCGCGAAGGCGTGGTGAATGCTGACGCAGGATTGTCGAAGTTGTTTCCCTACTTCTTCCCGAAGAAAGAGGAGCCTAAGACTTTCCTTGCTCTTGCCAAGGACTTCAATCCGCCAGAGGATCTTGGACTGAAGATGCGCCAGGAGAACATGAAGGTTGCTGTTGAGAACACTATTGCCTTGGTCGCTGATAGTCAACAAACTGTTGACTGGATGAAGGTTGGCGACACCGATCAGATAGAGCAATCAAGATGGAGGTCGTTGATCAAGGCAGCCAAGCCCAACACGAAGAAAATCCTGGCCTATCTCGGGATCAAACCATCTTCAACTCCTCGCTCATCAAGGCCGGAGGTCTAGTTGCATGCCTCTTTGTTTTTTTTTGCTGTCTCTATTTCTTTTGCCCTTGTCGCCAATTTAGCTGTGGCGACAATTATCCTGGTAGTCCTTTTGGAGAAACTTCTTTTGTAATGTCTATGTAAATTTTTCTAGAAATTAATGAAATTCCTTCTGGCACTATCATTGATCCTGGCGCTTTCTTTTCCAGTTAATATTTGATAACTATTCGACCAATCCTTGCTCTGCCGATGCTTCACCTGCTTCTTCCTTCTCGAAGAAAATTATAGTTGATAACGACCCTCTTGAAGGTTCTTCGAGCAAACATTTCTCGGAGGATTTGCAAGAACTTCGACAACAACTTCAGTCCATGAAGAAACAAACTCTAGCAATGATGGAACAGTCTCGGAAAGCATCCGAGCAAGAAAAACTTGCTCTCCAACAAGCCAAAGATGCTATGGCTGCCAAGGATACTGCTGTATTGGAGGCAAAGGAAGCCACTACCCGAGAAAATAGCATGCTCGAGCTAATGTTGGAGGCTAGGACAGATATGTTAGGTATGTTTTTCCAACCTCACAATGCCTCCTCTTTATTTTGCTGTGCCCCCTTTTAAATTTCTTGCCTTGTCGCTTAATAGGCTCGGTTCTTGATGCTGCCGCCGAAGATCGAAGAGTAAACGAGAGAACAAATCTTCTTATCAATCTTTCCCTTAACCATGGCTGTTTATTCTGGGCCACCCCTGAACGAACCCAGCAAATTGTCAGGTTCCAAGATCGTGCTTGCCAAGTGCGCGAATTTCTCAATTTTTGCACGACAACATTAACCCTTGTTTACAAGACTTTATTTTCTCGAAATGAAGTTCCCAAAACTCTTCCTGAATTGCTGGAGATATTCAGAGATGCTCCCCGCATTCATAATTTTGTGTGAGCTCAATTGACTGCTGGAGCAAGGTTCGCCATGATTATGATAAATATTTGCCATCCAAAATTAGACCTGACGAAGATTGTTGCTGATTGCCTGGCCAAGAAATCGCGGCGAAAAAATGATATTGACACAATCAATGAGATGGTAACTCCTGTAGCCGAGTCGATGATAGATGAGCTTCTTCGGATGGACTCAGAATTCTTCGTCAAGGGGTCCTATGCTGAACATAAAACAACCAGAGGCTTGTCCATAGATAGTATTTTAGGCTTTGACTAATTTGTACCATATTGGAAAACATTATGTCTGTATCTTTATTGATTTCCGAAGAAATTTGTTGTATATTGTAAAGTGCTCTATATTGTTGGAGCCCCCGAGCCTTCTGGCTAGAGTTTGTACTGTTTTTTCCAGCTCGAAGATTTTTCCTCTGTAAGAAGATATCTTTATTTTTTCACCAAATAGGTTGCAAGCCTCCGAGTATCTTAATGTCGAAGTTCTATATTTTTGTTGCGAGGTTCTTAGACCAAAGCAATAAGATTTTTAACGTGTAGACTATATTTATAATTGTTAGCTTCCGATTTTTATATTTGGCGAGGTATAAGTGTACCAAGGCGAAATATTTTGGTAAGTCTAGTTTGTCTATATTGTACGTATTTTGAGACTTGAAGGCGTTGAGCCCCCGAGCGTGTCGAAGGATAAGAAGTATATCTCCACTATCTTTATTATATTTGCAGCACCGCGAGCCCGCCTCATTAAAAACCTTTCCGGCCCCACTCGGTGCCCCGAAAAGGAAAAGAGTGCGTCTGAAAACTCGCCGGTGTTTCAGTACATTGTATTTTTACAGAGAAGGGCTATATTTCAACTCTAGGCGTAGAACCGCCTGAGCTGCGCTACGTTCCAGGGGTTTTTCTCGGGAGCCCCTGTCCTCTTGTCCTTGATCCTGTATGCGCCTCCGTCGATGACTTCCGTGACAACGTAAGGCCCCAACCATGGTGATTCGAGCTTCTCAGTACTTTTTTGATTTAACCACAAGACCAAATCCCCAACTTGAAAAGATCTTGGTCTTAACCGTCGACTGTGGTAGTTTTTGAGGTCTTGCTGGTATTTGGTGACTCGTGAAAGTACTTCATCGCGAGCTTCGTCGAGTACATCCATATCATCCTCTCGAGCTTTTTGTGATGTTTCTTCGTCATACTCTGTTACCCTTGGAGAATCATGCTCTATTTCAATTGGTAGTACTGCTTCGGCTCCGTGGACGAGAAAAAACGGAGTTTCTTGTGTCGCCGTATTTGGTGTTGTTCGGATGCTCCACAAAACACTTGGCAATTCCTCTGGCCAAGTATGTCGAGCTTTTCAAGCGGTCCTAGCAGGCGCTTTTTGAGGCCGTTGCAGATGATACCATTGGCTTTCTCGACTTGTCCGTTAGTTTGCGGGTGCCCAACTGACGCAAAGTGCAATTTAATGCCTACTTCTGCGCAGTATTCCTTGAATTCCTTGGATGTGAAGTTTGAACCATTATCTGTAACAATGCTATGAGGCACCCCAACCCGAAAAACGAGGCCTTTCACAAACTTTATTGCCGACGCTGCATCTGGTGAATTTATTGGCTTCGCTTCTACCCACTTGATGAATTTGTCGACAGCGACCAGCAAGTACTCATACCCTCCAGGCGAAGCTTTGTGCAACTTGCCCACCATATCGAGTCCCCATTGGGCAAAGGGCCATGACAATGGTATTGGTGTTAGTTCTCGCATTTGGAGAGTGAGGTTTTGCGGCAAACCTTTGACACGCGTCGCAGGTTCGTACTATTTCCTTGGCATCCTCGATTGCTGTCAACCAATAGAATCCTGCCCGAAAAACCTTGGCTGCAATAGCTCGACTGCTTGCGTGGTGGCCACATATTCCTTCGTGTACATCCTTCAGAATTATTCTTCCTTCTTCGGGTGTGACACACCTTTGCAGGACGCCTGAAATACTTCGCTTGTATAATTCCCCTTTGATCACTGTGAAAGCTTTGGATCGTCGAATAACTCGCCTTGCCTCAACTGGATCGTCGGGTATTTCTTTCCTGAGGATGTATGATATATATGCTTGCATCCAAGGAATTTCTACCATCATCACAAGCTCTTGGTCCTCTTCATCCTCCGTGGTTTCTTTGAGGGGCGCCGAAGTTTTCTCTTCCTTTGCTTTTTTCTGCACCTTTTTTGGCTTCGTGGATCTCTCCGCTATTTCTTCCCAAAATACTCCTGGCGGGATTGGGAGGCACTGCGACCCGATGTTTGCGAGAACGTCGGCTTCATCATTGCTCAATCTACTGATGTGGTTTACCTCGCATCCATCAAACAGCTTCTCGAGCTCATTGTACACCTCCTTGTATGCCATCATGCTATCATTGACTGCATCACATTGGTTCATAACTTGCTGAGCCACCAATTGTGAGTCGCCAAAGATTTTTAGTCGAGTTGCACCGCAAGCTTTCGCCATCTTCATCCCGTGTATGAGGGCTTCATATTCTGCTTCATTGTTGGATGCGTTAGGGAACGTCATCCAAAGGACGTATTTCAACTTGCCGCCTTCAGGTGATATAAGTACTACTCCTGCGCCAGCTCCTTCTACTCTCTTGGATCCATCGAAGTTCATGGTCCAAGTTCTCGACAAATCTGGGGGTCCCGTGTTTTGTAGCTCCATCCACTCTGCAATGAAATGCGCGAACTTGCGACTTGATTGTCTTTCTTTTTTCATACGTGATGTCCCGAGGGGAAAGTTCTATTCCCCAAAGGGAGACACGCCCTGTAGCTTCTGGATTGTTCAGTATATTTGAAAGAGGTGCTTCGTTGACTACTATTATCGGGTGTGCCGAAAAATAGTGGCGCAACTTCCTTGCCGTTGCAATTACTCCATATGCTAGTTTCTGGTACTGCGGGTACCGCTGTTTGGAAGGCGATAAAACTTCACTGATGAAATATACTGGCCTTTGCACTCCATGGAGTTTTCCTTCTTCTTCTCTTTCAACAACTAGCACCGTGCTAACCACTTGGGGCGTGGCTGCAATATACAGCAGGAGAGGTTCCTTTTCCTTCGGCGCCACCAAGATTGGTGGTGTCGAGATTGTGCGCTTCAAATCCTCGAAAGCTCTGTCGGCCTCTTCGTTCCACTGGAATTTCTCTCCTTGTTTTATCAGAGCGTAAAATGGTAACGCTTTTTCTCCCAGCCTGGCGACGAATCTACTCAAAGCTGCGACTCGCCCAGTTAGCTGCTGTATTTCTTTCAACTTTGTTGGCTTCCTCATTGTTACGATAGCTTGTATTTTGTCGGGATTTGCTTCAATTCCTCTTGCTGAAACTAGAAACCCCAGAAGTTCTCCTGTTGGAACGCTAAAAGAACACTTCGTCGGGTTCAGCTTGAGGCAGAATTTGTCGAGGTTGTCAAAGGTTTCCTTGAGATCCTCGATCAGCGTGGCCCCCTTTTTTGACGTTATGACGACATCGTCGATGTATACTTGCACGTTTTTCCCAATCTGTGTCGCCAAACACTTCTGCATCATCCTCTGATATGATGCTGTAATATCCCAGGTAATGGGGTTACAAAATTAGAGGAAACAGATGTGTGCATTGCATTCATGCATAGAAAATCTGGGGAATTTTCGTGCTTTAAAGTAAAATAGTCACAGTAACTGAAGTTTCACTTGACCTTGGTGGAATTGAAGTAGCTCATCAAGTCAAGCGCTATAAACCTCAATGTGACTTTGTTAAAACTTTGTTTTGGGTAGAGATAATTTGATCTAAGGGGTTAGATCAAATGGAATTAAAACCAACCCAAGAACATATGAATCAAGGATCAAATACTTGATCTTATTAAAGATCACAACATGGTATTCCTTGCCATAACATATGAACATCCATTTAAATGGAAATCAAGTAACAATAAATGAAGAAACCATTCTTCACTTATCTTTTCCATGTCCCAAGACTAATCTATGATCCTACCATGAAACCTCATGGTATTCATTCCACTTCAACATTGGAATTATAACAAGAAGATCCACCCCAGAAATAGATATTCTTCTCTATTCCAAGTTAATACACATCAAACCTAGCGAGGTGAGAGTTCTATAGTATTTATTAGAGAAGCAATGGAAAACCTTAAGCTAAAACCTTGGATATATATCCAAGTATTCAAATCATCATCTTTAAGAGGAATATCAGGATATTATTCAAGACAATTCCTAGAGAGAGAACCTAATTATGTTAAACCTAGATATGGATGATCACATCAACCTCTAGGGAGCCTAACCTTAGGTTATCATTGAATTCCTTCCCAAATAAGAGAGAACTAGTCTTATAACCAGATGATCATATCATCATTGTTTAAATAGAACCCTAAACAGAATATCTCAGGCATTCTCCTGGGATATAATTTATGGAGACAACCATAGCCATGTCCACTCAAGATAGTATAGAAGAAGTACTATACCTAGTTGATAAAGACAATGCTTGATCATGGAAGTGAGAAACCTATTTAATGAGAGATACCTTAGGAAGCCAAACTTGGATCATTATAAAATGAGTGATGATCATAAACCCTAAGAATTTGAATTAAAGATATTAAGAACAAGATGATCATATATAATATATGATCATGCTTTGGAGATATGTGAGGATAAGTTAAACCCTACTAGTATAAGCAGATCCCCTTTCCACATGAAATTATAGGGAGATCACTAGTAAGAAACTCTAGACTTATATCCCAACCTTAACTTGTGAACCACTTGGTGATCATAAGTAGAATCCTACCATATCCATACTTCAGAAATTAAACAACCTAAGAAAACTTTAGAGTTAAACTCTATACTTTATATGGAGAGAAACCATATATCCATATGACCAAAGTTAACTATAAAAAGAACTATAACCAATGTAGTTACTTAAATGATAAATTGAGGTTAAACAATAGAAGCCAATTGGTAGAAGATAAAACTGATTCTCAATACCATAGTAACCAGAGGAGAACATAAAATGTTAAGCAAACAACCACCTTATCATGGTTAGGGGAGATTAAACCCTAGCACATGCAATATGGTGTCATCTCAACTCTATAACCCAGAATTATATCTCCAACCTAGTTGGGAATAACTTGGGTGATTACAATTATAAAACCAGACCATAATTGAGATTCAAACCAATTGCTCATTAGATAAATTCTATGCTTCACTAATTAACCTTAAGAATCATCTAGTGCTTAAACTCATAATTAAAACCATAGGTAATGATCAACCACTTATCTTAATAACCAAGAACCAACTATGAGGAGAGTAGTACTTACTCAAAGTATTTCAAGATGCTATTAAAATACAATAATAGTGCTATCTGGAAATAGGGTTATAATCCAAACTACAAGAGCTTAATAAATTAAGGTTCACATAAAATCATATGCATGGGGCTAAATTCTCAATTGAGAGACCAAGTCCTAATGATACCTTGTAAAACTCTTAGAGTATAAATTATAAATTCTAACCATTCCAAAAGGAAGTGGCAATCCAAATAAAAAGGCACATTAAAAATCAATACCTAAATACTTGTCCAATTGAAAATTATGACAATGCTCACATACACTTAATAATTATTAAACAAAACAATGTAGTAATACAAAGCCCTTGTAATAGACCTCATGAAAGCCAAATTGTTAAACACCTGCAAAACAAAACAGAATTCAAATGTGAATTAAAACAGATTACCAAAATAGAAAATGAAAATAGAAAATAAAACAATAAAAGAAATAAGAGAGGGGAGAGAAGCTTACCTGGACTCACCTAGCCGTGCAGTCCACCAAGTGAAGCCCAACAGGAGCCCAAGGTCCAGCCCACCTCGGCAGCCCATCGAGCACCCAAACCGCAGCCCAAGCACTAGCCCAACAGGCCAACCCGTACCCCTTCGCTTAGAAAAAACAGAGGACGAGTTCGTCCTCATCCTCTTCGTGTGCTGGAGGCCAGCACGAAGACGTGCTCGTCTTCCCTCTCGCGCTGGCGGCCTCCCATCGTCCGAATTCGTGACGAGGCTCGTTTCTGGAGCCGTATAAAACCCTAAACGACGAACCCTAGCTCCGTTTCTCCCTCTCTCTTCTCAAATTTCCCCAAAACTGAAACCCTAGCTACGCCGGTCACCATCACCGCCGGCGATTGGAGCACCCCCGAGCCAAGCTGGGCACACCAGCGTGATCGCCATCCTCGACATGCCCAGTCTACAGTAGGAATCAAGCCGAGGTGCCCCTGAGCGTCCCCGTCGAGCTCGTCTCTCCGACGGCCGGCGACATTAAAACCGGCGAACCAGACCACCGCAAGCCTCGCCGTCAAGCCTGGCGTGAACCTGGTGAGATTCTAAGCCTCCTAGCATGCTCACCGAGTTCGATTACATGCCGTAGCATACCTCTCGTCGATCGACCATAGCCACCGCCGCGGACCATCGCCGCCGGTCAACCTCCGGTGACCATTAGCTAGCGGCGCTAGCATCAATCGGTTCCTTGTCGCGTGCTGGGGAGAATGGTAGTCTCCACTTATCAGGGGGGGGGTCTGAATCAACGACGTCGGCGTGGATTTCCCGCCGGCAGTGAGCCCGTCTGCCACGTTTTCGATTTTGACCTTGGTCAATGCTTATGTGGCAGCCATCGTGGCAGTGGCCCACGAATCAGTGACTGTGTGTAGATTAACCAGGGTAAATTTAGCAGCTTCGTTTTATTTTAAAAAAAAATTCATTAATACCTGCAACTTCAAATAATTGTGGAAAATTCATAAAAGCTCAGAAAAATACAAATGAGACATCAAAATTCTTATAAAAGAAAAATCTATCCAATAAAAATATAAAATGAAAATTATATTTTTAATAGAAATTCAATTATTTATTACTTGTCAATTAAGCCTTTTCCTTTAATTCAAAATACAATTAAAATTCAGAAATTAGGAAAACTTTACAAAGTAAATAAAAACCAGTAAAGTAAATAAAGAAAACATTAAAACTAATTTCCTTTATCTGGAAATTATTAAATCTTTATAATTGGAATTTAAACCCTAATTAATAATTACCTTAATTATTAAATTCATTAAAAATAATAAAATGTCAAATCCAATATTATTTCTATTTCAAAGTTATTAATAACTTCAATTTCTTTAATGAAGTTATTAATCCATGGATTATAGGGTAACAAGAAAACCCTAGTTCCATATGGTAGAAAAAACAGGAAATTCATCATTTCATGTGTAATCCTAAAACCCTAATGCCATTTAGACCTTAGCTCCATTACTTCATGTGAAACCTAATTTACTTCTAACCTAAACCCTAGGTTAGAACATGTGATCATGATATTTTGATAGAACCATAGTAGTTTCTAAATGTTTACCTGATCACATAAAATGTAGCAACAATCATTACCAAATTAGTATTCCATGTATTCATCTTAATCAAACCTAGATGATCAAATAGAACCAACCATAGTTCCTATCCTTAGAGGCAACAACCTTAATTATCCATATTTGGCATCACATCATTGTGATGAACTCCATTAGCAACCATGCTAATATTGACATCATATCCCATATCCACTAAACCCTACTAATGTTAGATAATTATCAAACATCCTATTTAGGAACCAACCAATCCTTACTTAAGGAATTAAATAGCAAACCTAAACAACCTTAACTTAATTATTATACTTCTTAGTATTTAAGAAGTATGTTCTTCAAAAGTTATTCTTTTAAAGAAAATAAAGAATCATCATCAATCCTGCCTAATAGAACCTATAGCCAATATCCAGCTATCACCAGCAAGGTATACCAACCATGGATAATTAATTGCTTAAGTTGCTCATGCTTAAGTAAAACCAATCAAGCCTAATTGCTGATGAATCCAACAATGTTGTGATCCATCTACTACTTACTCCAGCAATCAATTAGAACCATAGAAAACCATAGAACCCCACACCCCTAATTATCATACTTGTTCTTTATTTAAGAACATGTTCTTCAAAAGTTATTCTTTTAAAGTATATGATAGTTAATCATTAACCATGCCATATAGTGCTAAAACTGACCACCGTCCTTTACTTGTTAACATTATGCCAATTAGCATTCTTTGTGTGCTCAATTGATTATTATGCTTTATTATCTACCTGTTTATAATACCAAATAAATCACATCTGAATAAGAACCTTGAATGTAAATCACTCTAAAAGTGCAACACACCCTAAACCAATCATTACAACTCACTGATCCTAAATCATCGGGGTTAGGTCACGCTTAGAGCAATTGCATCTCATTCTTATGCATTATTGCATCCTTGCCAATCTTTTAAACATCGTCCTTACCGGACGATGATGCTATTTCAGAATTTGGAGTTACTGCGTATCGAAGACCTTGCCTGCATAATCTTGCAGTCAAGAAAGGCAAGTTCATCACTTGCTCATGTCAATTGATTATCTTTATCAAATTACTTGCAAAGTACTATGATTATCACTATTGCATAAAAACCAAAACCACTATTTTCATAACTATGAATATGACTATGTGGTGGGCAATGGAACCATGGATTGTGTTGATATGGTGGAGGTTCCATTGCAAGGGTTTATATCCATCTAGGATTAAACAACAAATGTCGCCAGTGATTCTTGTGCCGTAATACCCGTGTTAACCATAAGATCTGGAATGGGACGGACTAGTCAATCGTATTTCCACCTCTTGTACATCAACGGATGCGCTTACCGTAGCAGTTGTATCTGGCGGAACAACCGGAGGGTGGGGATCCCACTCTAATTCCCCACGGTAAAGCATTGCTTGCCGTAGTAGTTGTGTCTTGCGGAACAACCGGAGGGTGGGGATCCCACTCTAATTCCCCACGGTAATGCGGTCTATGATGGGTTGCAGCTACCGGCGTAGGAGTGTATGGTAGAGCCCAGCACTGTCGTCGTGGTCGGGGTCCACCCTGAAATTACGGGAATAATGGGACCGGCGTGGACCCAGGGTCGGGGCATGCAACAACGGGTGGGTGTGCGAGGTAGCGGAGGAATATGATTGACTATGACCTTACTCCTGGCCTCACACCAAAGGAAGTGTGGACAAGCCTGCAGCTTGGTTGGCAACAAGGTTAAGATCTCTTATGGGTAAAGCAACACACCTCTGCAGAGTGTAATGAATCGTGACCTGTCACTCCCTGTTCCGGGATTTGGAACTGCGAACGCTGCCGGAAAGGAGCTCCATGAAGTTCTAGTAAACCGGTGAAGGCTGACGGACATAGTTCTTCTGAATAAAAGCAACCTTTTGAAGAAATGATTATGAAAACTTGCATTGGTATTAGACTTTCTGGTCTAATGCTGTAGCTAGTGCATTAAACACCTCTTTCCTATAATGAACTTGTTGAGTACGCTCGTACTCATCCCACTCTTAAATCCCCTGCTTAGATATGGAGGCATCAAAGGAGGATCTACAGTGCAACTCGAAGACCGAGGAGTCAACAACTACTTCAAGAGACAGGACCATGTCAGAGGAGTCAGATACCACGTCCAACAAGGAGAAAACCTAGTTTAGCCATAGAAAGGAACTAGCTTCCTAAACCTAGCTCCTATTTAGCTAGAATCTATTCATAGCCCCTACAGCTAGTCAAATACTCTACAAATAGAATTCGTGATAGGATTAGACTACGAGTCGTTCTTCTGGAGTTTATTTGCAGATTTACCTCATTGTAAAGTAGGAGGCTGTGATGATCTTATGTAACAGAGTAAATGTTGTAATTCTATAGACATGCCTTGGACCCGCATATGTTTCTGTTGTACCACTCTGAGCGATATAATACGAGTGGAACTGTGTTTCATTGGTGTTATATCAGACTTGCATACTACACCATGCAGTGGTATGCCGGGTCACCACAGTTGGTATCAGAGCAAATGCTTTGACCTTAGGATTAAAACCCTTTAAATGAGACCTATAGGATTGGTAGTGTCTATAGGAAGTTGTCTTAGTTAAAACCAAACACTTCTTATGACTTGAGATGGATATTCACTTGAGAATAATCCTGACACACTTGAGTCAACCTTTTCAATCTATCTTTTCTAAGTGAAGTAAAGTTAGCTAATCCCAAATATGTATTATACCATGAAGTCCTTAAAACAATAGATGGGTAGATCACAGTTGGTATACAATACATGGTAGTCCAAAGAGAGGATACAACCATAAGGAAAATATCCTATTGGAAGATGTGTACCAACACAAGTCATGAATTAAGTAAGAATTATTCAGACATGTAATAGGAGTAAATCAAGTGATGAAGATAGTTAAGAAATCCTAATAGAAGATGTAGACCAAGTTAAGTAATGAGTAATTAAAATTATCTAGACATGTGAAACAATTGATAGTAAGTGATAACTCTGAGTTATGTGAGGTAGTATAGACCATGATGCGTCAATCATGGGAGGTAAGGAAGAGAGATAGGAATAAAATATGCCTACTTACATGGTAGAGATAGAAATCATATATGATTCACCTGAGAATCATTATGTGATGGACTAGAACCTCATAATTAATTAAGAGGAGTACAACAAGAAGCCAAGTGCAAAACAATAGTGTAAGAATTGTGCTTCAAAACAATGGGAAGTGTGCCAAGCACATCATGACCATATGCTTATGGTAGAAAAGCTTAGAAGTATAGGAACTATATCCTAATAAATATGTGTTCAAGTAACCATATTAGAACTAGTGGTATCATACAAAATAGTCCTCAGTAGCACTTATAGATGGTATAATACTTTGTTAGTACTTCCAAACAAAACTAGCTTAACTTGAACTATTCCAGACCACTTTGTTTCAAGTTTATCTCATTGCAAATGTGCAATTAAGGTAAATGTTGAGACAAATAGTAGAATCCCATATAATCATGCTAAGTATCACGATATAAACCTAACTATGTGGTGTTATATACTACACATCAGAGCCTGATGTTTAGAGACGTCTTACTCAACTATTATATTCAGGCTTATGATGATGTGTATTATAAGCACAAAGCTGAATCTTCTTGGATTTTATTGGATTTTCATTGTTTGACTAGATCCATACATGAAGTTTGACTTTGATATGCAAATGCATGTTGCAATGTCAAGTCCTTACTTGATGCTATAGATATAGAGGGTAATGGTATTCGTGTGAGGAAGTGACGAATTCTAAAGATTCCAAAGACAAGATGAAGGTTCATCAAAATAAGGAAGTAAAAATTGTGGGAAGTAACCACAATACTCTGAAGGAAGTACCAATCAAAATTCATGCTTTACCTCAACAGAGGAGTACTTTAGTACATGAGAAGCATGAAGGTAAGAAATCTGGTGATTATGGAGAAGCTCAAGCAGATCCATAGTCAATATAGATGAGGGAAGCATGGGAAATCACTTAGGATACTATAATCATAGTGTCAGCTAGTGGTTTTCTTGCACCAATGAACCCTCGAAAAAGGAAGATGACCTATGAAACCATAGCAGATATAAGAAGACCATAGTTGATATCAGAAGACCACAATTGGTATAGGATCAATACTGCGAGATAAAGTAGAGGATGTCTCGTCCAGTTGATCAGAATCTATAATAGAATCCATTTTTAGATAACAAATAGCCATAATTGGTATCAAGTAGTCCATCATTGGATTAATTGTACCAAGAAGTTGTAAACAAATAAAATTTTGCCAGCCAAATAACAATGACCTATAATCATTTAGTCGAAGGATTCACATTGGATGTCCACAATTGAGTGGATACACCACAAAGATTCTTCACAAGGCCTTAGAAGAATATAAACCATAAGCTACACCTAGACCAATATTCTAACCATCAATCCAATGGTTGGAATAAAAGGAGTTGAAGACCATAAGAAAACTCAAAGGGGTAGAGTAAAGATTGAGTTGGCTGTACAATAACTCAATATTTTGAACAAGATAGTTGATGAAGGTCTGAACTGAGAGGAAGTTCGATCTAATTTTCGTAAGATTGATGAACATTACTTTCAGAAGGATGTCAGACCAGAAGCCGAGGTTTATACCTCGAGGAAGTAAGAAGTGGGCAATAACTTGAGAAAGTGAGTAATATTTACTCAAAAGTACGGAAGCTCAAGTAACTCATGGATAAAGAAGTTGAATTAAGGTGATATCAGAGACCTAATAAAGCTCAAATAGGCCAAAGACCGAAGGAGATTGACTATACCAAAACTAAAGTCTTTTTGAATGATTCCTTTCATGGAACCTAAATAACCCAAAGTAGTTATAGGTATCAACTATAAACCATGATTGGATGGACTAAATGAGTCTAATCCATTCTTATGAAAATAAACCATCACGACCATTCCATGTTAAGTACCTTACTAAGTACCATTATTGCAGTTTTGGTGGTAAGGGAAAAACAAAGACCTATTTTATCAAATAGGAGAATGTTATCCAATTAGTCCTCAATTAAGACTGTCAGTACAAGAAGAAGTCCCAATCATTGAATATTCAATGAGAAAGGAAACAAGCTTATAATATTGGAGGAAATCATGGAAGTAAAGGAAGTAATAGTTGTTTGATGTCAAACACTAATGGATTCCAGGAAGAATCTGGACAAGGGATATATTCAATTATATCCAGTGAGATCACCAAGGAGTTTGAGAAAAGATGTAGTCTGCACAAGTCAGATCCACACTCCGAAACGTGAGGGATATCAAACTTCGAGGACGAAGTTTAGTTTAAGGGGTAGAGACTGTAATATCCCAGGTAATGGGGTTACAAAATTAGAGGAAACAGATGTGTGCATTGCATTCATGCATAGAAAATCTGGGGAATTTTCGCGCTTTAAAGTAAAACAGATCCACGAATGGCGAAGTTTCACTTGACCTTGGTGGAATTGAAGTAGCTCATCAAGTCAAGCGCTATAAACCTCAATGTGACTTTGTTAAAACTTTGTTTTGGGTAGAGATAATTTGATCTAAGGGGTTAGATCAAATGGAATTAAAACCAACCCAAGAACATATGAATCAAGGATCAAATACTTGATCTTATTAAAGATCACAACATGGTATTCCTTGCCATAACATATGAACATCCATTTAAATGGAAATCAAGTAACAATAAATGAAGAAACCATTCTTCACTTATCTTTTCCATGTCCCAAGACTAATCTATGATCCTACCATGAAACCTCATGGTATTCATTCCACTTCAACATTGGAATTATAACAAGAAGATCCACCCCAGAAATAGATATTCTTCTCTATTCCAAGTTAATACACATCAAACCTAGCGAGGTGAGAGTTCTATAGTATTTATTAGAGAAGCAATGGAAAACCTTAAGCTAAAACCTTGGATATATATCCAAGTATTCAAATCATCATCTTTAAGAGGAATATCAGGATATTATTCAAGACAATTCCTAGAGAGAGAACCTAATTATGTTAAACCTAGATATGGATGATCACATCAACCTCTAGGGAGCCTAACCTTAGGTTATCATTGAATTCTTTCCCAAATAAGAGAGAACTAGTCTTATAACCAGATGATCATATCATCATTGTTTAAATAGAACCCTAAACAGAATATCTCAGGCATTCTCCTGGGATATAATTTATGGAGACAACCATAGCCATGTCCACTCAAGATAGTATAGAAGAAGTACTATACCTAGTTGATAAAGACAATGCTTGATCATGGAAGTGAGAAACCTATTTAATGAGAGATACCTTAGGAAGCCAAACTTGGATCATTATAAAATGAGTGATGATCATAAACCCTAAGAATTTGAATTAAAGATATTAAGAACAAGATGATCATATATAATATATGATCATGCTTTGGAGATATGTGAGGATAAGTTAAACCCTACTAGTATAAGCAGATCCCCTTTCCACATGAAATTATAGGGAGATCACTAGTAAGAAACTCTAGACTTATATCCCAACCTTAACTTGTGAACCACTTGGTGATCATAAGTAGAATCCTACCATATCCATACTTCAGAAATTAAACAACCTAAGAAAACTTTAGAGTTAAACTCTATACTTTATATGGAGAGAAACCATATATCCATATGACCAAAGTTAACTATAAAAAGAACTATAACCAATGTAGTTACTTAAATGATAAATTGAGGTTAAACAATAGAAGCCAATTGGTAGAAGATAAAACTAATTCTCAATACCATAGTAACCAGAGGAGAACATAAAATGTTAAGCAAACAACCACCTTATCATGGTTAGGGGAGATTAAACCCTAGCACATGCAATATGGTGTCATCTCAACTCTATAACCCAGAATTATATCTCCAACCTAGTTGGGAATAACTTGGGTGATTACAATTATAAAACCAGACCATAATTGAGATTCAAACCAATTGCTCATTAGATAAATTCTATGCTTCACTAATTAACCTTAAGAATCATCTAGTGCTTAAACTCATAATTAAAACCATAGGTAGTGATCAACCACTTATCTTAATAACCAAGAACCAACTATGAGGAGAGTAGTACTTACTCAAAGTATTTCAAGATGCTATTAAAATACAATAATAGTGCTATCTGGAAATAGGGTTATAATCCAAACTACAAGAGCTTAATAAATTAAGGTTCACATAAAATCATATGCATGGGGCTAAATTCTCAATTGAGAGACCAAGTCCTAATGATACCTTGTAAAACTCTTAGAGTATAAATTATAAATTCTAACCATTCCAAAAGGAAGTGGCAATCCAAATAAAAAGGCACATTAAAAATCAATACCTAAATACTTGTCCAATTGAAAATTATGACAATGCTCACATACACTTAATAATTATTAAACAAAACAATGTAGTAATACAAAGCCCTTGTAATAGACCTCATGAAAGCCAAATTGTTAAACACCTGCAAAACAAACCAGAATTCAAATGTGAATTAAAATAGATTACCAAAATAGAAAATGAAAATAGAAAATAAAACAATAAAAGAAATAAGAGAGGGGAGAGAAGCTTACCTGGACTCACCTAGCCGTGCAGTCCACCAAGTGAAGCCCAACAGGAGCCCAAGGTCCAGCCCACCTCGGCAGCCCATCGAGCACCCAAACCGCAGCCCAAGCACCAGCCCAACAGGCCAACCCGTACCCCTTCGCTTAGAAAAAACAGAGGACGAGTTCGTCCTCATCCTCTTCGTGTGCTGGAGGCCAGCACGAAGACGTGCTCGTCTTCCCTCTCGCGCTGGCGGCCTCCCATCGTCCGAATTCGTGACGAGGCTCGTTTCTGGAGCCGTATAAAACCCTAAACGACGAACCCTAGCTCCGTTTCTCCCTCTCTCTGCTCAAATTTCTCCAAAACCGAAACCCTAGCTACGCCGGTCACCATCACCGCCGGCGATTGGAGCACCCCCGAGCCAAGCTGGGCACACCAGCGTGATCGCCATCCTCGACATGCCCAGTCTGCAGTAGGAATCAAGCCGAGGTGCCCCTGAGCATCCCCATCGAGCTCGTCTCTCCGTCGGCCGGCGACATTAAAACCGGCGAACCAGACCACCGCAAGCCTCGCCGTCAAGCCTGGCGTGAACCTGGTGAGATTCTAAGCCTCCTAGCATGCTCGCCGAGTTCGATTACATGCCGTAGCATACCTCTCGTCGATCGACCATAGCCACCGCCGTGGACCATCGCCGCCGGTCAACCTCCGGTGACCATTAGCTAGCGGCGCTAGCATCAATCGGTTCCTTGTCGTGTGCTGGGGAGAATGGTAGTCTCCACTTATCAGGGGGGGGGTCTGAATCAACGACGCCGGCGTGGATTTCCCGCCGGCAGTGAGCTCGTCTGCCACGTTTTCGATTTTGACCTTGGTCAATGCTTATGTGGCAGCCACCGTGGCAGTGGCCCACGAATCAGTGACTGTGTGTAGATTAACCAGGGTAAATTTAGCAGTTTCGTTTTATTTTAAAAAAAAATTCATTAATACCTGCAACTTCAAATAATTGTGGAAAATTCATAAAAGCTCAGAAAAATACAAATGAGACATCAAAATTCGTATAAAAGAAAAATCTATCCAATAAAAATATAAAATGAAAATTATATTTTTAATAGAAATTCAATTATTTATTACTTGTCAATTAAGCCTTTTCCTTTAATTCAAAATACAATTAAAATTCAGTAATTAGGAAAACTTTACAAAGTAAATAAAAACCAGTAAAGTAAATAAAGAAAACATTAAAACTAATTTCCTTTATCTGGAAATTATTAAATCTTTATAATTGGAATTTAAACCCTAATTAATAATTACCTTAATTATTAAATTCATTAAAAATAATAAAATGTCAAATCCAATATTATTTCTATTTCAAAGTTATTAATAACTTCAATTTCTTTAATGAAGTTATTAATCCATGGATTATAGGGTAACAAGAAAACCCTAGTTCCATATGGTAGAAAAAACAGGAAATTCATCATTTCATGTGTAATCCTAAAACCCTAATGCCATTTAGACCTTAGCTCCATTACTTCATGTGAAACCTAATTTACTTCTAACCTAAACCCTAGGTTAGAACATGTGATCATGATATTTTGATAGAACCATAGTAGTTTCTAAATGTTTACCTGATCACATAAAATGTAGCAATAATCATTACCAAATTAGTATTCCATGTATTCATCTTAATCAAACCTAGATGATCAAATAGAACCAACCATAGTTCCTATCCTTAGAGGCAACAACCTTAATTATCCATATTTGGCATCACATCATTGTGATGAACTCCATTAGCAACCATGCTAATATTGACATCATATCCCATATCCACTAAACCCTACTAATGTTAGATAATTATCAAACATCCTATTTAGGAACCAACCAATCCTTACTTAAGGAATTAAATAGCAAACCTAAACAACCTTAACTTAATTATTATACTTCTTAGTATTTAAGAAGTATGTTCTTCAAAAGTTATTCTTTTAAAGAAAATAAAGAATCATCATCAATCCTGCCTAATAGAACCTATAGCCAATATCCAGCTATCACCAGCAAGGTATACCAACCATGGATAATTAATTGCTTAAGTTGCTCATGCTTAAGTAAAACCAATCAAGCCTAATTGCTGATGAATCCAACAATGTTGTGATCCATCTACTACTTACTCCAGCAATCAATTAGAACCATAGAAAACCATAGAACCCCACACCCCTAATTATCATACTTGTTCTTTATTTAAGAACATGTTCTTCAAAAGTTATTCTTTTAAAGTATATGATAGTTAATCATTAACCATGCCATATAGTGCTAAAACTGACCACCATCCTTTACTTGTTAACATTATGCCAATTAGCATTCTTTGTGTGCTCAATTGATTATTATACTTTATTATCTACCTGTTTATAATACCAAATAAATCACATCTGAATAAGAACCTTGAATGTAAATCACTCTAAAAGTGCAACACACCCTAAACCAATCATTACAACTCACTGATCCTAAATCATCGGGGTTAGGTCACGCTTAGAGCAATTGCATCTCATTCTTATGCATTATTGCATCCTTGCCAATCTTTTAAACATCGTCCTTACCGGACGATGATGCTATTTCAGAATTTGGAGTTACTGCGTATCGAAGACCTTGCCTGCATAATCTTGCAGTCAAGAAAGGCAAGTTCATCACTTGCTCATGTCAATTGATTATCTTTATCAAATTACTTGCAAAGTACTATGATTATCACTATTGCATAAAAACCAAAACCACTATTTTCATAACTAAGAATATGACTATGTGGTGGGCAATGGAACCATGGATTGTGTTGATATGGTGGAGGTTCCATTGCAAGGGTTTATATCCATCTAGGATTAAACAACAAATGTCGCCAGTGATTCTTGTGCCGTAATACCCGTGTTAACCATAAGATCTGGAATGGGACGGACTAGTCAATCGTATTTCCACCTCTTGTACATCAACGGATGCGCTTACCGTAGCAGTTGTATCTGGCGGAACAACCGGAGGGTGGGGATCCCACTCTAATTCCCCACGGTAAAGCATTGCTTGCCGTAGCAGTTGTGTCTTGCGGAACAACCGGAGGGTGGGGATCCCACTCTAATTCCCCACGGTAATGTGGTCTATGATGGGTTGTGATGGCGTGTATTTCACACGTTCGTTGGGCAACCCCAAGAGGAAGGTATGATGCGCACAGCAGCAAGTTTTCCCTCAGAAAGAAACCAAGGTTTATCGAACCAGGAGGAGCCAAGAAGCACGTTGAAGGTTGATGGCAGCGGGATGTAGTGCGGCGCAACACCAGGGATTCCGGCGCCAACGTGGAACCTGCACAACACAACCAAAGTACTTTGCCCCAACGAAACAGTGAGGTTGTCAATCTCACCAGATTGCTGTAACAAAGAGTTAACCGTATTGTGTGGAAGATGATTGCTTGCAGAAAACAGTAGAACAAGTATTGCAGTAGATTGTATTTCAGTAAAGAGAATTGGACCGGGGTCCACAGTTCACTAGAGGTGTCTCTCCCATAAGACGAAACGACATGTTGGGTGAACAAATTACAGTTGGGCAATTGACAAATAAAGAGAGCATGACCATGCACATACATATCATGATGAGTATAGTGAGATTTAATTGGGCATTACGACAAAGTACATAGACCGCCATCCAACTGCATCTATGCCTAAAAAGTCCACCTTCAGGTTATCATCCGAACCCCCTCCAGTATTAAGTTGCTAACAACAGACAATTGCATTAAGTATTGCGCGTAATGTAACTAGTGACTACATCCTTGAACATAGCACTAATGTTTTATCCCTAGTGGCAACAGCACATCCATAACCTTAGTGGTTCTTGTCACTCCTCCAGGTTCACAGAGGCATGAACCCACTATCGAGCATAAATACTCCCTCTTGGAGTTACTAGCATCAACTTGGCCAGAGCATCTACTAATAACGGAGAGCATGCAAGATCATAAACAACACATAAGCATAACTTTGATAATCAACATAACAAGTATTCTCTATTCATCGGATCCCAACAAACGCAACATATAGAATTACAGATAGACGATCTTGATCATGTTAGGCAGCTCACAAGATCCGACAATGATAGCACAATGGGGAGAAGACAACCATCTAGCTACTGCTATGGACC
This sequence comes from Lolium perenne, assembly GCF_019359855.2. Classification (NCBI taxonomy): domain Eukaryota; kingdom Viridiplantae; phylum Streptophyta; class Magnoliopsida; order Poales; family Poaceae; genus Lolium; species Lolium perenne. The sequence goes on from NC_067248.2 coordinate 130,528,809, forward strand.
CATAGTCCAGGGGTAGACTACTCACACATCACACCGGAGGCGACCATGGCGGCGTAGAGTCCTCCGGGAGATGATTCCCCTCTCCGGCAGGGTGCCGGAGGCGATCTCTGGATCCCCCGAGATGGGATCGGCGGCGGCGGCGTCTGCGGAAGGTTTTCCGTATCGTGGCTCTCGGTACCGGGGGTTTCGTCACGGAGACTTTTTATAGGCAGAAGGGCAGGTCAAGAGGCGGCACGGGGGCCCCACACCACAGGCCGGCGCGGCCAAGGGGGGGCCGCGCCGCCCTATAGTGTGGCCCCTCCGTGGCCCCTCTTCGTCTCTCCTTCGGACTTCTGGAAGCTTCGTGAGAAAATAGGCCCCTGGGCTTTGATTTCGTCCAATTCCGAGAATATTTCCTTACTAGGATTTCTGAAACCAAAAACAATGACTTGAAAAACAAAGAATCGGCACTTCGGCATCTTGTTAATAGGTTAGTTCGAGAAAATGCACGAATATGACATAAAGTGTGCATAAAACATGTAGATAACATCAATAATGTGGCATGGAACATAAGAAATTATCGATACGTCGAGACGTATCAGCATCCCCAAGCTTAGTTCTGCTCGTCCCGAGCGAGTAAAACGATAACACGGATAATTTACGGAGTGACATGCCATCATAATCTTGATCATACTATTTGTAAAGCATATGTAGTGAATGCAGCGATCAAAACAATGTATATGACATGAGTAAACAAGTGAATCATATAGCAAAGACTTTTCATGAATAGCACTTCAAGACAAGCATCAATAAGTCTTGCATAAGAGTTAACTCATAAAGCAATAATTCAAAGTAGAAATATTGAAGCAACACAAAAGAAGATTAAGTTTCAGCGGTTGCTTTCAACTTGTAACATGTATATCTCATGGATATTGTCAACATAGAGTAATATAATAAGTGCAATAAGCAAGTATGTAGGAATCAATGCACAGTTCACACAAGTGTTTGCTTCTTGAGGTGGAGAGAGATAGGTGAACTGACTCAACATTGAAAGTAAAAGAATGGTCCTCCATAGAGGAAAAGCATCGATTGCTATATTTGTGCTAGAGCTTTGATTTTGAAAACATGAAACAATTTTGTCAACGGTAGTAATAAAGCATATGCATCATGTAAATTATATCTTATAAGTTGCAAGCCTCATGCATAGTGTACCAATAGTGCCCGCACCTTGTCCTAATTAGCTTGGACTACCTGGATTATCACCGCAATACATATGCTTTAACCAAGTTTCACAAAGGGGTACCTCTATGCCGCCTGTACAAAGGTCTAAGGAGAAAGCTCGCATTTGGATTTCTCGCTTTTGATTATTCTCAACTTAGACATCCATACCGGGACAACATAGACAACAGATAATGGACTCCTCTTTTAATGCTTTAAGCATTCAACAACAATTAATTCTTTTCTCATTAGAGATTTGAGGATGTTTGTCCAAAACTGAAACTTCCACCATGGATCATGGCTTTAGTTAGCGGCCCAATGTTCTTCTCTCACAATATGCATGCTCAAACCCTATGGTGGTAGATCTCTCTTACTTCAGACAAGACGAACATGCATAGCAACTCACATGAAATTCAACAATGAAAAGTTGATGGCGTCCCCAGTGAACATGGTTATCGCACAACAAGCAACTTAATAAGAGATAAAGTGCATAATTACATATTCAATACCACAATAGTTTTTTAAGCTATTTGTCCCATGAGCTATATATTGCAAAGGTGAATGATGGAATTTTAAAGGTAGCACTCAAGCAATTTACTTTGGAATGGCGGAAAATACCATGTAGTATAGGTAGGTATGGTGGACACAAATGGCATAGTGGTTGGCTCAAGTATTTTGGATGCATGAGAAGTATTCCCTCTCGATACAAGGTTTAGGCTAGCAAGGCTTATTTGAAACAAACACAAGGATGAACCGGTGCAGCAAAACTCACATAAAAGACATATTGAAAACATTATAAGACTCTACATCGTCTTCCTTGTTGTTCAAACTCAATACTAGAAATTATCTAGACCTTAGAGAAACCAAATATGCAAACCAAATTTTAGCATGCTCTATGTATTTCTTCATTAATGGGTGCAAAGCATATGATGCAAGAGCTTAATCATGAGCACAACAATTGCCAAGTATCACATTACCCAAGACATTTATAGCAATTACTACATGTATCATTTTCCAATTCCAACCATATAACAATTTAACGAAGGAGAAACTTCGCCATGAATACTATGAGTAGAAACCAAGGACATACTTGTCCATATGCTACAGCGGAGCGTGTCTCTCTCCCATAAAGTGAATGCTAGGATCCATTTTATTCAAACAAAACAAAAACAAAAACAAACCGACGCTCCAAGAAAAAGCACATAAGATGTGATGGAATAAAAATATAATTTCAGGGGAGGAACCTGATAATGTTGTCGATGAAGAAGGGGATGCCTTGGGCATCCCCAAGCTTAGACGCTTGAGTCTTCTTGATATATGCAGGGGTGAACCACCGGGTGCATCCCCAAGCTTAGAGCTTTCACTCTCCTTGATCATGTTGCATCATACTCCTCTCTTGATCCTTGAAAACTTCCTCCACACCAAACTCGAAACAACTCATTAGAGGGTTAGTGCACAATATAAATTGACATATTCAGAGGTGACACAATCATTCTTAACACTTCTGGACATTGCATAATGCTACTGGACATTAATGGATCAAAGAAATTCATCCAACATAGCGAAAGAGGCAATGCGAAATAAAAGGCAGAATCTGTCAAAACAGAACAGTTCGTATTGACGAATTTTAAAATGGCACCAGACTTGCTCAAATGAAAATGCTCAAATTGAATGAAAGTTGCGTACATATCTGAGGATCATGCACGTAAATTGGCTTAATTTTCTGAGTTACCTACAGGGAGGTGGACCCAGATTCGTGACAGCAAAGAAATCTGGAACTGTGCAGTAATCCAAATCTAGTACTTACTTTTCTATCAACGGCTTAACTTGGCACAACAAAACTCAAAACTAAGATAAGGAGAGGTTGCTACAGTAGTAAACAACTTCCAAGACACAAAATAAAAGCAAAGTACTGTAGGTAAAAACATGGGTTGTCTCCCATAAGCGCTTTTCTTTAACGCCTTTCAGCTAGGCGCAGAAAGTGTGTATCAAGTATTATCAAGAGACGAAGTGTCAACATCATAATTTGTTCTCATAATAGAATCAAAAGGTACCTTCATTCTCTTTCTAGGGAAGTGTTCCATACCTTTCTTGAGAGGAAATTGATATTTTATATTACCTTCCTTCATATCAATGATAGCACCAACAGTTCGAAGAAAAGGTCTTCCCAATATAATGGGACAAGATGCATTGCATTCAATATCCAAGACAACAAAATCAACGGGAACAAGGTTATTGTTAACGGTAATGCGAACATTATCAACTTTACCCAAAGGTTTCTTTGTAGAATGATCAGCAAGATTAACATCCAAATAACAATTTTTCAGCGGTGGCAAGTCAAGCATATTATAAATTTTCTTAGGCATAACAGAAATACTTGCACCAAGATCACATAAAGCATTACAATCAAAATCTTTAATCTTCATCTTAATGATGGGCTCCCAACCATCCTCTAGCTTTTTAGGAATAGAGGCTTCACGCTCTAGTTTCTCTTCTCTAGCTTTTATGAGAGCATTTGTAATATGATGCGTGAAAGCCAAATTTATAGCACTAGCATTAGGACTTTTAGCAAGTTTTTGCAAGAACTTTATAACTTCAGAGATGTGGCAATCATCAAAATTCACACCATTATAATCTAAAGCAATGGGATCATCATCCCCAATGTTGGAAAAAATTTCAGCAGCTTTATCACAGGCAGTTTCAGCAGTTTTAGCAGTTTCAAGCAGTTTTTCGCGCTTTGCATTAGAAGTGGAAACATTGCTAACACCAATTCTTTTATTAGTATGAGTAGGAGGTGCAGCAACATGTGTAGCATTAGCATTACTAGTGGTGGTAATAGTCCAAACTTTAGCTATATTCTTTTCTTTAGCTAGTTTTTCATTTTCTTCTCTATCCCACCTAGCACGCTTGATTCAGCCATTAATCTTATATTCTCATTAATTCTAACTTGAATGGCATTTGCTGTAGTAACAATTTTATTATGATGATTCTCATTAGGCAAAACTTTTGATTTCAAAAGATCAACATCAGCAGCAAGACTATCGACTTTAGAAGCAAGTATATCAATTTTCCCAAGCTTTTCTTCAACAGATTTGTTAAAAGCAGTTTGTGTACTAATAAATTCTTTAAGCATGGCTTCAAGTCCAGGGGGTGAACTCCTATTATTGTTGTAAGAATTCCCATAAGAATTACCATAGCCGTTGCCATTATTATAAGGATATGGCCTATAGTTGTTACTAGAATTGTTAGGTAAGCATTGTTGTTGAAATTATTATTTTTAATGAAGTTTACATCAACATGTTCTTCTTGTGCAACCAATGAAGCTAACGGAACATTATTAGGATCAATATTAGTCCTATCATTCACAAGCATAGACATAATAGCATCAATCTTATCACTCAAGGAAGAGGTTTCTTCGATAGAATTTACCTTCTTACCTTGTGGAACTCTTTCCGTGTGCCATTCAGAGTAATTAATCATCATATTATCAAGGAGCTTTGTTGCTTCACCAAGAGTGATGGACATAAAGGTACCTCCAGCAGCTGAATCCAATAAATTCCGTGAAGAAAAATTTAGTCCTGCATAGAAGGTTTGGATGATCATCCAAGTAGTCAGTCCATGGGTTGGGCAATTTTTAGCCAGAGATTTCATTCTTTCCCAAGCTTGAGCAACATGTTCAGTATCTAATTGTTTAAAATTCATTATGCTACTCCTCAAAGATATAATTTTAGCAGGGGGATAATATCTACCAATAAAAGCATCCTTGCATTTAGTCCATGAATCAATACTATTCTTAGGCAGAGATAGCAACCAATCTTTAGCTCTTCCTCTTAATGAGAAAGGGAACAATTTTAGTTTAATAATATCACCATCTACATCTTTATATTTTTGCATTTCACATAGTTCAACAAAATTATTAAGATGGGCAGCAGCATCATCGAACTAACACTGAAAATTGCTCTCGCATAACAAGATTCAGTAAAGCAGGTTTAATTTCAAAGAATTCTGCTGTAGTAGCAGGTGGAGCAATAGGTGTGCATAAGAAATCATTATTATTTGTGGTTGTGAAGTCACACAACTTAGTATTTTCAGCGTTGGCCATTTTAGCAACAGTAAATAAAACAAACTAGATAAAGTAAATGCAAGTAAACTAATTTTTTTGTGTTTTTGATATAGCAAACAAGATAGCAAATAAAGTAAAACTAGCAACTAATTTTTTTGTATTTTGATTTAGTGCAGCAAACAAAGTAGTAAATAAAACTAAGCAAGACAAAAACAAAGTAAAGAGATTGAGAAGTGGAGACTCCCCTTGCGGCGTGTCTTGATCTCCCGAGCAACGGCGCGAGAAAAAGAGCTTGATGGCGTGTATTTCACACGTTCGTTGGGCAACCCCAAGAGGAAGGTATGATGCGCACAGCAGCAAGTTTTCCCTCGAGAAAGAAACCAAGGTTTATCGAACCAGGAGGAGCCAAGAAGCACGTTGAAGGTTGATGGCGGCGGGATGTAGTGCGGCGCAACACCGGGGATTCCGGCGCCAACGTGGAACCTGCACAACACAACCAAAGTACTTTGCCCCAACGAAAGCAGTGAGGTTGTCAATCTCACCGGCTTGCTGTAACAAAGAGTTAACCGTATTGTGTGGAAGATGATTGCTTGCAGAAAACAGGTAGAACAAGTATTGCGGTAGATTGTATTTCAAGAAAGAGAATTGGACCGGGGTCCACAGTTCACTAGAGGTGTCTCTCCCATAAGACGAACAGCATGTTGGGTGAACAAATTACGGTTGGGCAATTGACAAATAAAGAGAGCATGACCATGCACATACATATCATGATGAGTATAGTGAGATTTAATTAGGCATTACGACAAAGTACATAGACCGCCATCCAACCGCATCTATGCCTAAAAAGTCCACCTTCAGGTTATCATCCGAACCCCCTCCGGTATTAAGTTGCTAACAACAGACAATTGCATTAAGTATTACGCGTAATGTAACTAGTGACTACATCCTTGAACATAGCACTAATGTTTTATCCCTAGTGGCAACAGCACATCCATAACCTTAGTGGTTCTTGTCACTCCTCCAGGTTCTGAGGCATGAACCCACTATCGAGCATAAATACTCCCTCTTGGAGTTACTAGCATCAACTTGGCCAGAGCATCTACTAATAACGGAGAGCATGCAAGATCATAAACAACACATAAGCATAACTTTGATAATCAACATAACAAGTATTCTCTATTCATCGGATCCCAACAAACGCAACATATAGAATTACAGATAGACGATCTTGATCATGTTAGGCAGCTCACAAGATCCGACAATGATAGCACAATGGGGAGAAGACAACCATCTAGCTACTGCTATGGACCCATAGTCCAGGGGTAGACTACTCACACATCACACCGGAGGCGACCATGGCGGCGTAGAGTCCTCGGGAGATGATTCCCCTCTCCGGCAGGTGCCGGAGGCGATCTCTGGATCCCCGAGATGGGATCGGCGGCGGCGGCCTCTACGGAAGGTTTTCCGTATCGTGGCTCTCGGTCTTGGGGGTTTCGTCACGGAGACTTTTTATAGGCGGAAGGGCAGGTCGGGAGGCGGCACGGGGCCCCACACCACGGGCCGGCGCGGCCAAGGGGGGCCGCGCCGCCCTATAGTGTGGCCCCTCCGTGGCCCCTCTTCGTCTCTCCTTCGGACTTACGGAAGCTTCGTGAGAAAATAGGCCCTGGGCTTTGATTTCGTCCAATTCCGAGAATATTTCCTTACTAGGATTTCTGAAACCAAAAACAGCAAAACAAAGAATCGGCACTTCGGCATCTTGTTAATAGGTTAGTTCCAGAAAATGCACGAATATGACATAAAGTGTGCATAAAACATGTAGATAACATCAATAATGTGGCATGGAACATAAGAAATTATCGATACGTCGGAGACGTATCAGGTTGCAGCTACCGGCGTAGGAGTGTATGGTAGAGCCCAGCACTGTCGTCGTGGTCGGGGTCCACCCTGAAATTACGGGAATAATGGGACCGGCGTGGACCCAGGGTCGGGGCATGCAACAACAGGTGGGTGTGCGAGGTAGCGGAGGAATATGATTGACTATGACCTTACTCCTGGCCTCACACCAAAGGAAGTGTGGACAAGCCTGCAGCTTGGTTGGCAACAAGGTTAAGATCTCTTATGGGTAAAGCAACACACCTCTGCAGAGTGTAATGAATCGTGACCTGTCACTCCCTGTTCCGGGATTTGGAACTGCGAACGCTGCCGGAAAGGAGCTCCATGAAGTTCTAGTAAACCGGTGAAGGCTGACGGACATAGTTCTTCTGAATAAAAGCAACCTTTTGAAGAAATGATTATGAAAACTTGCATTGGTATTAGACTTTCTGGTCTAATGTTGTAGCTAGTGCATTAAACACCTCTTTCCTATAATGAACTTGTTGAGTACGCTCGTACTCATCCCACTCTTAAATCCCCTGCTTAGATATGGAGGCATCAAAGGAGGATCTACAGTGCAACTCGAAGACCGAGGAGTCAACAACTACTTCAAGAGACAGGACCATGTCAGAGGAGTCAGATACCACGTCCAACAAGGAGAAAACCTAGTTTAGCCATAGAAAGGAACTAGCGTCCTAAACCTAGCTCCTATTTAGCTAGAATCTATTCATAGCCCCTACAGCTAGTCAAATACTCTACAAATAGAATTCGTGATAGGATTAGACTACGAGTCGTTCTTCTGGAGTTTATTTGCAGATTTACCTCATTGTAAAGTAGGAGGCTGTGATGATCTTATGTAACAGAGTAAATGTTGTAATTCTATAGACATGCCTTGGACCCGCATATGTTTCTGTTGTACCACTCTGAGCGATATAATACGAGTGGAACTGTGTTTCATTGGTGTTATATCAGACTTGCATACTACACCATGCAGTGGTATGCCGGGTCACCACAGTTGCTCCCGCGTTTTTTAGACCAAAGGGCATTGTTCTGTAGCAAAACACGCCATAAGGTGTGATGAACGCTGTCTTTACTTCATCTTCTTCTTTCAATCTGATCTGGTTGTAACCAGAATATGCGTCCAGGAAGGAAAGACGTTCACATCCAGCCGTGGAGTCGATAATTTGATCGATCCTCGGGAGGGGAAAGTGATCCTTTGGACAATGTTTATTGAGACACGTAAAGTCCACGCACATGCGAAGGACCTTAGTGTTTTTCTTCGGCACCAACACAGGATTTGCTACCCATGTGGCTTCTGTGTGCAACTCCTTGATAAAACCGGCTTCTCGTAGTCGATCGATTTCTGACAGCATGGCCTTGCGGTTTGGTTCCGAAAAACGCCGCAAGGGTTGTTTGATTGGTCTCGCTAGTGGATCCAAGTTTAGGTGGTGCTCGGCAAGTTCCCTGGGTACTCCTGGCATGTCAGCTGGACACCATGCGAAGATTTTCCAGTTCTCACGGAGGAACTCGACGAGCGCGCTTTCCTATGCGAGGTCCATATCATTTGCGATGGACGTCATCTTTTTCGGGTCTGTCGGGTGAATCTGTACCTCCTTAGAATTTTTCTCGGTATTGAAAGTTGATTCTTTATTTGGCCTTCCAACGTCTGGCAGCACGTCGTAGTCAGTCATACTTCTTGACGCCAAATACTCAGCTTGCATCCCGAAAGTTTCTGATATCCGATGAAAATCCTTATCGCACTTATCGGCTAAGGCGAAGCTTCCTTTGACTGTGATTGGTCCCTTTGGTCCAGGCATCCTCCACAACAGGTATGTATAGTGTGGCACCGCCATAAATCTAGCATATGCTGGTCGTCCCAACAGAGCGTGGTACTGCGACGGAAAATCCACAACTTCAAATTCTAGCCTCTCGATTCTATAATTCTCTCGGGTTCCAAACTGAACGTCGAGATTGATCTTCCCCAATGGATAACTTGGTTTCTCCGGTGTGATACCATGGAACCTCGTGTCTGTTGGCTTCAAGTTTGCTAGGGATATTTTCATCTTCCTCAATGTATCTGCATACATAAGGTTTAAGCTACTGCCGCCATCTATGAACACTCGAGAGACATCAAATCCTGCAATAACTGCTGGTAAGATAAGTGCTGACTGCCCTGGTCGAGGAACTTGCTGCGGATGATCTGCTATGGTGAAGCCAATATCTTGCCACGACCAATTAAGATACTCGATCGTTGGTGGAGGCATTTTTTCTGCCATGAACACTGTCGTGAGATTACTTTCGAGCTCTGTTGGATGGCCTTCCCTTCGAATCATCGACACCGCTCCGTTGGAGTTAGGATCAACGTAAGGTGGTGGTGGAGGTGCTGCCGCTATTACGAGCCGATGTCGATTGTCTTCTGTAATCGCGGGGAGGTGGCAAGTGAATCTCGCTCCTGGGTTCTCGAGGATTTCTCTGTCTTTGCTGAGCGTTGGCGTGCTCGCCCACCTTAACATTGCACGAAAATTGCGACAATCTTTCTGAGATGTCCCGACCGTCTTTTCCGTTCTTTGTCGAGGAAAAAGTGCATCTGACACGGCCCATTCATCATCTCTTCAGGAGACACGAAAGGCCTCGGGAACCTAGGCCCGCTATTTTGCCTGTTGTTTCGAGAATCGTCTCTATTATCGCCTCGCTGCTCATTGCTTCTCTGATAATCATCTTTGTTGTTTCCTCCTGTGTTTGCCCGAAAACCTGCTGAAATTTGTCCTGGAGCATCATAGTTCGGGTACTGCCGAGGAAATCATCGCCTCGGTTGGTAATTTCGACCACGGTCCTCCTCTAGCGACCTGTGCCGTTTGTGTGGACAGCATCTTCTCCATCTGCCCATCTGTTTGCTATTTCCATTAACGCGGATACTGTCTTTGGGTTGGTCCTTCCCAAGTCCTCGACAAAATCTCCACGCCTGATTCCTGCGACAAACGCATCTATCGCTCTCTCGTCAGATATATTTTCTGCCGAGTTTTTGATGATGTTCCACCTTTGGATATATTTTCTCATTGGCTCGTCTGGCTTTTGTCGACATGCTCTCAACTCCTCTAACGACGCAGGTTTTTTGCACGTGGACCTGAAGTTCTTGACGAACACGTCCTCGAAGCTTTCCCAACTGTCGATAGATCCTGGAGGGAGTTTCTTTATCCAAGATCGTGCGGCTCCACTCAAATGCACCTGGATACTTTGCATAGCTGTTGCCCTGGTTCCTCCTGTGAGCTTCACTGTCTCGAGATAATCAACTAGCCAATCTTCTGGATCTTGAAGGCCGTCGAATTTCTTGAAGTTGTCAGGTAACTTGAATCCTGAAGGGACTCGAGTTTTTCGGACTCTCCTCGTGAAGCACGGCAAGCCACACATATCCTCGTCGTTAAGCTCTGGAGATTGCCGATGTTCCCTTCTGCTTTGCCGCGCTCTATCGACCCTTGCTTGTGCTGCCGTGTCTCTTGCTCCACTTGGTCCTTCAGGGGCTGCCGCTGCTGCTGCTGCAGGTCGTGGACTATTTTGCCTTGCCGCTCCTTCGGGAGGCGTTGATACAAACGCTGTTCCCATAGCTCCAACTCCTGCTATCGCCATATTGTATAGTGTTTCCCTTGGATCTCCTGGAGGTGGTTTAGATGCAAGGATAAAAGCATGTGTCGCCATATACCCAGCCTCTGGTGTCTTAGGGATGATGTTTCCTCTTGTATCTATCGACATAAAGGACATGTCGAGGTTTTGGACCAAGTGCTCTCTTTCTGCTTCGGGTATGTGTTGTAACCTTGATCTTGCTCTGTTCCGAGCCTCCCTGTGGCTATCACCCGAAGTTCTAGATTGTCGACTCAGCTCTGCCCTTCTCTGCCGGATGCGAAGCTGCCTCCTTTCTTCTCGTTTAACTCATTGTCTATTTTTCCAATTCTCTTGTACTCGTGCGAGCCTATATTTATATTCTTGCAATTCCTCTGGCGTGGCTGTGGTGGCCATTGGTTCTGAGCCGTCCATAGCTCTCGCGGCTCTATCCCACGCTGCTTGCGGGAGTTGAACTCTGTGTCGCGGCTGTGGTCCGACGTACTTATTGCCCAGGCCTCGTCGCAGATCGGAGGGATCGACGTATGGATTTCCCAGATCGTCGAAAGCCTCAGATGTTTCCTCTTGGTCATTGCTTGGCTCTCCAATGACATAAATCTGATGATATTTTGTGTTCAGATCTATGTTGGGTTTGGTGACACCATCATTGAGATTGGTGAAGACCTTGCCCACTGTAGTAGATTTGTCGATGAAGTCGTAACTGTCGACACTGCTTGAGCCATCGCTTATATATGAGTCCGCAGATGACTCAAACGACATGTCGCTAAAGATCTTGGCGAGTTTCTCTCTTGCCCTGGTGCTGACGTAGCGTGTCGACGAAGTTTCTTCTTCTCCTGATTCGGTTGACGATGTATAGCTTGAAAAATCGGAATCGACCGCCGATGATCCCGACGAAATCGGAATTTCGACACGATACGATCCTTCCTTCTCGACACGAAAGCGAAACCTTCCGAACGTCATCTCCATAGGCTCCGCCAGATACGCATATGCATCCAAACGGGAGGGTGGGTGAGGAACAAAATCGACAGGACCAGCAGCGATCTGTTTACCTCGATCCATTGCGTTGCTTGCGGTTGATGATGTCGAAGATCTTGAACGTGCCATCGAGATCAGATCCTTACGCCTCTAGTCCCCACGGTCGGCGCCAATTGACAAGGTATTAACTTGTCAATGCCTATGGATTGTAGGCTAGGGTTTAGTTGGAAGTAGAGGGCAAGTAGATCTCGAAGGTTTCAGCCGAAAAGTACTCGACGATTATGAAAACTAGGGTTTGTAGGCAATGATTCGATGATTTCTGCGTCCCTCGACTCCCCCTTATATAGGAGGCGGAGCCGAGGGATTCGTGCCGTACAAGTTACAGAGTCCGGGAAGGTTTCTAACTCATCCCGCAAGATTACAAATAAGACTTTCTATTACAACTCTAGCTTTCCTTAATAATATCTTGGGCTTCCGAACCTTCTTATTCTTCGGGTAGTGGGCCTTCAGTAAACCCCGGGTACTATCTTCGGCAGGCCCATTTGGGATGCCTATGTCAACCAGTGCACCAGAACCTTGCACATGATCCAGAGGATCACTGCAAGTAACAGATAATGCTTGAGTAAGCAATAAACCTCACTAGCACAAGTACATATGTCACACAGACACCAGAATGAGCACCAGATAGGCCCAGACAGAAGATTAACAATTAATCAACAAGCCACTGTTGATCACATGCTCACCAGAGCTTGCTAACATTTGATACAGATGGCTATAAGCAAGCATAGTACCAGATAATTAAATAGCCACACATAATCAACAGTTGCTTCACAGTTAATCAAGTGGATGATTTATAATTGTATCCAGAAGCACATCAAATTCATGATGTATCACTGGATCAAGCTAGACAAGGATGGCACACACACATAATCAAGCCATAACAATAACCAGAGCCACTAAACAAGTAATTGATTTAACTGTAACATGACCAGTAGCAATTTAGCAAGCCATGAGCATTACAAGATGCTCATGAGCAAGCATATATGAACACACTTGAGCATCTGGAGAGCTTAGTAACTAAAACAGAGCCACAGAGAGGAAATTAAGCAAGAAAGGAAAGCCTAGCAACCAATTAGATCAGGAATTCTTGCACAGAGATATGGCTGGGCTTCACAGCAGCAGCACAGGCATAGCACAGCAGCCTAGCACAGCAGGAGCAGGCACCATGGCGCTGTAGAAGAGCACAACAGCTCTTGTGCAGGCAAGCACGGCACAACAGTAGAGCTAGCAGAGGAAGAAGAACAGGTACAGAAGAGGAGCAGAAGAGGTGGCGAACGTACCGGGGTCGAGCAGGCAGACAACCATGGCGGCCACGGCGGCACACGCCAGGGTGCGGCGGCGCCAGGCCAAGCCAAGCCATGGCGGCGCCACAGCACTAACCCCACCATGGCAGCACAGCCACGGCGGCGCCATCACGCCAGGAGCTCTGGGAGCCGCGGGATCACGCGGATCCCATAACCCTAGCCATGGCGAAGAGGGTCGAGGACGAGCGGGAGCGGCATCAGCTCCAGATCGACGCGGATGGAACGGATCGCCGTCACTTGGCGGTTCGATTGCGCCCCATGGCGAGGGCCATGGCGGCCGGAGACCGCCGGAATCGGTCGGCGACGGTGAGGGCGACGCAGGTCGTCAGAGAGGAAGAGGATTAGGGTTAGGTCGAGGCGGCGCGGGGTGGTGAGTGAGCGAGCGACCGCTCGGGTCGGTTGGACCCGAGCTGGTCTAACCCAAACCGCAGGGCTCCACTGACAGGTGGACCCAGGGGCAATTGTGACTTTTCACAATTCAATTAGAAACCAGCAACTTTGAAATTCAATAGAAAATTGATTAAAGCTCTAAAAAAATAATTAAAAATATGAAAATCAATCAGCATAAAATTCTCTATCCAAATAAAATATCAAAGAGAAATTTTGAAGATAATTAAGAATAAGTCTTAATTTGATGATTTAAATAATGATTTAAATCACACCTATTATTTTCAATAAAGAAAATAAGTCCATTAATGCCATTGGACTTTAAAAACATCTTGACAATATTTCAAGATTGTATTTTACCCTAAATTAAGTATCTCCAAATTATTCTTAGTATTAACCTCTCATATGAAATAATACCGACATCGGAAGGGGGGAACAAACCCTAAAAACTGGAATCATGCATAACTGCTTCTTTAACCATTGCCCTTATCGGACAATGATGCTATTTTTCAGAGACAGAGGACAAGGGTCAGTCCACACCATCCAACTGCAAAACTTTGCAGTGTTCAGGCAAGTTCATCACTTGCTCATGTCATTTGAGTATTTCTATCAAATTACTTGCAAAGTATTATGGTTATCACTATTGCATAAAAATCAAAACCACTACTTTCATAACTATGAATATGACTATGTGGTGGGCAATGGAACCATGGATTGTGTTGATATGGTGGAGGTTCCATTGCAAGGGTTTATATCCATCTAGGATTAAACAACAAATGTCGCCAGTGATTCTTGTGCCGTAATACCCGTGTTAACCATAAGATCCGGAGTGGGACAGAGTAGTCAAAAGTGTTTCCACCTCTCGTTCATCAACGGATGCGCTTTACCGTAGACACTTGTATCTGTCAGGGCAAGCGGTTGGCTGGGGAAGCCTTAAGTCCCCACGGCATAGTCCGTAGACACTTGTCGCTCGAAGAGCAAGCGGTTGGCTGGGGAAGCCTTAAGTCCCCACGGTATTGCGGTCTATGATGGGTTGCAGCTACCGGCGAAGGAGTTTGGTTCGATCCCAAACTGTCGTCGTGGTCGGGGTCCACCCGTGAGTGGGAATAATGGGACCGGCGAGGACCCAGGGTTGGGGCATGCAACAAAGGGTGGGTGTTCGAGGTAGCGGAGGAACATGATTGGCTAGACCTTATACCGGGCCTCACACCGAAGGAAGTGTGGACGGGAAAGCTGCCCGGTTGGCACCAAGGTTAAGATCTCTTATGGGTAAAGCAACACACCTCTGCAGAGTGTAAAGAACTGTGACCTGTCACTCCCTGTTCCTGGATATGGAACTACGAACGCGGCCGGAAAGGAGCTCCATGAAGTTCTAGTAAACCGGTGAAGGCTGACGGACATAGCTCTTTAGAATAAAAGCAAACTCTTGAAGAAATGTTTATCAAAACTTGCATTGGTATTAGACTTTCTGGTCTAATATCGTAGCTAGAGCATCAAACACCTCTTATCTATAATGAACCTGTTGAGTACGCTCGTACTCATCCCAATCTTAAATCCCTTGCTTAGATTGTCTGAATCGTCTGGAGGAGGACTACGACAACAATGAAGGAGCCGAGATCATCGGCTATGAAGAACTAGACCGCTTTGGAGGTATCGAAGGCGTAGACTACCTCATCGTCTACGGATCCGGGGAGGCTTCCGGAGGAGATCAAGCCTAGAATCATCTAGTAGTGGTAGTAGCCGAGCAGCGTGAACTCTTATTACTTAGCTGCTCGAGAGAATAAATGTACAACTTAATGAGACATCTATATTGTAAGCTAAGTTGGGTTCGCCTCGAACCCAGGAGTATTCCTCTTAGGACCCAAGAGGAGCTCCGAGACGACATGTGTATGATATTTGTAATAATAAATGAATGAGTTATGGACCTGCTATGTTCTGTTGTACTACTCTGAGGGATGTAATATTTGCGGAATGGTACTTCGTGAATGTTATATCAACGACTGGCATACTACAACATGCAGTGGTATGCAGGGTCACCACAGTTGGTATCAAAGCAAAAGCTTTGACCTTACGTTGGAACCTAGTAAATGGGACCAAACGTTAGGAGTCAAATAGGATTAGTAAAGAATTCTCTAAAAATATGGTGTATATTCAATTGAGAATACAACAATCATATCTTTTAGTGCGATAATTCTTTATTATCTCTATTATGATGCATTATTACTAATCTTATAATCTTTCTATTTCTACAGCCAACATGACAAGTTCACGTCCGGGACGAAACGTGAAAGTGATGGATTCCACACTGAGTGAATATGAAGGAGGACTTGCAGATATTCTACGTGCCATGTTACTTGAATTTGGGTGTGATCCCCAGATCCAAGTAAAGAAATACATGTACTACGATGGTACTGTATTGGCCAAGTGTAGGGTAGGACTGCGACTTCCCGAATCTTTGGGAATGAGCGTAGTAATGCCAGCAGGTAAAGCCAGAACTATCAACACAGCCTACCATATAGCCGTTATGAGAGCCATCACAGATATTCGGGAGCATAAGACGAAAGAGCTTATGGGTTCCGAATTCACCCACATTCCTCATATGCAGGAGGAAGAGGATCCCATGCTTAACCACTACAAATATGCAAAACGCAAACCAATAGCAGCTGCAAAATACATGGACAATAGCCGCAACTTACTATCATTGCTCTTTCAATTGAATCATCATTTGATAGGAGCAATTGATACGATGCTAGAGGAGTTTACTGAACCCAAGGAGGAGATTAGGGGGAAAGAATCTATGGAGAATGTGGTGCACATACCAGTTTACTCAGCTGGTGATTACATTAGTATCGATCCTCTTGAGCGGGAAACTACACCCATTACACCTAGGAACTATCTTGGTAGTTCCTATGGGGGATATGAGGGTGGAGAGGAATCCGGAAACAATCAGCGTTCCGAGACTCCTATAGAAAACTCCACGGGTTGGCATTGGGGATCTGATACTGGAACTCATAGTACTTCAGTGTATTATGACGGGGAGATGAATGATGATGCCACAACCCAGAACCAGAGTTATCCTAGTAATGGAGGAGTTGATGGAGGGTATCCGACACAGGTTGAGTCGGATACAAATGTTGGAAATACTTATGGTGGAGCTACAGGGGAGTACACCCGATGGGTGGACTATGATGCACTTAACGATCAGTTTGTGAACACTGATTTCTCCCTAGGATCATCATTGGATTCTGACTACCAGCCGACGGGGAGACCTTATGTTCCAGGGTCTATCAGGAGGACGACACGTTCGACCGGATGGAAGCCTGGGATGTATCGGGAGTGAAGATCGACTAGAGTCCACCAAGGAAGGCGGGACTACAATACACAAGTACCACGTGTATTGTAGTGTGTAATATTTGTAGAAATTTGTACATATACTTTAATAAGTGAGTTTGCATACTCACATCGACCTGAGTATTGTAATAAGACCACTTAAGTATGTATATACATGGTATATGTTTTGTATGATTTGGATTTGCTTCTTTATTTCCATTGCGTGACTAGTTCTGTGCACAAGGTTGAGCTCAGAAAACTTGCGCATGGAGTAATTATGAGTATCATCTTGTGTTGCAGAACTAGGGGGTTATGTCGGGAGCGATAGGTGAGGAGACCGAAGCGCAGCGCATGGAGCGCGAAGCGAAGCAAAAGGAAGAGGCTGATGAAGCAGCTAGGAATCAGTTTCCACCACCACCACCACCCATGACGCAACAGAATTTCGTCCAGTACATGCAACTGGTAGAGGAGAGACAACGTGTAACGTTGGAGCAGCAGAATAAATTCTTTCAGGAATTGCTGCAACAGAACCGGGTGGAGAGACCCGAGAACCAGGGAGTCACTTTATCAGACTTCCAGAACACCAAGCCTATATCTTTCGCATACGCGCCCGAGCCAATGGACGCGGAAGATTGGCTTATGGACACTGAGCGAAAGCTCAACACCGTTGGTTGTAACGACCAGGAGAAGGTTCGTTATGCTACCCACTTATTGTGTGGACCTGCCGCATCATGGTGGGACAACATAGTAGCCGTCTATCCGGCTGGAAAAGTTTTTACCTGGGAGGAGTTTGCAAGGAAGTTCAGGGAATCCAATGTCCCTGAGAGTATTGTGGAATTGAAGCGTCGAGAATTTGAAAGTCTCGAGCAGAAGGACAAGGCAATCCTGACTTATGTCAGGGAATTCTCAAAACTGTCCCGGTATGCTGTTGATGAAGTCAACACCGAGGACAAGAAAAAGAAGAGGTTTTTAAGGGGGTTAAGTCCCCAGTTCAAGGTACAGCTCCGTATGATGAGAGCGACTGAGTTCCAAGAGTTGGTGGATGCAGCCATCACTCTTGAAGATGATTTCAAGCAACTGCAAGAAGAGAAAAGGAAGAAGGCCAAGTTTGAGCCTAAGAGGTTTTTTAGTAACAAGCCTAACACCAGCTTGAGTTTCAAGCCGAGGTACAACAACAACAACAACAACAACAACAGCAACTACTACAGTAGCAGGAGGAACCAAGCGTTTCAGACTGCTAATCCAATGGTTTGCCGAAGCTGCGGACTTCCAGGGCATTTTGCCAAGGATTGTAGAAACCCAAGGATAATATGCTTTGGTTGTCGCCAGGAGGGGCACATGCTGAAGGACTGCCCCAAGAAAAATAATGGAGGAGGTCAGTCAGGAGGAGGAGGAAGCCGCGGAGGAAACACCGGAGGGAACTGGAAGAATAAGAAGCCCTTCGGCAAGCTAAACTGCACTAGTCTGGAGGAGGTGGTCAACTCCGATCAGGCGGTGATAGTGTTATCACCAGAATTTGACCGAGTCAGAGGTGGGCCGCGATCAAGATGGGCTCGAAGAGTATACATGGAAGAATATACGTGAATCGGCCTTATATGCAAAGTTTGGGCTAGTTTGCCCGTGTATCTGTAATATAGTAGATTACGTGTCGGTTAGTTAGAGTTTGGCTCGTGCACGGTTGGGATTATTCCCACGTTAGAAAGTCTACGGACTATAAATATGTATCTAGGGTTTATGAAATAAACAACAATCACGTTCACCACAAACCAATCTAGGCGCATCGCCAACTCCCTTGTCTTGAGGGTTTCTTCCGGGTAAGCATCATGCTGCCTGCGATCTAGGCAGTACAAGTTTATTCGTTATTCATGCGTTGCTCGTACTGAAGCCTTTTTGATGGCGAGCAACGTAGTTATCTTAGATGTGTTAGGGTTAGCATTGTTCATCGTATCATATGCTATCGTCGTGCAACCCTTAGACATCTGGCCGCCCTTACACCTATCTTAGGTGTAGGGGCGGCACCCCGCTTGATCGTTATATAGTAGATCCGATCCGTTATGGTTGCTCTTTGTTCTTCAAGGATTAGTTTAATATCTGCATAGTTAGGCCTTACAAAGGGTTGAAGGATCCAGCGGCGCGTAGGGTGTCGTTTGCTAGCCCTAGACAGGATGTTCCGAGGATCGACCTCGTGTTGGTTTTTAGGCCCCATCTAGGATCGGCTTACGATCACCGTGCGCGGCCGTGAGGCTCAACCACGAGTAGGATGCTCCGATTATGCGGTGAAAACCCTAAATCGTCGTAGATCATTTTAGCTTTATCTTGATCAAGCAGGACCACCATATATTCGTACACCTCGTGCGAATCATGGGTGGATCGGCTCTTTGAGCCGATTCACAGGATAACCTGAGAGCCGATCGAGGCTCGTATTTAATGTTTACGTGTATGCCATGCAGGAAACTAAGCGAGGCATCTCCATCAGGTGGCACGCCCTTGCACCAGCATCGGACGTGCGTGCCGGAGTCTTTGCGGGCTGTCGCTCGGAGGGACCAGGGCCAGCCGCAGCCCTAAGTTGCTCCCGGCTCTCCTGTGTTGCCCGTCGCTGCTCGCCGGTGGTTTTCTGACCGCAACACATTCTGGCACGCCCGGTGGGACAATCTTCGACATCAACCGCATCGCCATCTACATCTGAGATGGCGGACGACACCCCAGTCACGTACGAGGATCTGACCGAGGAGCTCAAGAAGAAGTACGACGAGGTCAAAGCGATCCTCGAAGCCGACCTCATCGGCTCTTTTCACAGAACCTGTTCACATGGCGTCAGGTGGAAAGGGTTCTCGCCTGAAGGTGCGCTCGATGGAATAGACCTGTCCGCCCCGTCAGAAGAACGCACCAGGTCCCTGCGTCAGGAGATTAACTACATGGTGGCTCACTCGCTGCACCGCCATTCTGAGAGCCTGGTGAACGCTTTGGAGCGTGTCGCTCTTCGCGTGATCCAGGAAATCATGAGGCACCAGTACTCTCCGTCAGGACCAGCTCTCGGGACTTACCAAGGAGAGATGCCACTCCAGTCCCGTCCACCGCTGCCATTCGCGTTGGCAGCACCAGAAGTGCTGAATTCACCGGCATACGTCGTCTACAAGATCGGTGGTGACCCTAGTGATTACCAGTTCTTGTATGAGGCGCCTAAGGAGATCCCTCACGGATACACATGCACATACGTGCCGGATCGCGAAGAATCGGGCACTCACAAACCAGCATCGCAGGCGGGGACTTACGGAAACGGGGAGGAGCTTCAGCGACAGATCTTGAGAAGCAGACGTGGCTAGCTAAGTATGCCACTCCAACAAACCTCCAGAGCTCAGCTCCTGCAGTTGGCTCAGAAATGGAAAAGCAAGCATGGCTGGCTAAGTATGCCACTCCGGTGAATCTTCAGAGTTCAACTCCTGGCCAAAGACCGCGGATCAAATCGATACCATTGAGAGACCAGTTCGGCATGGTGCCGAAAAGGAGGACAATCGGCTATTCCAAGCCGTACCCCAACGAGTACGAGTTGATCCCGCTACCACCCAAATATCGGCTCCCTGATTTCTCCAAGTTCAATGGATCAGATGGTTCCAGCTCCATCGAGCATGTGAGCCGATATTTGGCACAGCTGGGCACGATCTCGGCGAGCGAGATGAGCTACGTGTGAGGTTCTTCGCACGATCCCTCACGGGATCGGCTTTCGGGTGGTACACTTCGTTACCACCAGACTCGATCCGGACTTGGAAGCAGTTGGAAGAACAGTTCCACATGCAGTATCACTCAGAGGCTTCCGAGTCTGGCCTTGCCGATCTAGCACAAATATGTCAGAAGCGTGGAGAAACTGTGGCAGAATACGTCCAGCGCTTCAGAAATCTTAGGAACCGATGTTATTCGGCTCGTGTGACTGAAAAAGAAGCAGTCAAGTTGGCAGTAGTGGGCCTCGCATCACCAATCAAGGATATGGCCTCCCAAGCAGACTACCCTTCATTGGCGCACATGGTTCAGAAACTGTCATTATACGAACAGCGCCACCCGGACTTGTACCAGGACAAATTCAAGCGTGCGGTAGTCCTGGTTGAGGCAGATGAAGACGAAGGCTCTGCGGGAGATCAAGAGGTAGCAGTGGCTGAATGGACTCGGGGGCAACCCCCGTGTCCTGCAAATGGGTTAAGCCACCAGGTCCGCCCAGAGGGTTTGATTTTGACGTGACTAAAACTGAGCAAATCTTCGACCTCTTACTCAAGGAGAAGCAGTTGAAGTTACCCGAAGGCCTCAAAATCCCCACGGTACAGGAGCTGAACGGAAAGCCATACTGCAAATGGCATAACTCGTTCTCCCATACCACCAACGACTGCAGGGTGTGGCGTCAGCAGATCCAAATGGCGATAGAACAAGGACGTCTAATTTTCAACCAGTATGCCATGAAGGTCGACACCCACCCTTTCCCCGCCGTTAACATGGTGGAGTGCACTTACCCTGAAGGGTGCCAGCCAGGATTCTCGTTCAACATCAGCATGGTAGGACCTGGACACCACTCTGGCAAGGACGGAGACGAGGGCAGCTGCTCTCGTAGCAAGGACACAGAGGAGGTCGCTCCACGCGATCGGCTCCGTCACGATGGCAAGCGCTACATCACAGAGGGAGAAGTAAGGAATGTGAGATATCAGCGACCTCTCTCTGATCACCTCCTCAACAAGTATGTGAGTCAATATGACCAACGCCGACGACCCAACGACGATGATGAAAGAGATCGTCTGGCTAGGGACGCCAGGAGACGTCATCGGCATGATCGCGATGAGGAGGAGTACGAGCGCCGTGCCAAGGAAAAGTCGAGGGAGCAAGACGACGAGGATAGGCACTGGGACTGCCCCTTCTTCAGACACTGCTGGGATTCAGGAATGAGCCGATTGCCTACAATCGGCAAACCCGAGAATGTAGACAGAAGAGGAAGGATGCAGCTAACGTGTCCGTGTTCAAACGTCTAGGGCCTCTCCCACCTCGGAACAAGCACGCTGAGTCCCCTCGGGTGGAAGATCTCGAGGATTTGGAAGACGATGATGATGAAGAAGAAGAAGAAGACAGGTACCACCGGCCAAGGTGGTGCCCTGATGGACTCAGCCGTTCCCAGAAGCGTAGGGTTCAGCGACTGCGTGGCTTGGAGGAAGCCGAAAGGTTGTACCTGCACACGCTAAGGAAGGCGCGGCCTCGATGCGCCGCGAAAATTCAGCGAACCCTGGATGAAGAGGGTCGACCACAAAAAATGGAGTGGCGCCCCAAGCAAAGGAAAGCCGATGATGAAACATCGGTGGCACAAACATGGTGTTCATCCTTCCGACAGAGTTTAGTGCTCCAGGATTGGACGAGGCACCCGTGGCACAACTTGACTGCGGCCCACGGCCAGTGATCTTTGAGAAGCCACGAGAAAGAAGCTACAGACATCTGAAGGCCCTGTACTTGCGAGGTTATATCAATGGGCAGCCTGTCAATAAGATGCTGGTGGACACCGGAGCGGCAGTCAACATTATGCCATACTCTATGCTACGTCGGTTGGGACGCTCTAGCTCGGATCTAATCAAGACCAACGTGACATTGAGCGATTTCAACGGCCAAGCGTCTGACGCGCAAGGTGTTCTGAACATGGATCTGACCGTAGGAAGGAAAACCATCCCTACGACGTTCTTCATCATCGATAGCAAGAGCACCTATGCTGTTCTGCTAGGAAGAGATTGGATCCACGCCAACTGTTGCATTCCATCCACGATGCACCAATGCGTAATACAGTGGGATGGAGATGAGGTAGAGGTCGTCCATGCAGATGACTCAGCCGAGATTTCAACGGCTGGCATGAACGCTTGGGAAACAGCAGGCCAAGAGCCGCTCTCAGGCATCAATTTGGACGACTACGAGCGCATCGACGTGACGAAGGATGGGGTTAGGCTGGTCTCATCCACCGGCCTGACCGTGTAGCAAGAACAAACCTATGGACAAACGTGGCGAGGCCGATCCTTGGGATCGGCCCCAAAGAGCTATGGAGGAACATTACAAAACCTTCATTGAGCAATTCGATCAACATGGAGGCCGATTCCAGCAATCGGCCAAAATTATCTTCACCACACTTTCTGCCTGTGTTCAACATCGATCTGATGGGTAGCGTTTTTACGTCGGCTGATGAGAGCCAACATTAGTCCTAACGGAGCCGACGTTCAAATACAGTGCCTTGGCCAACTACAGAGCCGATATCCGCAGTTACCTGGCAGATTCGGCTCGGGGGGCACTTAGTCAGATGAACATGTGCAGATGAACATGTGTGCAATGAAATATTGGGGGCCGATAGAAAAATCGGCCAGTAAATTTTTTTTCTCATGGTTGGTATACAGCGATGCAAGGACATCGACTTTAGAGCTAAGAAACAAAGCCGATGCACAGCCATCGACTCTAGTACAATTACACAGGATCTACCGGCTGCGTGTTCAAGACACGGATTTCGACCAGGTCGGTTTTCAGTTCAGCTGTGAGTCCTTCTGCTTTCTCGAGGGAGTGAACAATGAGCCGATTTTGATGCCTGAACCTTCTCTCCGAGGACTTCCAACCGTTTGCGCCAGTTCAGCAGTACTATCAGAGGCATCAGTTTTGGCGTACAAGGCAGCCCTTTGCTCGTTAAGCCGTTGGTACTTCATCTACAATATCGGCTTTCAAAGGTGATCGGCTCTGGTGCATCTACCGTCGGCCTGGCTAAGTTGGCCACTCTCTCAGCTACGTTCGGCATGGTGGCTGTCTTAGAATTACCTGAGTTCAAAGTCCTCACCAATATTCTCGCCTTGACTGAGGCTCGAGGGGCAGCTGGTCTGGTAGATGCTCTGTTTTAGAAGCCGATTGGGGTGTCATCGGCTGATCCTTCGTCGCAATCTTCTTCAAAAATGGTGAATTCTTGCAGGAGAGGATCACTGGACCTGGTGGGAGGAGTTTAAGGGCTTTCTTGAAGACTCCACACTATCCACCAGATCTCAAAGTCATCAGTTGAAGAATTGAAGGATGAATTATGAAGGACCGATGCGTTGCTATCGGCTCGTTAAGCATTGGCTAAGTGGACAAATCGGCAAAATCAGTATGAGGGGAAATCGGCTAAATTAGCTCAAGGGAAATCGGCAAAATCAAATTGGGGAAATTCTTCATTGATAAGCAAGATTTCTTACATAAAGAGCTGATTGCTCTCAAAAGGAAGTACTAGGGGATACATTGCCCCGTCTACTACTACTGATCCTATGCTAATGGTCCTATCTATGGGCCGTCGCTGCCCTCGTCGTCGCCGTCGTCGCCGCTGTCGGCGCTACTCCCAGCGGGCTCGTCGTCGCTGCTCCAGCGGCCGCCGACCGGGCCTTCGTTGTCCTCGTCCTCCTCGTCAGCATCGTCGTCGTCGCTGTCGAAGTCGCTGAGGTTCCCCGGCCAGGGGCAGAAGCGCTTGGCTGGCGGTTCGTCGGAGGAGGTGTCATCGTCCTCCTCCTCCTTCTCTTCCTCCTCCTCGGGGGAGGTGAAGTCGTCGCAGGAGAAGCGATCGTCATCGCTCTCCTCCTCCGTTTCCCCGTCGGCGAGGAAGCGGAGGTCACTCTCCCCGTCGGTCGAGGACTTGTCGTCCTCGGACCAGACGGAGAAGTCGTGACTAGACTCCTCCCCGGCTTCGATGGCGCGGCGGATGTTGGCCGCGTGGGCCTCCTCCGGTTTCCACTCCGGCGTCGGCTCGCGGGAAGAGGAGGACTGGGTGGAAAGATCCGATGAGGCAGAGGAGGAAGAAGACATGGTGGCACAGGAGGGCTTTTGGAGTGCTAATGCGAAGGGGATGCGGAAGCGAACTGTTTGAAGCGGTTAAATAAAAGGGGATATAGTGGAAATTCAATGCCACAGCAGTTTCCGAGGAAGTGGTGCCTAAAAAAAAACTGCCAGGTCACGCGGAGAAGATGAGAAGGCAAGGCATCATGATGAAGGATACTGCGACGGTTCTGCCACGACATGACCCGACGAAGAAAAGCAAAGTGATTTTGGAATTATCAATTCCAAAACCAGGGGGGCATGTGTTATCACCAGAATTTGACCGAGTCAGAGGTGGGCCGCGATCAAGATGGGCTCGAAGAGTATACATGGAAGAATATACGTGAATCGGCCTTATATGCAAAGTTTGGGCTAGTTTGCCCGTGTATCTGTAATATAGTAGATTACGTGTCGGTTAGTTAGAGTTTGGCTCGTGCACGGTTGGGATTATTCCCACGTTAGAAAGTCTACGGACTATAAATATGTATCTAGGGTTTATGAAATAAACAACAATCACGTTCACCACAAACCAATCTAGGCGCATCGCCAACTCCCTTGTCTTGAGGGTTTCTTCCGGGTAAGCATCATGCTGCCTAGATCGCATCTTGCGATCTAGGCAGTACAAGTTTATTCGTTATTCATGCGTTGCTCGTACTGAAGCCTTTTTGATGGCGAGCAACGTAGTTATCTTAGATGTGTTAGGGTTAGCATTGTTCATCGTATCATATGCTATCGCCGTGCAACCCTTAGACATCTGGCCGCCCTTACATCTATCTTAGGTGTAGGGGCGGCACCCCGCTTGATCGTTATATAGTAGATCCGATCCGTTATGGTTGCTCCTTGTTCTTCAAGGATTAGTTTAATATCTGCATAGTTAGGCCTTACAAAGGGTTGAAGGATCCAGCGGCGCGTAGGGTGTCGTTTGCTAGCCCTAGACAGGATGTTCCAAGGATCGACCTCGTGTTGGTTTTTAGGCCCCGTCTAGGATCGGCTTACGATCACCGTGCGCGGCCGCGAGGCTCAACCACGAGTAGGATGTCCGATTATGCGGTGAAAACCCTAAATCGTCGTAGATCGTTTTAGCTTTATCTTGATCAAGCAGGACCACCATATATTCGTACACCTCGTGCGAATCATGGGTGGATCGGCTCTTTGAGCCGATTCACAGGATAACCTGAGAGCCGATCGAGGCTCGTATTTAATGTTTACGTGTATGCCATGCAGGAAACTAAGCGAGGCATCTCCATCACCTTCCTGACCAGGTATAGGTCAGGTGGCACGCCCTTGCACCAGCATCGGACGTGCGTGCCGGAGTCTTTGCGGGCCGTCGCTCGGAGGGACCAGGGCCAGCCGCAGCCCTAAGTTGCTCCCGGCTCTCCTGTGTTGCCCGTCGCTGCTCGCCGGTGGGTTTCTGACCGCAACAGATAGGTACGCTCCAGATACTCACTCATCCTGGCAAAGTACTTTTTGATACTGGAGCAACTACATCATTCATTTCTCAACAATTCATCATCAAACATGGGATTAGTTGCTAAGTTAGATACACCCATAACCATACTTTCTGCGGGGGGAACGATAGTAGTAACCCATACCAAACAAAAACAAGTCATTATGATCAATAAGTGCGCGTTTGACGCAGACCTGTTCATTTTACCGATGAAGGACATTGATGTCATTCTTGGTATGAACTGGTTAGAAGCTAACGGAGCATTGATCGACTATGTGAACAAGACAGTATCTTTGAAAAGCCCCGATGGAAGTAGGATGATCTACCAAGGCGACAAACATACACAAATTGAAGTTGAGCTACAGTTGAACAGCATGAAGGAGGTGAAGTTAGAGGATATACCTGTAGTGAATAAATTCCAGGATGTGTTTCCTACGGAATTACATGGTATGCCACCAGATAGGGAGATAGAATTCACTATCGACCTAATTCCAGGAACAACTCCGATTGCTAAAGCACCATATAAAATGGGGCCAAAGGAGTTGAAAGAACTTAAGGAGCAATTGGATGACTTGGAACAAAAAGGATTTATTCAAGAGAGTGTTTCACCATGGGGATCACCTGTGATCTTCGTGGATAAAAGAGATGGAGGAAGAAGGATGTGCGGAGATTACCGGAATTTGAACAATGTCACAATCAAGAACAAGTATCCACTTCCAAGAATACAAGATCTATTCGATCAAGTTAGAGGCGCGGGAGTCTTTTCCAAAATTGATCTAAGATCCGGTTATCATCAGATAAAGATCAAGAAGGAAGACGTTCCGAAAACTGCCTTTGTTTCAAGGTATGGACATCATGAATACCTTGTAGTGCCTTTTGGATTAACCAATGCCCCAGCAATTTTCATGAAAGTCATGAATAAGATTTTCATGCCATATCTAGACAAGTTTGTCATCGTATTCATTGATGATATCTTGATCTATTCCAAAGACAAAGCCGAACATGCTGAACATCTGAGGTTAGTGTTGCAAACACTAAGGGAACATCAACTCTATGCCAAGTTTAGCAAGTGTGAATTTTGGCTAGATCAAGTGGAATTTCTTGGTCATGTCATTAGTAAAGATGGAATAGCTATCAACCCGAGCAAGGTAGCAACAGTTCTAGAATGGGAAGCACCCAAGACTGTCAAGGAAATCCGAGGATTCCTAGGAATGGCAGGATATTATCGGAGATTCATTGAAGGATTCTCCAAGATAGCAGGACCAATGACAAAGCTGTTAAGAAAGAACACACCATTCGTGTGGTCAGAGGAGTGCGAGAAGAGTTTTCAAACTCTGAAGGAGAAACTCACCACGGCACCGGTGTTAGCGGTTCCGGAAGTTGGCAAGGATTACACCGTGTATTGTGACGCATCCAAGCATGGATTGGGTTGCGTACTCATGCAAGATCGGAAAGTGATATCTTATGGATCGAGGCAACTCAGACCTCATGAAGTAAACTATCCAACACATGACCTGGAATTAGCAGCAGTTGTATTTGCACTCAAAACTTGGAGACATTTTCTCTATGGAGCCAAGTGTGAGCTCTATACAGATCATAAGAGTCTCACATACTTCTTTACTCAGAAGGAACTCAACATGAGGCAGAAAAGATGGCTAGAATTAATCAAGGATTATGATTTGACCATCAATTACACTCCAGGAAAGGCCAATGTTGTAGCAGATGCCTTGAGTAGGAAGAGCACCGGAGGAGTGGAACAAGAAATATCACCGGAGTTGAGGAAGGAAATAAGTCAAGCCCAAATACAACTTTGGGAGAAGGAAGCTCATGAAGGACTATCGGCTTTGCAAGTAGCCGATGAGCTAAATGTTAACCTGAAGAATGAGATAATGATGGGTCAGCTGGACGATCCATTCATCGTGGAGGAGATGAGAAGAATAGATGAGGGAAGACCATCAGAATTTCACCGCGGAGAATCGGGATCATTATGGTTCCAGAAGAGAATTTGTGTTCCGGATATTGCTGAAATCTAGGAAGTAATACTCCGGGAAGCCCATCAAACACCATACTCCATACATCCGGGAAGTACAAAGATGTACATGGATCTAAAGGAGCTATTTTGGTGGAACAACATGAAGAGAGAGATAGCACAATATGTGGCGGAATGCCATACCTGCCAAAGAGTGAAGGCTGAACATCAGAGTCCGGCAGGGAAGTTACAACCTTTACCCATTCCTGAATGGAAATGGGAGGAGATAGGAATGGATTTCATCACCGGACTACCCATGACCAATAAAAAAAGGACATGATATGGGTAATCGTGGACCGGTTGACGAAAAGTGCACACTTCTTAGCGGTAAATCAGCAGGACAAAGGAGAGAAACTCATCAATCTTTACATCAAAGAGATCGTGAGTAAACACGGAGTGCCCAAGAAGATCGTGTTGGATCGAGGATCCGTGTTCACGTCAGCATTTTGGAAGCAACTACACGAAGCTTTAGGATCCAAGTTGGACTATAGTACCGCCTATCATCCTCAGACAGGTGGACAAACGGAAAGAACTAACCAGATTCTAGAGGATATGCTTAGGGCTTGTGCCCTAGACTTCGGAGGATCATGGGAGGAGCACTTACCACTAGCAGAGTTTTCATACAATAATAGCTATCAAAGCAGCATCAAGATGGCACCGTTTGAAGCTCTGTAGGGAAGAAAGTGTAGATCACCGATATGTTGGTATGAAGCCGGAGCAAGCAAAGAGTTCAACCCTGATTATGTCAAGGAAAAGCAACAAATCATTGACATTATCAGGGATAGGCTCAAGATAGCCCAGAGCTGGCAGAAGAGTTATGCCGATCAAAAGAGGAGAACATGGGAGCCACAAGTTGGAGACATGGTATATCTTAAGGTGAGCCCGATGAAAGGACTTCAGAGATTTGGAGTAAAAGGAAAGATAAGCCCTAGGTACATCAGACCTTTCAAGATTCCGAGTCAAAACCGAGGGTTAGCCTTTGAATTGGAACTACCGGGAAGATTATCTCAGGTTCACAACGTATTCCATGTGTCACAACTCAGAAAGTGTTTAAAGACCCCAGATGAACCAGTATCACATGAAGAGCTCGAGTTACAACCAGATTTGACCTACATCGAGAAGCCAGCGAAGATTCTCGAGGAGAACTGGAAACAACTCAGGAATCGAGCCATAAAATATTGCAAGATACAATGGAAGCATCATCCCGAGAGGGAAGCCACCTGGGAAAAGGAGGAAGACCTGAGGAAAACATACCCCGAACTTTTCAGGTATTACAACCACAACTTCGGGACGAAGTTTTCTTTAAGGGGGAAAGGCTGTAATGTCCCAGGTTTAGAGACGATCGAGGGGTAGATTTTAGAAAGGGATGTGCATTGCATTGTAATTTACGGGGAAATTTCGCGCTTTTAAAACAAAACTGCATCGAAGGGGGACAGGTTTCTCTCTCGACACCTTACAAGGTTAGGGTTTCGAGAGTGCGATGAACTTGTTCCTACTTGTCTAAATTAGGGTTTTGAGAGGAGAGAAGTGAAATTGCATTGAAATCATAAGTTGCATGATTGAATTACAAGTTAAGTTGTTTGAATGAATTCAAACCAAATTTGAATTTGAATTTCAAATTCAAACATCAAATGATTATCACATAATTCAAATTTGAGATAATTTAACAAATAATTATCATTAATCAAGATTATAAGTAATACAACAATTACATAAAGCTCATTAAGGAAAACTTGAGCTTTATTGATAATCACACACATAATACATTGTCTTTACAATATTCAGATTTGAATTATGGAATTACAACACATTACAAGAATTGAATAAATAGAAAAAGAAAAAGGAAAATTACAAGGTATTTAAATGACCTAAACTACATTGTGATCTTCATGAATTCTATGATCAAGATGATCTTGAGTTCATCTTGAGCATCTTCTTGATCCCTGCACACACACACAACAAACAGAACATTAAGCCAAGTGGCAAAGCCACTTGGCAGGTTAGCAAATATTACATAGAGTGGATATGACCAAGGCTGCCAGAAAGTGATCCATTCCACCAGCCCAAGTTCCAAGCCACACACACACGGGCAAAGACACAAGGCCTGCTGCATGTGTGCATGCAACACACACACCCAGTGAGTCACCAGGGTGAGATGTGGTGCTGTCGACCAGGGAAGCCATGGCTGGCCATATAAAAGCTTTTCACAGCCAAAACCCTAGTCACTTGGTTCATCCATCGACAGCAGCCTCGCAGGGTAAGTCACAAGAACACAAGAACACAAGAACAGCTTGAACAGCCACTGCTATTCAACACATCTTCACCACCACAACAAATAACCAAGAAGCATCAAGCTCACCGGGAGGAGCAGGGCAAGCAAATCAACCATAAGATCAACACAGAAGCAAACCCTCTACACCAACACCAAATTCTAGGAGCTGGAGTGAGGTATACCAAGCATCATGAACAAACCAGATGGTTTTGTTCATATATAAGCATATGCACCAATCACACACAAGCAAAGGGGTGTGATACCCAATTTGTGTCATCATCTGGCTACTAAGCCATATGGTGCAAGCAAAGGTAGTAAGGCCACTAGTAAATCATCTAATGGGAACAACAGCTATGAAAATCAATGCATAACTGAAGAAATCCAGCCAGAGATGAAAACACAGCTAGCCTAGCTACACACTTAGCACCTACAGCTAGTCAGGCCATCAGACATAGACAAATCATTGTCTCTTTTTTTCAACATCAAGAGCTACTGGCAATCCAATAAATGGATCAACCAGAAAGCATCTAGTGAGCCACAGCAAGCCAACACAGGTGGGAGCCACCCTAACAGCAAGGACTTACTGTCAGGGCTACCTCAACCACATCACAAAGTCCCACAGTTAAGCTAAGCACATCTATCATTACCCAGATGGGTTCAAAAGGGAGCTAGGGTACCCAACAGAGGTTGTCATCCCTCTAGCTCTACTAAATCAACTCAGATGATCATCACTGCAAGGCAGTTCACATCATTTATCTACCAAATTAAGCAAGGTAACAGAGATAAATGAATTACACAAGTAACCACTGCACCAGAACCTTGCACATGATCCAGAGGATCACTGCAAGTAACAGATAATGCTTGAGTAAGCAATAAACCTCACTAGCACAAGTACATATGTCACACAGACACCAGAATGAGCACCAGATAGGCCCAGACAGAAGATTAACAATTAATCAACAAGCCACTGTTGATCACATGCTCACCAGAGCTTGCTAACATTTGATACAGATGGCTATAAGTAAGCATAGTACCAGATAATTAAATAGCCACACATAATCAACAGTTGCTTCACAGTTAATCAAGTGGATGATTTATAATTGTATCCAGAAGCACATCAAATTCATGATGTATCACTGGATCAAGCTAGACAAGGATGGCACACACACATAATCAAGCCATAACAATAACCAGAGCCACTAAACAAGTAATTGATTTAACTGTAACATGACCAGTAGCAATTTAGAAAGCCATGAGCATTACAAGATGCTCATGAGCAAGCATATATGAACACACTTGAGCATCTGGAGAGCTTAGTAACTAAAACAGAGCCACGGAGAGGAAATTAAGCAAGAAAGGAAAGCCTAGCAACCAATTAGATCAGGAATTCTTGCACAGAGATATGGCTGGGCTTCACAGCAGCAGCACAGGCATAGCACAGCAGCCTAGCACAGCAGGAGCAGGCACCATGGCGCTGCAGAAGAGCACAACAGCTCTTGTGCAGGCAAGCACGGCACAGCAGTAGAGCTAGCAGAGGAAGAAGAACAGGTACAGAAGAGGAGCAGAAGAGGTGGCGAACGTACCGGGGTCGAGCAGGCAGACAACCATGGCGGCCACGGCGGCACACGCCAGGGCGCGGCGGCGCCAGGCCAAGCCAAGCCATGGCGGCGCCACAGCACCAACCCCACCATGGTAGCACAGCCACGGCGGCGCCATCACGCCAGGAGCTCTGGGAGCCGCGGGATCACGCGGATCCCGTAACCCTAGCCATGGCGAAGAGGGTCGAGGACGAGCGGGAGCGGCGTCTGCTTCAGATCGACGCGGATGGAACGGATCGCCGTCACTTGGCGGTTCGATTGCGCCCCATGGCGAGGGCCATGGCGGCCGGAGACCGCCGGAATCGGTCGGCGACGGTGAGGGCGACGCAGGTCGTCAGAGAGGAAAAGGATTAGGGTTAGGTCGAGGCGGCGCGGGGTGGTGAGTGAGCGAGCAACCGCTCGGGTCGGTTGGACCCGAGCTGGTCTAACCCAAACCGCTGGGCTCCACTGACAGGTGGGCCCAGGGGCAATTGTGAGTTTTCACAATTCAATTAGAAACCAGCAACTTTGAAACTCAATAGAAAATTGATTAAAGCTCTAAAAAAATAATTAAAAATATGAAAATCAATCAGCATAAAATTCTCTATCCAAATAAAATATCAAAGAGAAATTTTGAAGATAATTAAGAATAAGTCTTAATTTGATGATTTAAATAATGATTTAAATCACACCTATTATTTTCAATAAACAAAATAAGTCCATTAATGCCATTGGACTTTAAAAACATCTTGACAATATTTCAAGATTGTATTTTACCCTAAATTAAGTATCTCCAAATTATTCTTAGTATTAACCTCTCATATGAAATAATACCGACATCGGAAGGGGGGAACAAACCCTAAAAACTGGAATCATGCATAACTGCTTCTTTAACCATTGCCCTTATCGGACAATGATGCTATTTTTCAGAGACAGAGGACAAGGGTCAGTCCACACCATCCAACTGCAAAACTTTGCAGTGTTCAGGCAAGTTCATCACTTGCTCATGTCATTTGAGTATTTCTATTAAATTACTTGCAAAGTATTATGGTTATTGATGACCCACAAGTATAGGGGATCGCAACAGTCTTCGAGGGAAGTAAAACCCAATTTATTGATTCGACACAAGGGGAGACAAAGAACACTTGGAAGCCTTAACAGCGGAGTTGTCAATTCAGCTGCACCTGGAAACAGACTTGCTCGCAAGAGTTTATCACTTGTAACAGTTTTATAGCAGTAGCAGTAGTGAAATAACAGCAGCAGAGTAACAGAGACATCAGTAGTGATTTTAGTAAACTGCAGGATTAAAATACTGTAGGCACGGGGACGGATGACGGGCGTTGCATGGATGAGAGAAACTCATGTACCAATCATAGCAGGGCATTTGCAGATAATAATAAAACGGTGTCCAAGTACAAAGCAATCAATAGGCATGTGTTCCATATATAGTCGTGCGTGCTCGCAATGAGAAACTTGCACAACATCTTTTGTCCTACCAGCCCGGTGGCGGCCGGGCCTCAAGGGAAACTATCGGATATTAAGGTACTCCTTTTAATAGAGTACCGGAGCAAAGCATTAACACTCCGTGAACACATGTGATCCTCACATCACTACCATCCCCTCCGGTTGTCCCAATTCTTGTCACTTCGGGGCCATTGGTTCCGGACAGCGACATGTGTATACAACTTATAGGTAAGACCATAAACAATGAATATCTTGATGAAACAATATCATGTTCAGATCTGAGATCATGGCACTCGGGCCCTAGTGACAAGCATTAAGCATAACAAGTTGCAACAGTATCATCAAAGTACCAATTACGGACACTAGGCACTATGCCCTAACAATCTTATGCTATTACATGACCAATCTCATCCAATCCCTACCATCCCCTTCGGCCTACAAATGCGGGGAATTACTCACACATGGATGGGGGAAACATGGCTGGTTGATGTAGAGGCGTTGGCGGTGATGGCGGCGATGATCTCCTCCAATTCCCCGTCCCGGCGGAGTGCCAGAACGGAGACTTCTGGCTCCCGCGATGGAGTTTCGCGATGTGGCGGCGTTCTGGAGGGTTTCTGGCGACTTCGATTTCTCCCCGTGCGTTTTTAGGTCGAGGCCGATAAATAGTCCAAAGGAGGGCGTCGGAGGCCGGCCGAGGGGGCCACACCACATGGCCACGCGGGCCCCCCCTGGGCCGCGCCGCCCTATGGTGTGGGGCCCTCGGGCCTCCACCTGAGTCGTCCTTCTGGCTTCGTCAGTTTTCTGGGAAAATAGGGCCTTCTGCATAAATTTCGAGGATTTTCCTGAAAGTTGGATTTCTGCACAAAAACTAGACACCAGAACAGTTCTGCTGAAAACAGCGTTAGTCCGTGTTAGTTGCATCCAAAATACACAAATTAGAGGCAAAACAATAGCAAAAGTGTTCGGGAAAGTAGATACGTTTTGGACGTATCAGTTATCACTATTGCATAAAAATCAAAACCACTACTTTCATAACTATGAATATGACTATGTGGTGGGCAATGGAACCATGGATTGTGTTGATATGGTGGAGGTTCCATTGCAAGGGTTTATATCCATCTAGGATTAAACAACAAATGTCGCCAGTGATTCTTGTGCCGTAATACCCGTGTTAACCATAAGATCCGGAGTGGGACGGAGTAGTCAAAAGTGTTTCCACCTCTCGTTCATCAACGGATGCGCTTTACCGTAGACACTTGTATCTGTCAGGGCAAGCGGTTGGCTGGGGAAGCCTTAAGTCCCCACGGCATAGTCCGTAGACACTTGTCGCTCGAAGAGCAAGCGGTTGGCTGCTGAAGCCTTAAGTCCCCACGGTATTGCGGTCTATGATGGGTTGCAGCTACCGACGAAGGAGTTTGGTTCGATCCCAAAC
This sequence comes from Lolium perenne, assembly GCF_019359855.2. NCBI lineage: Eukaryota > Viridiplantae > Streptophyta > Magnoliopsida > Poales > Poaceae > Lolium > Lolium perenne. Next base: position 130,563,657 of record NC_067248.2, read on the forward strand.
TGTCGTCGTGGTCGGGGTCCACCCGTGAGTGGGAATAATGGGACCGGCGAGGACCCAGGGTCGGGGCATGCAACAAAGGGTGGGTGTTCGAGGTAGCGGAGGAACATGATTGGCTAGACCTTATACCGGGCCTCACACCGAAGGAAGTGTGGACGGGAAAGCTGCCCGGTTGGCACCAAGGTTAAGATCTCTTATGGGTAAAGCAACACACCTCTGCAGAGTGTAAAGAACTGTGACCTGTCACTCCCTGTTCCGGGATATGGAACTGCGAACGCGGCCGGAAAGGAGCTCCATGAAGTTCTAGTAAACCGGTGAAGGCTGACGGACATAGCTCTTTGGAATAAAAGCAAACTCTTGAAGAAATGTTTATCAAAACTTGCATTAGTATTAAACTTTCTGGTCTAATATCGTAGCTAGAGCATCAAACACCTCTTATCTATAATGAACTTGTTGAGTACGCTCGTACTCATCCCAATCTTAAATCCCTTGCTTAGATTGTCTGAATCGTCTGGAGGAGGACTACGACAACAATGAAGGAGCCGAGATCATCGGCTATGAAGAACCAGACCTCTCTGGAGGTATCGAAGGCGTAGACTACCTCATCGTCTACGGATCCGGGGAGGCTTCCGGAGGAGATCAAGCCTAGAATCATCTAGTAGTGGTAGTAGCCGAGCAGCGTGAACTCTTATTACTTAGCTGCTCGAGAGAATAAATGTACAACTTAATGAGACATCTATATTGTAAGCTAAGTTGGGTTCGCCTCGAACCCAGGAGTATTCCTCTTAGGACCCAAGAGGAGCTCCGAGACGATATGTGTATGATATGTGTAATATTAATGAATGAGTTATGGACCTGCTATGTTCTGTTGTACTACTCCGAGGGATGTAATATTTGCGGAATGGTACTTCGTGAATGTTATATCAACGACTGGCATACTACAACATGCAGTGGTATGCAGGGTCACCACACTCATGAAACAAATTAGAGAGCATGTGGTGATTTCAGATGGATTTCCGCGAGAATTATCACCCACGGCCGGCGAGGAGCAACACCACCCACGCACTGTTGCAAGTCGCCCCCTCACCGACCATGCGGGCTCCTCTGGCTTGCGGAAGGACAAGCAAATCATGGAAGATGAGGGAACTATAGGGCCATGGCGAAGGCTCATGGGATGGCACGGGTTCGCCTCCTGGTTGTCGACGTCTTCCTCTCCGTCATCGCCATATCCTCCAAGCAACTGATCAATTACATGCGGAACATCTCGAAGGTGAGAATTATGCATGGCCGACGTCCTCACTATCGGCTCGTGGCCGCGTCATCCGCATTCGCCGGTTCCCGTGGTGGTTTGAAAGTACAAAAAAAAGTTTTTTAAAACATCAACATGGATCTAGTTTTAACGATTTTCGACACTATAAACTAAAAAAGTTTTGGACAAATGGTTCTTAAAATATTTTGTTTAGAAAATTTGGATTTTAAAATAAAAATTGTCTCCCACCTAGTCAGTGTACCCTCTCTCCAATCCTAATCCCACTTCGCTTTTTTTTACGACACTTGACAAACATGCATACATCCAAGGAAAAAAAATACGTTTGGCAAAACCTTGCGCACCGGTAAGGAGAATGGGTCACTTGTTGCAATGAGAGTGCGCTGAAGTTCCGTTCGTGAAGGTTTCTTTAGAGGTCGTTTGGTATACATCATTTGAGCCTGGAATCCTGGAATTCATTTTAAAATTTCATACGTGGGCTGTTTGATTGACACATAATTGGGCCATCATTTCATTTAGAAAATCCAGCAAAATGATGTCATGTGTAAACACAATTCCGAGCTGAAACCTATCATTCACGTTTCTCCATGGAAGCCATTTACAAATTCAATATTGAATTCTACTGTCATTTACAATTCCTGTGACAACCAAACAAGTGTCCATTTCTGCAATTACAATGTAAATGAATTTCGAAATGCTACAAATGAAATGAAAATCTGGCTTCCAAACGACTTCTTAGTGATTTGGCCTAAACGGTGGTGTTTTGTAAAAAAAAGCTATACTTTGTGATTCGGTGAAAAAAAAAACCAAAAGTGGGTGCAAAAAAAAAAAAAACTCCGTCCCAGGCCTCGTCCTGCCAACAGGCTGTTGCTGCTGGTTGCTTCCTGGGCCGACTCCCGAGCCCATCTCATCTAATCTCGAGTATCCCCTCAAAAAACAAAAAGAAAAACAAATCTCACTCTGGAGTCTAGACCTTCCGACGCCTCGCCGCAGACGCCGCAATCCCGGCGCCCCATCCAGGTCCGCCGCCGCGCGCCGCTCCCGTGCCCGCCCCACCGCTGGCCGAGCCCTCGCTCTCAGGATGACCATGTACGGCGGAGGTAAGACCTCTCGCCCCCGCCCCTGCCCCTGCGCAGCTAAACCCTAAACCCTCGCTGGAGATCTCGCGCTCAGTTTCGCTCCCTCTCCCCCGCAGACGAGGTTTCGGCCATCGTCATCGACGTGGGGTCGTACAGCTGCAAGGCGGGCTACGCCGGCGACGACACCCCCAAATCCGTCTTCACGTCGGTGAGAGAAAATATGCTCCTTCTCAAACTGTTCGGATTATTATGCTGGGTATTTCCTCCGAGTTTGCCAGAGTCTCTCTGTGGCAGGCTGTTTTAGTTTGTTGAACCAGGAGTGGTGATGGACGAATTAGCTCGTTCAATTGGGAGTGAAATTGACAACTCGAGCTAGATTTGTGCGCATTGCATCTGCGGAAGTTTGTGCTGGCGATGGACGAATTAGTGCGTCATTTCCAGCTATTTTATGTCGATGGCTCCAGATTCTGGTTCCAACATGGTGTGCTAGTTGTATCAGTTCATGCTATGTTAGGCCAAGTCATAAATATATTTTGTAGCCACATAGACATAGCCACTTTAGTACTAAGTTGAATTCAGGAATTGAGTAGACCCAATAAGAGACCTGCACTTACCTGTTGGCTTCAGTGCAGCGTGCGCAATCTTTTTAATCTATGACAACAAAGTTAGCTCATGATTCTGGCCTGTCTAATGGCCCAGATTTGCCACTAGTTGTTAGTTTTAGCTTGTGTGAGCATATCTTAAATTTACTGTGAGTTGAATGTAGAAACTGAATTTCAAGTGTTGAATACGTTTGCTGTTAGTTCTGCGGTCAACTTCAGATCTCGCGGGAAAGCGGTACTGTCATGTTTCAATTGTGGGAATTCAGTTTTTCTACAAGTTGTTAAGTTTTCTGTCTCCCTTAGACTCTACAGTAAATGTTTTGTCTTGTGTGAAGAATTTTCCTCTTTACTTAGTAGGATTATTGGGCCCATTTTTTGCAGCATGGCAGTAAATTGCTAGTTTCACTATGTTTCTGATGAAGTAAGCAGACCACTCATGTAAAACCAATCAGAGAAAATAAGAAGTACTGGGTGATTAGCACTAAGAAAGTGGTTTGAATTTGACCACTTAATGCTATTTGTTTGGTTTAGCACCTTTTCTTCGCCTTTGCCTGAACAGTTCTTGGAAATTATCTTGTTTTTTTGTTCAAGAGCATGCGAGTTACCTAATTCGAGACTTTTGGCCAGTACAACTTATTGCACTCACTATCTGGTTTTGATATGTTAAGCTTGTTGGTTCAATTGAACAAACTGAAGATACCGATGAAGCTAAGCCAGAAAAGGAGGCTGACTCTACACCAGATCCTAAGAATGGATCCAAGCCTATGGATGTGGACAAAGCCAAGACAAAGCGCAAATATTTTGTCGGTCAAGAATTAGAGTTCAGGAGGGATCATATGGAGGTTAGTAACTGCACATTCTAGGGTAATTTTTGCTCATAATTTCGCTAACTATTTCTTATTGATTCTCTCCCATCCCCACTGAACAGCTGATCCCGCCAATGAAAGATGGAATAGTTACTGATTGGGATGTTGTTGACAACATATGGAATCATGCTTTTAGGTAATTTTACTTATCTACTTGATGCTGCTCTGAGAAATTTCTCCTCTTTAACATGTTCATCAGTAATCAACAATGCCATTATTTGAACTAGGATAAAGTTGCTACTTTAAGCTTAAGAAAGTAGCATTCTGTGTTTATTTGACATAATTTGCTAAGTATACTGATTATGATTTTCTCTTAGTTTGTGTGTGCATGAGGCATGATTCATTGTTTCCCTCTTGTTTTATTTAACTCGTTGGGATGCTGTGACTTCTGCAAAAGATAATGCTGATTAAGTACAAGGATTTCCTCATTATGATGCTATGTATTACATATATTGGAGTTACTATTGCTTTCTTCCACTGTACTACCACACTGGCTCGTTCTATATTTCAGACGTCGGCTATTGATCAATCCCGAAGAGCATCCTATGCTGATAGCTGAACCATCTACAAACAGTGGACAGCAAAGAGAGAAGTATGTGCATATGTTTTGTGTTTAAAATATGTATATCACTGACCCATGGTTCTATAGAAAAACTTTCCTTCAAGCCTGACTCTTATTTTCCATATTTCATAGAGCAGCAGAACTTATGTTTGAGAAGTATAAAGTGCCAGCGCTGTTCCTAGCAAAAAATGCAGTATGTCTCTCGCAGAAGTATCTTTGATGCAATAAGTTCTATTATTTTTAATTGTTGATTCGGCTGTCAGGTTCTCACATCTTTTGCATCTGGACGTGCTACATCTCTGGTGGTTGACAGGTCAGAATTTTCTTGATTACGTCTTAACTGCACAACCTGCTGTTTTCCATATAGATAAATGAAGGTCTCTTTTTTCCATGTTAGCCTGAGCAGTTCATGAACAAGTGCACCTTGTTGTGGTGTCTGCTTGGTTCTTAATCTCCTACTTTATGTCTGAAGTATATTGTTTTTCACCAATAAGTTGCACATAGCACACAGATATTGTGTAACAATCCATCTGCGGCAAGGAAAATATACTCATGAAGAAGTTGGTTCTAGCTGTTAATGCTTAAATTTCCCGTTTTCTTGCTTGATGTGAACAACTTGTATCTGAACTTGTGAAAACCAAAGGTCATTTAGTGAAGTTAAGACTTGTCAAATTTAAGATCATAATGTTACACCGCCACCTCTTTTTTTGGGTTCTAGTTGCTGGTTTTGTGCTTAGGTGACCATCTCAATTCCTTAAGCATTTTATAAGCTATGCTATTAGACTTTAACAAACTGGTGTCAAACGTCTACTGACGATTTATTTTATCTTAATTTCACCTCTTTGGGTCTTATGTTGTGAGAGAAATTGCTGGAATATGACAGTTTGATCATGTTTGGTACAGTGGTGGAGGGTCTACTGTGATTTCTGCTGTGCATGATGGTTATGTTTTGCAAAAGGTATGTTATGCTATTAATATACCGATTCAAGGCGAGGTTTACTTGCCTGTATCTAATAGTGATTGCCCATTTTACTTTTTACATTTCACTTGAAAATGTGTTTAGTCCGCTGCTTCAACACTTGATAAATTAAGATGTCAAGTTATATTATATGGTCCCTGGCATATGCTAACACCACATTTGCCTTGCCTCTTCTGAAGTCTTTTCTTCTATCATTCACTAACTTATTTTCTTGTGGCAGTCTGTTGCAACTTCTCCAATTGGTGGTGAATTTTTAACTGACTGTATGATGAAAAGCTTGGAGAGCAAGGGCGTTGTTGTAAGCATATCCCTCTTTCTTGACATAGCATACTAGTCCTTGCTGTATTTTCATATCTCATTTGTTCACTTCTCAGATTAGGCCCCGATATTCATTTAAGAAGAAGGAAGTGAGCCCTGGCGATTACAAGGTATAGTTTCTGTAACATTATGTTTGATATTAATTTGTTTCTTGTCTGCTTGTGACACCTTCGGACAAAGAGATAACTCTTTATATCATTTGATGTGCCCCTTTGTTGGAACTTGAAACTACTTGTACCATTGAATGTGAGCTGAGCCATTAGTTTGAAATCAACACACCATTAAAGAAAAGAGGTGGAAAATATGGGAAAGACCTCGCGGGCTGGTATCTCTGTTGAAATATAGTTGCCTAGTCTCTTCCCTTGCCTCAATCGGTCTTTCGGTTGAACTGGCTAGAGCATTCAATTCTACAATCTGGTCTCTAGGTTATCCATGGCTAACAAAATGTGAGATAGCCTGTGAAGTGGTCTCACTACCTTCCCCTTGCCAAATTCTTCTGTGGCACCCAATTAAGTTTTGCCACATGGCATTGGTCTCTAGATAGATCCTGAATATCTGAATATGATTTTGGCATTTCAAATATCATGAAGTAGCGCCTTCTTGTTCATATCAATATTCATAGATACATGAGCACTTGGTGGTCCTCTGACTATATATCTGCCCCTTTTATAATTCTTCAGTACGTATTTATGTGGTTTACCTAACGTTCTGAGTTTGTCGTGTTAATCATGGTTATATTCTAAATTAATGCACATTATCCAACCGATTACTGACATTCTTATACAGTTGAAAGCCTGAAAAAATACACTACACAAATATAAGGGAAACTATGTTGTCTGTATTCTGTGAACCTATATTTGCCTTTTCAGGTTGTAGATCTGGATTTTCCAAACACGACGGATAGTTATAGGTTGTACTGCATGGTATGTTTATCGGCAAATCTGTGAATCTTGTTTTGCTTTGTTGATTACTGTCTAGATGCCTTTAATGCTGATGCTTACTCTATATCACAGAGAGCTATTGCTAGCGACATCAAGGAGTCAGTTTGCAGAGTTCCAGATACTCCCTTTGATGGTATAACATTTAAAAAATATATTATTTCTAAGATTGCTTAGCTCTGCTATATTAATGTGCAAGCTTGGCTAATACTGTTTCTACCATGCTAACCTGTACACACAGTACAAGGAATATGCCAGCTCAGATGATCCATTAATGAATCTTATATATGCATCACCATATCTGGCTACTTTCATGCATGTCGTATGCCCGTCACCGTTTTATTCATTTGACTGATTTGACACATCTCTTTGTACTTTAAGCATATCTTGCTTTATGTTCCCCTTTTGGGCTGCTGTTAATTTTCCCTGTTTTATTTTTATGCAGAAGTGGCATATGCAAATGTTCCTACAACTTCATATGAGCTTCCAGATGGGCAGTAAGTTATCAATACTATGTAGACACATATTTGTTTCCAGTGAGTTATTACCAATTAGACAAAGTATATTGGCGAGTACCTATGTTTCTGGAGGAGTATATGTATATCCAGTGCATCTTGCCTTCTTACTCCATTGTGCATGCCTCTTAAGTTTACCCTACAAATGTTCATAGAAAAATTCATTGTTTACCAGTTGACATAAAACCAATATATTGCACCACTGAAAAATGTCAGGGAATAGGATATGTACCTAATATGGGGTAATAGTGGTCTACTAGTTTTATGAGGGTAGTATTGGTATTTCACCCATGTTGTCTTGTAGCTGCCTTCATCTTTATAAGACTAGCAATGTATCCCGTTCCAATGAATCAAGAAATATGAACGTTAATTTTGTTCTTTATTTTCTGCAATTTATCTTAGACTTAATCCAACAATTTATCCCTTTTTATCCCTAATTACCCTCAAATGCTTGTTCCTGATGATCCTCTTCCGGTCAGATCCATCGGGATCCTGACAGTAACCACGAAGTTTCAACCCAAAATCCGATGAAATGGAAGTCCACAAATAGAATGGGGAAATCTACAAGTCACGGTTAACTGGGATCTGCTCATGTGTCACATTTTAGTGGAGTCTCGAGTTGCAATTTTGCAGCCTGGTAGACCATATCATGATTTAGCTACTACAATAATTGTAGGAGTAGATTATTTTCATGCCTAGACATGGTATTTTGATTTCGGATGGACAATGCACCTATAAGATGTTGGGACGCTGATGTCTCAACTTTCCCTGTTGCTGTTACTGCAAATTTGTGGCAGATATGTTGTTTGTGCTTATACTGTTTAAGAGCTTATAACTTATCTGTGCTATATCCGAGCAGAACTATTGAAGTTGGTGCAGATAGATTCAAGATTCCTGACATTTTGTTCAATCCATATCTTTCTCAGGTGAGTGGGATAACTCTAATTTGCTCTGTCCGCGTACGTTACTTGGTGATAGTTGTAGATTACACTATAACAGAACAAGTTCATTGCTTTCTCCTTCAGTTCATGCTATTAATATTCGAGAAGTTCTTTTGGACCTAGCTTACTTATCTGCACCATCCCTCACGCACACTAACATTGTGACCAACAGACCATTCCTGGTGTCGAAGGATTTGGAGATTCTACTTCAATTCGTGGACTTCCACGAATGGTGAGTTAAAGTTATGGGGACTATGCTGTTGTGCAACTTGGACAGTTCATGTTAATGAAGTTGCTACCACCATTGTTTTTCATCAGGTCCTTGACAGTGTAAATAGGTGTGATGTTGACATTCGCAAGGAGCTACTCAGCAGCATCTTGGTAAGGACATTAATTTCAGTGTTACATTGTGCTACTTTTCTCTTCATGTCCCCATGCAGGAGCTTAGTTAAATAACTTGTATGACATAATCTTTAATTCTCCTATTATGTTTCGTTAATGCATTTCTAACGTCTGCAAACTTGTATTCTGGATAGCTTTCTGGCGGCTCATCATCAATTCTGCAGTTAAAGGAGCGCCTAGAAAAGGAAGTAATGGAGGTAAAAATAATAATTAACTGAACAAGTTAGGATAAATATCGCAATATTTTATATTCTCACCACTTCCAGTTCCATGTATATTTCATTTTAGAATATGAGCATTCAACCTTGAACCACTAGCATGTGCAAAAACATTTAGAATTTTCACATAGAAATGATAGGAGGTTTATAATCAAAAGGATTTGTACATTTTTATTTTCTATATAATGACATGTGTTAGAGTTAGGCGTGTATTTTTTTTTTTTGAAGCTTTGCTATGTATTGATTCAATTCAGTAGCTTATTTGCTTTAGACAGGCACATGCTTTCCACCTTATTTCTGCCATCTTCCTTGAAAATAGAAGAATTAAATGGATCTCATTATTGTTTTGGTCAGTGACTAGTAATAACAGGATAATTCATAAAAAGAAGAATCTCTATGGTAAAGGATGCTGATAATGTTTCCTTAGTCTTGATTTTGCTGGTTAGTGAATAGTGATTACAATGAAGCGATGAAAGCTGTTGAGAATGTTTCCTGAATCTCTGCAAGTCATTCTTATTTTTAACCCAATGGTTGCAGGAGTCCCCTCAAAATGCTCGTGTAAAGGTTTTGGCAAGTGGAAATTCAATAGAGAGGCGATTCAGGTTGGACTACTATACTTGTCTTTGTATCCGATTGCCAAATTGTACCTCCTATGCTCAGTGGATACGGTTTGCAGCAGGGCAGTTTGAATGATTGCTGTGTTATGTGTGGCTGGAAAGTTAAACTGATTTTTGCTGTTTTAATTACATGATTAGCTAAACGAAAGAATTTGCCGTGGACTTGAAATTGGTTTAAAATTGGCTGAAACCATGTTGATCGCCTTTGCCAGTAGAACTTACCATACATAGAGAAACGCATGCAGTGTGGGCGCCTGTGCCGAGATTCATCTGTTAGATGTTCATTGACATCAGTGATAATTCAATGCAGTGTTTGGATTGGAGGAAGCATTCTTGCATCTCTTGGGTCGTTCCAGCAAATGTGGTTCTCCAAGGCAGAGTAAGTTAGATAATTTTGGTTTTGTTTCCCTTGCTCATCTTGGACGCCTAAAAATATTGGCCATGTATCCTACATACAGGTATGAAGAGCATGGTGTTTCCTATATCCAAAGGAAATGCCCATGAAATGGTGGAACAAGCTATGTGTTGCCGAAAGTTGTGTGGGCAACCATTAGATGCAGGCGACCAACGCCACCTTGTTATGTTGTCAGCTATTATCGGGGATATTTATTCATGTCATGACTAGTTTTTAGGTCTGCGTGTGCAACTGACTCAGCTAGTACTTGTCATTAATGGCAGATGTTCGTGTGCTGATTTTGTTTGTCGGCGATGTAGAAATGTAACGAGTTACTATTCTTTAGAATCCGGTGTATCCTGGAGTGAAGTCTTTTTAGTGGCCATTGACAGCTGGTAAGAGAAGCTGTAACTGATCGACTACATGTAAGTTAAGTCAAGTCAAACGTTTTTTGAATTTAGGCTGCTAACAGTGAGCTTCTTCACAACATTAAGTTAAGTCGTGTTCTCTCTTGGAGGCATGGGTATAGTTGGGTTAGACTTTTTGGCACGGGTTCTGCTGTTGGCTGTGGACTAAGGGCTTTGTCGGTGGTCATCGAAAGTGAACTTGAAGTTGTTTGCTCAGGAGTGATCACGATGAAGCTGAATGACAACATCGACGGTGGTCTTTCTACTTGTGATCTGTGCGTGTTGTGAGGGTTGCCAGGTGGGTTGGTGGTGTCTATGACGACACTGGTTTATTTTTAAATAATTATTTCGAAAATTCTTTTCTTCATATTTTTTGCTCTGTTATTTGAAAATAGAGTTTAGAGCTAGAGCAGGCCTTTCACCCCTAGCCAGAAGTCATCCCCATACCATATTATGTTATGCATCTCATCGATCAAAACTTAATTCCGGCAAGGCTGTACTCCCTCCATCTAAATTTAGGTAAATCTCTAAAAATAGATAGATACCATTCGTTGTCTGGTTTTTCTTTAACAATTAATACCATATATTCATAGCAATAAATAGTACATGGTAGAGATACATGAACTGACTCCAACGATTACAAAATAAAGTCAAAAAGATAGTAACAAATCTTTGAGGGGAGGTGGCAATTTGGCTCATAGGAGCAAATGCTCTCATTATATAAAATAATTAAAAAACAATTTTAAAAATGTTAAAAAATTGTGATATAAATTTGTTGGTGTACATCGTGACATTCTATGTTAGTGCACAAATTTTCGTGGAGAAACAACATTTTATATGGCGTGTACAAAAAAGACAAAAAAATATCCTGTACGTAGTCGTGTTATAGCATCAAAACTTGTCTTTTTTACAGGAGCCATAATTGTTTTTAGTTTTTTTTGAAAACTTGTGTACCAACATAAAATGTCTAGATGTACATGTAAAAATTTAGTTTAGAATTTTTTGACATTTTAAAATGTGAATTCACATAATAGGAGCATATGCTCCTATGAGCCAAAGTGCATTTCCCATCTTTGAGGTCTTTAATTTCTTTCTTCTTCCAGAACACGAACCATAAACCTGTAGATACCGACGATAGTTCTCTCATAATTTTTTGAGCCGCAATACCAAGGCTGTGTGCACGCAGGCAACCATTAAAGCAGTCATACAATATCGGCAAGAGAGTACCAACACCAGTATGTCAGGGAATAATAACCGACTAGCTTTGTCGTCGTCGATGGAGAGCCGAGAGTACGAATCACCATTATCAAGGATGTAGCAGTCGGGACAAAAATTGCGAGGATAATCCTCCTCGTGGCAACAACGACAAAAGATCCAAAATCGATTTAGCGAAGCAAGATCCGAAGATCCATACCTAGAAACTTGTGATTGTTCAACACCACCACTGACGCCGGGGAGAAGATCTCGTCGCCGAACGAAAGGCCGAAGATCACTTATTGCAGACGATGCCATCTTCATTGAGGGGAAACCAACAAGAAGGCGGTTACCAAAATCCTAACATAATTTAATGAAAACAATACTTTTATTCGAAACTTCACACATAGATCGGGTTCTCCACTCCTCCCGACGCCGGCAAAGCCGATCGGATGAGGGGGAACCAATCTATGAGGAGGATGAACTGGAGGCGGCTAGGGTTGAGGCGGTGGCTGAGAAGAGAGGGGAGCAAAAAGTCCCATTCGTTGTCTGGTTGATTTATACGGAGTATATGATTTGCTAGTTTTTAGTAAATTGAGAATTAATCTTGTGCTCAGTGAACTGGATAGCTGTCGGATCTTACATGGAGATTCGTGCGCCTTTTACTGATTTTACGTTTTGTTGTTGTTTATTACGGGCTGCCAGCTCTGCGCTGGCCCTTCAAGATAAAATTAGACCATATCACAATATAAACGGGATTTGAACCGACGACCTTTTGTTTCGAGAATACAAACAAGTTTACCACCAGATCATCGAGCCATTGATCAAGTGGAGTTACAACCGAGAGAGAAATACTTTGGAATCCGTACTGTCTGAATTTCTATTTTTGTCCAGTTGCAAGTGGAGTTCCAACTGACATTTATTGCCCAGTTGCATATGAAGTTGCTACGGAGAGAGATTATGTTCTTAAATCCGTACTAACCATGAATCTCTAGCTTTGACTTAGTTGCAATTAGGGCGGCAACTGATCTTTGTTTCCTACTACACTTATAAGTAGAGTTACAATCGAGAGATAAATGCTTGGGATTCGTGCTAACCTCTAATTTCTCTTTTTCCTAGTTGCAAGTGGAGTTGGAAGTGACCTTTGTTGCCCAATTGCAAGTGGCGTCGCAAACTGAGAGAGAACTGCTCCCAAATTCATACTAACCTTGAATTGATCTTTGTCCCAGTTCCAACCGGGTTGCAACTAGTCTTTGTTGTTGAGTTGCAAGTGGAGTTGCAACTTAGAGAGAAATGTTATGGAATCCTGGTAACCTCGAATTTCTCTTTGACTTCGTTAGAAGTGGGGTCGAACTAACTTTTTTTGCCCAATTACAAACGAAGTTGCAACTCGGAGATAGATGCCTCGGAATTCATGCTAAACACTAAATTTTCCTCTCGTTACAAGTGGAGTTGCAACTGAGACATGATTGTTTTTGAATCCATACGAACCCTAAGTTGAATCTCTGAAGTCTGAACTATGCTCGCCACAGATTCCCAGGAACAATGTACTAATCCACGAGGACAAAAGATAAATCAAACAACATTTTTAGGCAGGCACCGACCGTTTCGTCAAGCCGGGGAGCTTCTGGGTTAACTTTCAGAGTGGACTGTTCTGAACATGCTTGTCCGTCGTTTGCCCTAATTCTCCTCTTGGCGTTCACCCTTCCACTAGAATTCACGGAAGCCACTGAACAAGGTTCATGCTTGACCTCGGAACAATTTCCTAGCGGCTGCTTGGCCGGCCCGACGTTGTATACCTCGTCGTCTCCAAGGCCCTACGTCACAGCAGCCACGACGCTCACCGCAGCGACAATAGTTTTCGCAACCAAAATCGGGACCATGTTCTGTAAGAACCCTAGGCACAAGATCTACTAATTAACCTTATTACGGGATCCAGAGGGAAAGTCCACGGATCCAGCCAGGAGAACGCCGAGACGCTGCTCAGCCGACGCCGACGCGGTAGCGCAATATTGGTCAGCTGCTGCTTTCAGGTGAGATAAACGCACGAGAAGCCCCCAAATCCTTTCATCTGAACTAAACGCACGCACAGCCAAAATTTTGGACCGGCACTACATAAGTTTAAGCGATTTCCTACACCAACGGCTCAAGAAAAGCATCATCAACTGATGGACGGAGGGGCTCAACTGACGCATTAATTGGATGCGTACAGTAGAACAGTTCTCTGTGGGCGGCGGTATAGCTCATTTTCTGCTCGACGAAGAACCAATCTGACAAAGACTAGCAGAACACATCCCAACATGATATTCGACCTTCTCGATAATATGCTCATCTGGTCATGCGAGCCAAAACGCCGCGTCCAAAAGTAAGGCCCGACAAACTCACGCTACGTTCATTTCAAACATCCACGAAGCCGCAACACAAAGGACAAGAAGCTACACAAATCTTAAAGCATAGAGTTCAAACGATTAGAAAATAGGCTGGACACACATAACACGGTGACTAGCAAATCCCTTCATAATATAATAGGTAGATAGCTAGATTAGTTTCAGATGTGGATGGTCATACTCGCACACAGAACACGGTGACACTTTTTAAATGACGAGATACATATATGCATGTGATTCTGTCGGTAGAACACTTTCATGGCACTAAGTTTGGAGATGCTTCATATATCTGAATTTTTCCCTCCATGGCACTAAGTTTTGAGATGCTTTAGATGTGAATTTTTTTCCCTCTTTGACGCTAGTTGAGCTGCATAAAATATAGATAGTTCATCAAAGGGTTACGCACATTTTACTCAATTTGGTTTCCACGCACGTTTATTAAGCTTCTGCCATTTAGCGGTTAGTGATGTCAACGGTATCCCACTACCACACATGTCATGTTTATGCATTATGCCCTTTGCTTTGAATATCATGTACCTGCCATGTGTGTCCCTGACACACAATAGTTCTTTAAAGTTTGAAGAAGCAATCTCATGGATGCAGCTTTATTTTAAGATCTTTCTAACACCTCTCCCAGGTGTACGTACTGCCTATATAAGGTCATCTTCCGTTTCCATGTTCTTTCAAAGCTAGTACACACTACGGCAACAACAATCCATCGCAGTACGACAACAACAATCTATTGTCATGGCTTACTCCCAAGGTGCAACCGTTCCAAACACGGCGCCTGTGTTTCATCCAACAGTATGGGGTGACTTCTTCATCGACTACAGTCCAGAAATATTACAGGTATACTTTTTTATATGTACATCCGTAGCTGTTCGATTATTTTTCGATCAGCTTGACATGGCAAATTCGAAATCTGTTGACAAGGGATACTAAGTAGTGACACCTATGTCTGGATTTTTTTGGTGTTGCTACCAATTGTTCTTACTTATGTCTGAACATGGTATTATCTCGTTTGCATGTTTTTCAAATAGCTTCCCATATTTGTAAGATTATTACAAATTTATTCGACAAACATCATGCATACAAACATTCTTATTGTCTGCTCTTAACACACATTTAAATAATGTCATCATACTACAGAAGACATTAGTTAACACTATATAACTTATATTTTGGTATGCTTGTAGATGTCCGAGGAATGGATGACAGATAGGTCCAATCAATTGAAGGAGAATGTGCTTGTGATACTTGAGGCTTGCAGTACTACAATTGATAAACTGAACCTTGTGGACACTCTCCAACATCTAAGTATAGATCATCATTTCGATGAACAAATTGTCTCCATATTAAGAAACATACATGCTTCTGAATCCAATAGCTCCAACCTTCATGAGGTCGCTCTTCGATTCCGCTTACTGAGGCAACATGGACTCTGGGTATCTCCAGGTATATGCTAAGAACCAAACCCCCTAGCATAATGCATTTGGTATTGTCTATAATTAACCTTATATTTTTACATGTATATTATTGTTTCTTAAAATTGATAATTTTACTACATGTGAGATATCTTACACATTCATGTGATTGCTAGTACTAATACTGAAACATCACAGCTGACATCATGTTCATAATCAACTTTGTCTGAAATATCTTTGTATTACTCGCATAAAAGACGTAAAAAAAACATATGAGATAAGAGCCATCAAAGACTACCTAATATATGCTCATTAGATGTATCATGTATACTTTGCAGATGTATTCAACAAGTTCAAAGACGAAGATGGGGCGTTCAATGTTGGCATAAGTAATGACCCAAGGGGACTCCTAAGTTTATACAACGCATCATATCTTTTAACACATGGAGAGACGGAGCTTGAAGAAAGTATCTTGTTTGCAAGGAAACACCTTGAGTCAATGGAAAGCAACCTCAAGCCCCCATTGGCTGAGCAAGTCAGGCGTTCTCTTCACTTACCACTACCTAAGACTTTGAAGAGAGTAGAGGCGCTGCATTATATGTCAGAATACAAATACGAGTCTATGCACAATTCTTCAATTCTAGAATTTGCAAAACTGGATTTTAACCTTCTGCAACATCTCCACTTAAAGGAGCTCAAGGCTCTCTCGAGGTAACTTTAATATTTGACATACAAAAGTTGTAAAGAGTTTAGTTTCTTGACATCAGAATACTAAATATTGTAGGTTCTTTCAAGTTTCATTTTTTTTGGAAAACTTTCATAGTTGAACCACTAAGAACTACTACTACCTCCAATCTAAAATGGATGTCATTATAGAAATATTACCTACCAAATAACTCCAAGATTGATCATCTGTTAGAAAAGGTTTGCTAGGATCCCAAATAAAAAATTACTATCATGAGATTTATCATGAAATTTTATTTGAAGTGTATACTTCTTTATGTGAGGGAGCATGCTTGTACATATATTGATGGTAAAAATACCATCTCGAAAATCATATGAATGTCCTACACTATCTGCATTTTGGATAGGGGTAGAAATATCTGACCTATCTTTGCTCTACCAATCAAGTACGCAACTAGGCATACAGATGGGTGGGCATTGTATAAGACAAGTAATTTTCATCTATATTGTCCTCTTAATTATCTCGATAAATATCCCTATCATGATCTAACAAAACTTTTCATGACATATAGTTGATTTCTAAGCTTACATGTGAGAGAGACTATGCACATGTGTGCTTTATTAACTCGACAATCATGCATATTTATGGGAGAAGTAAACTCTCTTACACAATAATAAAATAAGCTATCTAGAAAACACATATTTTAATTCTTCGATGCTCAAACTATGATGCAAGTTTAGTAACATCCATTAAATTCATGTGTAGTAATTTTGGGACATCCCTCATTGCATACATCTCATAAATGAGCTAAGAGCAAATTTATTTTACATAAAATAGAATAACAAAAAATTCAATTGTAGGTGGTGGAGAGATCTTTACAGAGAAGTGGGGCTAACTTACTCACGAGACCGTGTAGTGGAGTGCTACTTGTGGTCATACACAGCATACTGTGAGAAAAAGTATTCGCGTGCAAGAATTATTCTAGCCAAAATAGTCGCAATAATAATCATGACAGATGACACTTATGATGTGCGTGCTAGTTTGATGGAGTGTAGACAACTCAATGAAGCTATACAAAGGTTGGTAATTCTTGATGTTGCTTTATCTTGTAAATTTTGGAATGAAACGTGCATTCACATAATTTTATTCAAAGTTTCAACTAAATAATTTTCATACAGATGGGAGGAGAGTGCCATTTCTCTTCTACCAGAGTACCTCAAGAATTTCTACCTCAAGCTGATAAGCACATTTAAAGAGTTTGAAGACGAGTTGAAACCAGATGAGAAGTATCGTGTCTCTTTTAGCATAAAAGCGGTACGCCACTTGCATCTCCCAACCACAAAGTGAAAATTCATGTGTGCTATGTTTTGCTTCTTTATTTGTATTATTCTCGTAACACGAACTGTGCTTGGAACTTACGTGATGGTAATTTATCAAGACATATCTCCATTCAAAGACCTTTAATTTATGAAATTTAATGCTAGAAATGTATGCTCTGCAGTTTTAGATGTAGAAACCATATATTTCAATATGATGTGGAAGTTTCACTAGAAATTCACTAAAGATATCATTGCTCCCTTAAGGTATAATCCCATGTGGGTATCGAATCTTATTCTATATTGTAATACTTAAAATGTGCGTGTATATTTCAAATACAAAGGTTATTGTCTACATCCATATATACATGGTCTACATTGTGCAAATCTTATATCATTAGTAATGATTTTTTTGTTCCATCTGTAGTTTCAAATATTATCAATTAACTATCTCCAAGAAGCCGAATGGTCTCACCATAATTACAAGCCAAGATTTAATAATCAAGTGGAGGTATCTAGTATATGCTCTGGTGCACCACTAGCATGTGTTGGCTTGTTTGTTGGTATGGGTGATACTGCAACCAAGGAGGTACTCGACTGGGCACTCGGTTGTACAGATGCTGTCAAGGCTTCTGCAGTGGTGACAAGATTAATGAATGACCTTGCTTCATTTAAGGTACAAATTAAATCTGAAGAATACCACCCATATACTTTTCATCTTTTGATAACACCTCTCATGAAGCATATGTGTTTTTTACAGCGTGGAAAGAACAAAAATGATGTGGCCAGTTCAGTGGAGTGTTACATTAGTGAGCATGGTGTGACAGGTGATGTTGCCATTGCCAAGATAGGTTCTATGATTGAAGACGCATGGAAGACTACAAACCATGCACGCTTTGAGCTCGCTGAGCTATTTCCTGCAGTACAACTAGTCGCGAATGTATCAATCAGCATGTGGTTCATGTATGCCAACCAGAAGGACTCTTTTACATTCAGCAATGGCCTTGACGGGACGATTAGGCGCCTTTTTCTCAATCCTATTCGCTTCTAGACAATGGTGTGGTGGGTACATGAGTGCTAATGGTTTCGTTCACTGGCAACATCACGGTTATCTCGTTCTAAGAGAACTTGTATCATCTAATCTATTGCAGTTGTGCTTTTTACCGCTTGATTATGGCTTTTCTCAATTATTATGATTGATCCAATAGGGATTTGTATATTTCGATATTACTTAAAAAGCAATAAAGAATAATATTTATATTCTAATATGCGAGATGTATCTTTGATCCTCCTATGTGTACATTATTTCAAGATCGATACATCATATTCTATATAGCTCACGTCAGTGCATTGCAATTCTACAACGAAGCAAAGCACATTCACAATAATAGGAGCAAGGATGAAGAAAAATTTAAAAATGAAATAGAGTTGACTTATATATTTTTATCGCCTCAGACTTGTGTGTTCCTCTCAATGCAATGAAAAAATCTAGAATAACTATAATACGAGGAAAACCAAAGCACCACCATTCGGGTTATTTGATGTATGTTCTTTCATGACCTCTATCGAATAAATTTATAACAAATGTTGTATACATCTCTTCGGTGCAGAGGCCAGGGCTCTTGAGCTCCATTTAGAAAGAAAAATCTAGTGCACCAACTGTGCTAGAAATAGAACAAATTGCAAGATCTATAGTGTGTC
This sequence comes from Lolium perenne, assembly GCF_019359855.2. Lineage (NCBI taxonomy): Eukaryota > Viridiplantae > Streptophyta > Magnoliopsida > Poales > Poaceae > Lolium > Lolium perenne. The sequence goes on from NC_067248.2 coordinate 130,582,466, forward strand.
ACTAACAGATTTGAAGAGCATGTTGATTCCTATATCCAAAGGAAATGCCCACGAAATGGTGAAACAAGCTATGTGTTGTCGGAAGATGTGTGGGCAACAGTTAGATGCAGGCGACCAACGCCACCTTGTTATGTCGGCAACTTATTCTGTAGGGATAATTATTCATGTCATGACTAGTTTTTAGGTCTTCTTGTGAAACTAACTCGGCTAGCACTTGTCATTAATGGCATATGTTCATGTGCTGATTTTGTTTGTCGGTGATGTAGAAATGTAACGAGTTACTATTCTCGATTCCGGTGTATCCCGGAGTGAAGTCTTTTTTTAACTGAAGCTGTATCTAATCGACGAAATATAAGTTAAGTCAAGTCAAACATTTTTGAATTTAGGCTGCAAAGAGTGAGCCTCTTTACAACATTAAAATTAAGTCATGTTCTCTCTTCGGGGTATTGTTTTGGAGATTGATCCGGTTGGTGGGACAAATTGTGTGGGGATTGCTAGGGTGGTTGTTCTATAAAAAAACATACCAAAGGTGGGAGGAAACACTCTGCATATTAAGAAGGTTGAGAAACTCAGGTGACCCCTCTGGGAATCAAATCCGGCTATCTTGGGACACAATACCGTACCACTGAACTAGTGCTCGGTTCTGAGGGAAGCTATTTTAGATCCACTGGTGTTATGAATTGTTTGGAAAATATTACAGTGGTGAGTGGATCCTAATCACTGATAATCTAGCGAGCTTTTTTTTGGTTCACCTACATGTTTCTCGTTTGAAGCTCATCATTGAAGTCGGAGCTGCCTCTTTGTCAACCTATTGGGATGGCTTTTTGGCATGGGATTGGGTTGGCTTTTTGGCATGGGTTCTGTCGTTGGTTAAAAATAGGTATTTGTCGATGGTCATGGAAAGTGAAGTTGGAGTTTTTGGCTCAGGACTAATGACGATGAAGCTCAATGGAAACATAGGCGACGGTCTTTCTCCTTTGATCTATGTGTTTCGTGGAGGGTGTCCATGTGGGACAGTGGTCTTTCTCCTTTGATCTGTGTGTTTCGTGAGGGTAGCCAGGTGGGTTGGTGGCATCGATGATGACACTGATGTATTTATAACGGTTGCCTTGTTATTATCAGAAAAATTATTTTCTTCATTGTTCGGTTGCTTTCGATGGTCCTGGAAGACTTTAACATGATTCTAAACGCCTCTGAGAAAAAACAATGATCTCCTGGATAGAAACATGATGTTGAGGTTTCAAAACTTTTTGCATGAGCATGGGCTCAAGGAATTATACTTGCATGTGAGAATTTTCACTTGGAGTAATGAGAGAGAGAGGCCTGTGCTTACTCGCATTGATTGCGCCCTTGTTTCTGTGGACTCGGATATGACGCACCAAGACTCTATGCTTCAAACACTGTCTTCTCCAGTCTCAGATCATGCACAATACACCTTGCTTTGAATGTTGCATTCATGCCTAAGCGAAGATTTAAATTTGAGGCATTTTTTGCTAAAATTGGAGGGGTTCGATGAAGCAGTTAAAAAAGTCTGATCCTTTTCGGAGATTGGATGTCCTAATTAGAAACGCAGCAGAATACATTCAGTCATGTGTACAGAGGAGAGTTGGAAACATGAAACTAAAAATCTCCATGGAAAATACCATAATCTTCCAGTTCGATGTTTCCCAAGAGAGGAGGAGGTTCACACTGGCAGAGTCTTGGCTCCGCAAGATGCGCAGGCAAATGGTACTTGGTTTGGAGTCCCTTGAACGCACGATCGTCAGGCAAAGATCTAGAATCGGGTGGTTGTAGGAGGGTGATGCCAACTCTAAGCCGTTTCATGTGGTTGCCAACGACATAAGGACCAAGAGCTACATCTCTTCAGTTAGAGTGGGAGAAGCAATTGTGACAGACCAGGAGAGGAAGAACGAAGTGTTCACTACAACGTATGCCAATCTGCTTGGGAGTATTCAGAACAGAGTTCACAATATCAATTTGGAGGCTTTGGAGACATCGGTTGCTGACTTTTAGGACCTTCACAATATCTTCACAGAGGATGAGACATGGAACACTATCAACGATTTGCAGCCCGATCGAGCCCCATGCTCAGGCGGTTTCATATGGGTATTTTATCAAAGAGCATGATCATTGACCAGAATATTTTTTGTTGGCTTCCTAAAATTAGGAGTGGGAGATGGAAGGAGTTTTTCTATTCTAAATCGAGCTTTGATGACGTTTATCCCTAAGAGGCGGGATGCGACGAAGATCAAGGACTACATACCTATAAGTCTAGTCCATAGTTTCTCAAAACTTTTCATAAAGATGATTGCAAACCGTCTTCGTGAGAGACTTGCTGAGATTTTTAGTATGAATCAATCGATGTTTGTAAAAAAAGAGTTTGCATGAAAACTTCGTCCTTGTTCGTCAAGTAGCCATGAAGATCAACAAACATGTTAGTAAAGCTCGATCTATCACGTGCTTTCAACTCGACTTCCTGGTGGTTTCTCTTTGAGGATAATGGGGTTTGGGGAGAATTTTATTAAGTGGATTGATTTGCTCTTGTAGATTGCAAATACAAATTAGATCATTGTTTACTGGAGTTCCGGGTGAGCGCATACATCATGTGCGAGGCCTGAGGCAGGGGATCCCACCTCCACCATGTTGTTTGTTGTAGATATGGAAGTTTTGATGGTGGCGATCAAAAAATCAGTGCATGAGTCGATGTTTAGTAACTTGGCTAGGATCATGCCTTCACAAAGAATCTCCTCTTCAAACCGGAATTCCAGGAGTTGTTGGTGATTAAGCAAATCTTAAGTATTCTTTTGTGAGGGCGGCTCTGGTATGCATGTTAACTTCAGAAAAACCACCACAACTCTGATTAGAGGAGCAGATTGAGACGAGGAGAGAATCGTGCGGGTTCTAGGATGTGAATTGGCTTGGTTTTCAATTAAATACCTCGGTTTGCAACTAGCTCTTGGCCCCTAACCAAGGCAGAGTGGCAACCACTGCTTGATTAGGTGATCAAGTGTGTCTCGGTGTGGAAAAGGGGTCTCATTCATACGGAGGGAAGGCTAATTCTAATCAAGTCAGCTGCTTTGGCTAGAGCGGTTCATCAGATGGTGGTGGCCGAGGCACCCGTTTCCTTGAAGAAATTAACAAGTGGTTGTGCACATTTTTTGGGCTGGGAAAATGAGGTGCATGGTGGATAATTGATGGCTCCCAAGTGCAGGAGATCAATTCTAGTAATTTTCAATAAGAAAGGTTGTCGAACCCATGAGGAGCTGAAGATATTGGTTAGCAAGTTTCACAAGTAAACAATAAAAAGGATGCAGTAGTTTTGGTATTTGAGTGTATAGTTTGCAATGAAATAAAGTACTGAAAGTACATATCACTAAGTAAATGATCTCAATGAGAGAAAGCCCAATCCGCTATGCAGCAAGAGGACAAACTCAAGTGTGTGTGTGAACTTATATGTGACAAGTATTCCCAAGGGCGACATGGATTTATTAGCATTTAGATTTCTACACAACATGTTGAATTCTTATCAAGTTTCATTCCCTTAGGGGCTGAGCCTAAATTAGGTGTAGCCACAGATATGAGAAACACCCCTTATGATGGGTCCTAGAGCCATTTTCATGAGCAAGTATAAGAATCATTAAGACATAAATGTCCCATCATAGCTGTTAGTTCATGGATCCCCAACATAAACCCCTCTAATGCAACTCAAAGTATTGGAAAACAGTTTTTGTCATTCCGTCCCTTCCAACCCTCATCATTACATTAAGGTGCATCCCTATGAGTCCATATAGGTGAAGTAATATGCAGTCAAAGTTTGCATAAATTAATCATAGAACAACATAAAAGATAAAAACTTGACCAAATACTCATTGCACGTTATATAGAATCATAGCCAGATCATCCTATGCCCTTAGAAACATGGGGAACTACTCACAAGTGCCAAACATGATGTGGACCAGAGGCATAATGATTACAACACAATCTGAAATTATAATCTCTGCACCAAATAAAGACAAGATGCCTATCACAATCATGCAATAGCACTTAAAACAATATCCAGGGTTCGATCTATCGCAAACTACGAGGGAGGATGGAGTTGATCTCGAAAATGGTGATGATGGTGCTGATGGATATGTTGATGGAGATTCCTCCCCCTATGTCAAGTAGGAGTGGTGATCATGATGGCATCGATTTCCCCTTCACCGAAGGTACCGGTGCGGTAGGATCTGCCTTCTCCTAGAGTAGGAGATGACTTTCACTTCCGCCGCCGCCTCAATAAATCTCGGGAAATATGGCTTAGGTTTTCTGGCGAGAAGGAGACATCAGTAAAAAGGAGGATTCGAGGCGATGCTTAAGGCCCAAACGAGCATGGGTGGTGCGCCCAGCCAAGTAGGGCACGCCACCTGGGCTCGCTTGTCGCTCGTGACTCCCCTCGTGTGCTTCTTTGGCCCACGGTCATTCTCTCTGTGAAAAACTGATCGTGCATTTTTTCTTTGATTTGTAGGTGTCCAAAAGGTTGCTGAAACAGCAAAATACGAAAAAGGAGTTTTCTGCCTCTCAGAAATTAAATACCAATGAAAGAGACTTCGTAGGAAAATCCAGTAAGTCAACTAAAAATGCATAAATATTGATGTATCATGACAAATATCATTCAAAACTAATTATATGAGTTACTATATTGATGATTTAAAATGCACGTATCAATAGTGTCTTGTTGCATGAGGCGCCATTTGCTAACCCCAATACTTTGGTGGGCTAGGCATCAAGGATCTCCGGCTGCAGGGCTTAGCCCTCTATGTCCGGTTGTGTTGGCTGAGACGACCGTGGCAGGGTCTGCCGGGTATGCATCACACTAAGGTGTCCGAGTTGTTTCTAGAGCTTGGCTCTTTTCACTATTGGAGATGGTAGGGGTATTTTCTTCTGGCGCGATCAATGGATCAATGGATGAAAGGAAGAGAAAATTGCACCAATGGTGGCTAGCCTTGTTTCGACTCGGCGCAAGAATACCGGTATGGCTGCGGATGCAGAGACTGATAATGCTTGGATTAACGACATCTCAGGGGAGGTGACTATCGACAGTTGCGTTTAGTGCATCATTTCGTGGGAGGCGGTCCATAGTGTAGATAGCGATGCGACTATCCGGACCGCATCATCTAGAAGGGTTATGAGTCTGGAGCTTACTCTTCCAAAAGTACATATGAGATGCTTTGCCATGGCACACACCTATATGGAAATTGTTTGTGCCTTTGAAAAGCAAGATCCTTGCTTGGTTAGCAATGAAATATAGGTTGTGGACAGCGGATCGGAGGGCGGGACATGGGCTAAAATACTTGTCGGACCCGTGCTTTACATGCTTGCAGGAGGAAGATAATGTGGATCATATCGTCACCCAATGCACCCATGTTAGGCAGGTTTGGTTCAGAGTCCTAACTAGTGCTACCCTGAACATACCCGAACCATAACTTAACTCTAACATGGAGAGGTGGTGGACTGAGGTCCGGAAGAGAGTGAGAAAGCTAGATAAGAAGCGCTTTGATTCTCTAGTTACCCTCATGGCCTGGATACTCTAGAAGCAGAGGAATGCTAGGGTGTTTGGCCAATGAATCCAATTCAGATTTTTAGCTTAATTAGAGAAGAGTTCGGCTTGTTTGTTGTTGTACTTTTTTTTTTGCTTCTTCTTCTATAAAGATATGGTCTCGAAAAAAGAGGTTTGTTTCCACCTCAATGGAATGCATTCGTCTATGGAATATGGAGGGCCCAAGACCACATACAATACAGGGTTCTTAGAAACGTGTTCATGTGAAAATAAGCCTAGTTTTATTTAAGACTTAGTACTCATTTGTACAGTAGAGATACCTAGTTAGACATTGCACCCTGTATTGTACAGTAGAGATACCTAGTTAGACATTGCACATGCTCTAAAAAAAGAGGTTTTTTTCCACCTCAATGCATGGAATGCATTCGTCTATGGAATATGGAGGGCCCAAGACCATATACAATACAGAGTTCTTAGAAACGTGTTCATATGAAAATAAGCCTAGTTTTATTTAAGACTTAGTACTCATTTGTACAGTAGAGATACCTAGTTAGACATCTCTTTACTGAGAACTAGAAAGCCATGGCGCGGCGACACGCCGCGCCCGTGGCTGTGATTGCAAGGCCTATGAGATATGCGGGGTGTGACAATATATATGAATTGTGCGATTCGTATAATTGGCCCGAGTGTTTGCTAAGTACATAGTAATATGGGGGAAAACTGAGTGAGGAAAATGTAGAAGACATCTAAGCATGGGAGCCACTCATTGCTGCAAAAAAATATTAGGGAATCTAGAGGCAGCAGGCCACGTGCAGTTCACTTCTTGTCTTGAGGAGTGAAGACACTGTCCTCCATCCCCAAATCAGAATTCACACCCTCATCGCCACACCGGTGCCGCCCCGCATCCCCACACATGAAAGCAAGTACAATAGAGTCCAGTCAGCTGACTATAAGACATTAAATAATATATTTTAGATGAGTTGGAGGAGAGAGAAGAGGAGAGAGAAGGGAGGTGAAATTTCTTATGCACGATAACCAGCTGCTTTCTTGCGTCTTCTAGGCACCTTGTGAGAGTGAAAGGTGGGCCATATATTAGTAAAGTACTACATTCTTATAGCCAACTATTGTACATGTTAGCTATATAATGACTACAAATGATATGACATCTTGTTATAGCCAACAGTTGGCTATACTATTGGAATTGCTCTGATGCTCCACCCCAGGAAGCTAGCCAGCGTCTCCTCGATCCCTTCCATCTCCCACGGTAGCGCCTCGTAGACCACCAGAATGCATACGGGTTCTTCTCCTCTGTCACCCGCCGTCCGTCACAGCTGGGCGCTCGTTAGTGCGCGCCCGGCTACCAGCTTCAGGACTCAGGAGCACCACCGGCTTGGGCCTGCTGTCCCTTGCTCCACGGATTAGCCGGTGGATTCCTAGTTCGGCGAGCAGCGGCTCCATGTCCGCGTCGAGTAGGGGCTCTACTGAGTTGCTGAGTTGCTGCGTTCCACCGCTAAAGATCCAACTCTTTGGGACAAAGAGCTGGCTACAGAGAAGAATGAGAGAAGGCTCATTTTGTTGTCAGGTGAGGCGGTGGAATTCTGCCGCCGGTGAGGAAGTAAAAGCTTACGGAGACCAATCCTATAGAGACGTTATCAACCGGGATAGGCCGAAGGAGAGCGCTTGCGGCGGACATAGAGTGGTAGTAGGTGAGTCGACACAAAGAGCGACTGGAAGTCACTCGAGCGGATCCCCTACCATCTGACCTGCATGGAGCACAGTTGGTCGGAGGCGAACTCCTACGGCAGACAGAGAGCAGCAGCAGGTGAATGGAGCTAATCTGCTAGCAGCTGGAAATAGAGGGACATGAGGTCAATCGAGTTGATCCGCTACCACCTAACCTGGCGGCAGCAGAGTTAGTCTGAGGGCAGGCAGCTGTACAGAGAGCGACATGAAGTTGAATGGAGATGATTTTCTACCAGCTGGTATGTTCTTCCTTGAGCCACAGTTGAAATTTCCTTTGCACGTGCTAACTGATTGTATCGACAGTTCTTCTTGTTCAGCTAAAGAAAGCACCTATGATGTTTTGAATTTATTTTTCTGTCTGCTCGACATACTTAGTTTTGTTCTCTATGTCTATATAAATAGGCCTAAACTGAAAAATCAAATAAGAAAATTAAATTTACACAGACCATGAACCATTACCAAGTGAACCAATTACAATAGTAAGAAGTGGTACAAAGAGGTATGTCAGAAACAGCAGGTCTTTTACATATAGCAATAGAAGGCATAGGGAAAAATCTGAATATACATGAGTGTAGAACCAGGAGGTGACAGGAAGTGTACACCACAATGTAGCACTAACTTGATCCGAACTAAGATGTGCATCCATGACTGCATCAACCGTCACAAGTAGCTTATAAGCACCACATATTTGCAGCTCACACAGATATCTATAGTCAATTCTCTACGTGTAGTCCTATTCCTGCAATGGAGTTCAAATAATCACTCTTAAACGATGGTGCGATTTCCTGAAGGCCAATTTGAGTCCAAAAAATCACTTCTGGAGGCTAAGGCCCCAGGGACACCGAAGAGCATGGACCTCTTGCCGGCAGCCATGGAACAGATGTAGACCTGTTTTTGCTATTCGATCCCATCGAACCACTCCATGGAACAGTTTCTGCTGCTCGATCTCATCGATCCCATGCCAATAAGAGCCATCATGCAATAAGGATCTTTGAGCTCAACCAAGCCTTACAACACCTGAATATGAGATCAAACCAGAATCAAATGATATGTTATCTGGAATATTACCAAGGCTCAAAGATAGTAAATACAAAGTTGTCTAGGTGTATGAGACAAATAACCATATTCAGCCGCATTCTTGGCCATACAGTATAATGTAACAAAACACATTAGCGTGATCTTCACGTAATGCTGGTCCGTTGTTTTAAAACCTCATCTATTTGCAAGTGGTAAACATGTGCACTACACTACTGGCCAACTGATCTCTAATACACTGGCGATAGCAAATGAAGCAAAAAAAAGATGACATGGTTTGTAACAGACAGGAGCTAGCAACAGATAACAAAGCTGTTTCAACCGCCATCCAAGGGCTCCGAAAACTTCATGTCATGGCCAGCGTGCGAACGGTTTTTTTTTTTTTTTTTTTTTTTGCAAAATGACAGTCTCAAAAAGAAAATCTAGCAACCAATAAATCAAAGTCCCTGTGCGTCAATATATAATCTTGAGATTTGGGTGTTGTATATGCATGTTAAGTAGGTAGTTGACAGAAGAAACAAAAGCGAAGATAAAACTGCAAACTCATCGATAACAAAAGTTGCTGGTGAGACATGAAACCTGAGAAATAAAAACATGGTGACCAAATTCTAAAAGCTAAATAAAAATATGCAAACAGAAAAAATATGACGACTTCCATTCTGATGTCCGAGGCAGGCTTTGACGTCGTGCTCTAATTCAAAGATGTTTGAAGACTGCAATGGAAATAAATTATCATCTGTAGAGCGATACAAATGGTAAAAAAACACCCTGACTTGCGCACTGAAAGTGCATCTCCTACAGCTATGGCCAACATTATTACTCAAAACGATTTAGTGAGAGAAGACGACGGGCTAATAAGCAACTGGCCTAAATAAGCACAAAATTGTTACCACCTGCAGAGATGCCATATCTCTAGCGCCGCTAGACGAAATTACACCGGAGCGGCAGGTCAAAGGCACGCCATAAGACACAGAGGAAGATCCTGATATGTACAATACAAAGGAAACATCATTTTTACTGGAATAGAGCTAAAAACCTTGAGGTAAAAAGTATAAACTGCAAAACAAACACATTTAGGCTACAGTTTGCAATGCCACTGTCTATATTTGGTCATCACGAAGAATCAGCATGCTTGAAGGACGCAGACAAATTGTCCTACTTTGAATTGTCATGCCGCAATATACATTGAGACGGAGTATTGGAAATACCTAGCCTCGCCAGTACCAAAGCAGGCATAAACTGCGGCATGTGTAGTCTGAAATGCCATCGGTTGTGGCTGCCATGAATAGTGGAATGGTGGGAAGTTTTTAGTTAAAACTCAGTGTGATTTTTTTTTTACCTTTAAGAGTTTAAATATCCTACAATGCAACAGGAAAACCAATCAAACAAAATTCAGCAACAATGATTGTACTCTATCTTCAGAACAATCAAAATGACCAAGCCAATCTCGGGTAGACCATACAGGGATTCAGTTATGCATAAGACATGAACAAAAACCAACACCAATAGAATGTAAGATGGAGGGGCAAAAACATGAATCGCCATGGGGACTACCATACATGTTGTTGCAGGGTGGCTAGTAGCGTCGAAGTCGATCTGCTCTTCCCCGATGTGTCATTGGCTCAGCCTCACGTAGTGCATCTGGACAAAGCACAAAACGCACAATACTTAGAAGCAAACCATTGGCAGGTGACCCACCCATGAATAAAAACCCGCATTAAGAGGATAGGGGAGCAGGATTGAACTGCGGATTGCACAGAGCATGGCACGCACATGCAGGCTGTTGAATTTATTAGCGAGGTCGCTTTGTTGCTGCTCCAGCGTCGCTGCTGCAGATCGAAAAGAAGATCCAGAGCGTAGCACATCTGAGAGAGTTCCTATAAAGGAGAGGAGGTGAAGTGGGGGAGAGAGAAAGGAGCTTGGAAGATCATACCTGCACATCGATTCTTTAAGGTGGGATCTCATCTTGCTCAGACGGATGTGCTCCCCCAACCTCTCTTCTTCCCCTCCGAATGCCCCAGGTTCGCCTCCTTCCTCTTGATCTTAGGGCACCCCTAGCCGCCCGGGTCAAAATAGGCCACTTGCGAGTTGCGAGATGGAGGCAGAAGATCGAGCGGGCAGGGAGCAGCCGGCAGCGATCCGCACCGGTGGTGCAGCCTGGCTTCGTACGCGAGCCAGTGCTAGCAAGCCGAAGGACGACCTCCCCAAGGTGCCCGACAGAGGTCGATGTGGTTTGGTCGGTCCAGAAAAACCGGATCTCGATCTGAGGTACAGCCGATCCAGGCTAGGGAGAGGATGATGACGCCCGGTGAGGAATACGTGGTAGGTCGCCATAGGGAGAGAGAGTTTTTCTGTAGAGAAGCCACGCGGTGGTGCATGGAACTCCTGGATTGTTCCGTGGTCGAGATGACCGATGACAGAACTGCTTTGACCGCCGAGAAAAAAGAGGATGATCCCTAGCAACCGGAAAGAAAAGATGTACGAATCGGTAGCCTGTTGGTAACCGGTTAGCTGCTCGTTAAAAAAAATGAAAAACTGATTATTAGCCAAATCGACACGCGTCATGTAACATCTGGATCAAAACGATGGAAAATAGCATATCTACGGTAGCCAAATCGCTGTGAAGGGCGTTAATTTGATCAACTTTTATATAGTGTATAATTAGTAATTCTCAGTCGATCTATCCCCGCGTGATTAACTCAAGTACTAATGCTCCGTTGTTCTGCACTTAATTCTGTAGTTTTTATTTTCTTTGGCTGGATTATTTATAGAGGGAGATTTGAGCGGCTTATTTCTGCTTGCGTAGCTTTTCCGAAACCAACACAAAATAACAATCATAAAAAAAAGCAAACACATATGCACACTATTGAAGAAGAAACGTACACCTAAAAAACTCTCATCTCATGTGCAACTAAGAAATAAGTGGAAAAATATCAGTTGCAATATAATTGTAACTAGGAAAATCTCATTAACAATAAATGTGCAACCAGAAAAATTTCAGTTGCGACCCACCTGCGATTGGAAAAATCTCAGTTGCAACCTAATTGTAACTAGGAAAATCTCGATAGCAACAAGTGTGTAACTGGAAATTTTCAGTTGCAGCCCTGTGCGACTGGAAAAATCTCAGTTGCAACCTGCAACCGAGAATCTCGGTAGGAACTGAAAAAAAATTCTTGCAACCAACGTGCAACTTAAAAATTTCAGTTGTAATGTAATTGTAATCTGGAAATTCTCAGTTGCAACAAGTGTGCAATTGGAAAAAATTCAATTGATTTTCATGTGCAGCTAGAAAATTCTCAGTTGGTGGAAAAGTTGCAACCCACGTGCAACTGAAAAAAACATTAGTTGCAATTGCAACCCACATGTAACCGTAAAATTCTCATTTGCAACCTAATTATAACTAGGAAAATCTCGGTTGCAACAAGTGTGCAACTGAAAATTTTCTAGTGGCAATACAAATGAAAAAAAAAAACTCAATTTCAATTTAAGTGTAATTGAAAAGATCTTACTTAATATTTCAACAATAGGACAATAAAAATTCAGAAAGTAGAAAGGAAATATATCACCGGTGGACCGTCGCCTTTGCTGATGTACTCGTGGGGCATTGCCATTCACGAACTTAGCAATCCAAAAGAAAATGAGTGCGTAGGGGTACTAAGAGCATCTCCACCAGCGGCCCCCATAGCGGCCTCGACAACGATTTAAGGCCCGGAGCGAAAATGAGCTCAAACCGGCGCGCCTTAAATGGCCCCGGTGATTTTTCGAGCCCAATAGAAGCGCCGGCAACCCCATGCCGGCCTCTTGGCCAAGGACACGAATCGGGTGCGCCGGCACCTCGTGGTACGACGGTTTTCGCAGGTGGGGGCGACTTGTCAGCAAGAGGACGCGGTGGTTTGCATCGGAAACAACGCGGGGAGGATGGTCATCGGTGTTAATGGCCTCCCGCACGGAAACCCAAACGGTGAGGGCGGCGACTGGCCACGCGGCGTCCACCTACCTTGCCCACGCGCCTTCAATGCGCGTCCGCCGCCTCCCTTAAAACCACACCGCCGCGCACTTCTCGTTGTTCCCCACCTTCAAACCCTAGCCGCCACCGTCCAACCGCCGCGCAAACCTCCCACGCACCCACCGATGATGGCGCACAACGATGAGGCCGGCGGCAGCGGTGGCGGCGTGCTCCGCTCGTTACAGCTCAGCCTCGACGAGGCCGGCGTACTGTACTGGCACCGCATCCCTGTGCCGGTGCAGTACAAACTGCCGCACGGCTGGCACGTCTCCAACGCCAGCTTAAGCGTGCCACCGCCGCCACCGGAAGGAACACAAACGCAAGCCCTCGCGAGGGAACGGCGGAACCGGATGACGCCGGCGGAGAGGAGCTTGCCGGAGAACGCCGTCCAAAGCCCGACCTGGCAGCATCGTTTTGAAGATGAGCGCGCCGTCGAGCTCGCACGTGCGGCCGACCACTCGATCCACCGGTCGCTTCAACACCGTCGGCCGGCATGCATGGTGGTACGGTCGCGACGTCGACACCACGCTGCGCCAGTAAGGCTACTGCCAGCGCGTCCGCGGCGACCCCGCACGCGTCCCACTGCACTTCCCGCAGGCGGCCCGCAGGCGGCCTGCATGGCGTCGGTGGCGCCGATGCTGCAGAGGCCGCCGGAGAGGACCGCGGCTTCCGGAATCTCGCGCACCGGATCGACGCCTGCCATCGCGTGCACACGCTCGGCCGCGCCCGCGCCTCTTTCCGGAGGCATCGTCATCCGCGATGAGGGCGAGGCGCTCGTCCTCTGCTCCGGCCCGTCGGACGACGGGGTCGGGCCGCCGCCCCCGCGTCAAGGTGGAGGACGCCGCGGCCTCGCCACCACTTCCGCCGGCGAAGAAGAAATGGTGGGAGAAGGAGGTCGAGGCGCAGGCGGCCCTCCGTGACGACGGCGACGACGAGGATTTCCCCACCCTACAGTTCATGGTTGGCGCTCCGTCGACGAAGACTACCGGCACATTACGCTAGACCCGCAGCAGGCGGCGGTGTGGTCCGCTAGGGACCACGGCGCCAACTATGTTGACCTCGCCGGACCATCGGTGTTGCTGGCGCCAAAGGAGGAGAAGGCCGACGAGGACGGCAGCTAGTCATACGGGCCATGCAGCGACGACGGCGACGACCTGGACTTCAGCGCCTTCGAGTCCCAGCTCCGCTAGATGTTTTTTTAGTTTTTTAGTTCGAATTCGTGTTAAATTTGTACAAATTTCGTTCGAACTTCGTATGAATATCATTTTCAAAATTTGAATTTAACTTTCTAAATCTATCGGGGCCGCCGGTCTTGGGGCGCCGGTGTGGGAGCAGCATCCCCAAATAGAGGATGCAGTGCTGGCGTCCCCCGTACGGAGGTGTCGGCGCCTCTACCGGCGACTATTTGGGGCGCGGTGGAGATGCTCTAAGAGCATCTCCAGTAGTCACGCTAATTTTTGGCACTATAAAAGCACTTTGCAACGTGCGTGAGGTCATATTCACCTCCAACAAGCTCTAAATTTTGGAGCTGTAAAACTAGGTAGTTGTTCCTGCACACGATTTGTACCGCGTGCTCTTTCTGACGTGGTAGATATAATGCATGAGATAACGCTTTTACCCCGCGCTCTATTTTGCAGCGTCGGTTGCAGCACCTGTTAGAGCATCAAAACTAGTCGCTTTTTTTTTTTTTGGATAGAACGCCAGTTACATCACCTGTTGGAGATGCTCTAAATAATGTGTGTGTGCAAGGGTGTACATTGCGACCTAAATATCAAACAATTAGGATCAAGCATGTTTGATACGTTCCACTAGGAACAGTGTAATGTTGCACGTAGAATAGCAAAAGACATGGAGAAAAGCTCAGTACATAAACAAAAGCCCAACATAGGCTAAAAACAACATGCATCAAGCACTTCTTTAAACACCTTCCACGGTAAGGTCTAATCTGCAGGAGCCCACATACTCTGGTGCGTACAAGGATTTTCAAACGGCACAGTGTTGCGTTATGCTATAAATGAGGAAAAATTGAGGCAGTGTTTTCTGCCTATGGATGTCGAAGCGATTTTGGAAATACCCTTGAGTCATAGGAGGCAACAAGAGGATTTTTGGTCTTGGCACTACGATCGGAAGGGCGTGTTCTCGCGCAAGGAAAAAAATAGCGCGCTATAACAAAATAGGGTGGGTCTAAAAATACGCTATTAGCATGCTATAACGTGTTATTAACGCGAATAGCGCGCTATAGCGCCGAAATAGCGTAGCGTCGGCTCTCCAGATATGCTATAGCGTGCTATTAGTGTTGGAATAGCGCGCTATTTTTTTTTCCTTGGTTGTCGGTCCGCACAGCGTATAACATGCTAGTTACAACCAGAGACGGACGAGAGGCATGGCTAGATCAGCGAGCGTCTAGCTCGAATGGAGAACAAATTCAGCAAGATTGGTGCTCACTTTGGAAGACCCAAGTCCCCTAGGTGAAGGTTTTCTTGTGGAGGCTAGCAAAACAATCCATTCCAACAAATGCTTTACGACACAAACGGCATATGGTAGATAGTAGTGTCTGTCAGTTCTGTGGAGCTGTCTCATGGAAGCATGCGCTGATGGACTGCTCCATGTCTAGGTGTGTTTGGGCTTTTGTGGAAGAACATATCACCGAACGCATGCAAAATA